>NC_067243.1:14717403-15036570 GCF_019924925.1 Ctenopharyngodon idella | reverse complement strand
AACATCAAGAAGAAATGGGGTACATGCACAAACTCACACAGTAATTATCAAAAACATCGCCAGTGGGACAGTTTTTGCCAGCGTTCTTCAGAAACAAGCACACATACATACACGCAGAGGAAGTCATGCATGTGTGAATAAACAGTGTGCAGTAAACATGTAAATCAAGCTCATACACACAAACACCAGGCTAACGTAACTCATATCTCTTCAGACATTGCCTTTCTCCAGTAATTAACCTCACACATGCCAAGAACTACAATCCCATGAAGCATTGCAAAGAGCATATTCAAATTAAAAATGGAGAAATATAAAATTACTCATTTACAAATGTTGTTTTCTTATATAGATATATACACACACATACAAACAGAATTTTTTAAGAGCGCAGAGAGATTGACTCCATTACATTGGCAGCGCTTCATGGGAGTGGGCGGAGCTAACAAGATCTTTTGTCATTGTTTGCTTTTTCCGACTCTCTGATTGGTGTAATTTTCTGTACAGCATCATGGGTAATGTAGTTTTTCCACCAAGAATTCCGCTGTTAAATAAGCTGAAATAATGCGGGCTGACAGCTTCAGCAGAAGCAAATATCATCGATTAACAACATCGTAGCTCACAGTAGTCTGTCTTAAAGGTTTATAAGTTATCATTCAAAATAAATTTTTACTTCTGTAACCTGACTGTTGTACTGTTGTACTCCATAGCAACCACTAAACACTGCCCTAGCAACCTCATAGAACACCCACAGAAAACACTGCAGCAAACACCTGAAGTGCCACCATTCAGAATACCCTAGAAACTGTCTTAAAAAGCCATAGCAAAAGCTCTGAAAACCTAACAACCAATCAGAATACCAAAGGAACTGCTTAGCAGTGCCCTAGGAAACACTCTGTACACCTAGCAACTGCTCCAAACAGCCTAGCAGCCAGCAAACAAATCCCATGTAACCAGTCAGAACCACCAAACAATGCTTGAGGAATTACCTAAAAACCCTTCAAACACCTAGCAACCCCTAACAAACGCTCAGAACTCCCAAGCAACCACCAAACAATGCCTTAATAAACATTTAGTACTCTATAGCGACTACTAATCGATGTCCTAGCAACATCATAGAACACCCTAAAGTCCGTGACACACCAACCTGACGTCAAAGAACTGACGGCGTTCGTGCTGATGGATACAGATTCAACATGCTCAATCGGCCATAATACCTGTCAATGTCCAACTAGTGCAAAAACTCAATGTGAACACCACCAAGCAATGCCCTAAAAACCACTCATGTTAGCAACCACTAAACATTGCTCAATGAACTACCTAGAAACTAATCACCTAGTAACCTAGCAACACTCATAGACACACAGAACACTGTAGCAATCACCTGAAATGCCCTTACATATATTTAGAATACCCTTGAAACTGCCTAGCAACATCCTAGCAACCACTCTGAACACATAGCAACTACTTCCTACACCCTAGCAACCAGCAAACAATGCTCGAGGAACTACTAGAAACCTTTTAGAACACCATCCAAAAATGCCTTAGAAACCACTTAGAACACCCTAAGCAAACACCAAACAATGCCCTAGGAACCACACAGAACACACTAGCAACCAGCCAAGCAATGCCCTGGCAACCACTCAGTACACCTTGGAATCAGAGCAGTGAGATTTCAAGGATAAACACATCTATAGTCTTTGATAAACATTACTGCAAATTAGAGCTGCACGATTCTTGATACATTGAGAATCACAAATTTTGTTTCAAATAGAGATTGCGATTCTCCCAACATTCTGAACAGACGACTAAATAAAATAACATGTAAATTACTAGAAGTTCTGACAAAATATTAATTGCTGCAGTCTCATTTTATTTAGAATGGATATTTAAAAAATGGTTTGAATGATTCAATGACTTCATTCAACTCTGAATGAATCAGCGTTTTTGAACAAATCTCTTGAATTAGCGATTGCCAGTACTTTGTTTGAATGTCAGCTGCGATATCTTGTCCTTTTAACAGTTAAGGGGTTTCCTGTGCCCTGACACTGACAGCGCTAGTGTTCACAACAGTATCAGTCCTTTCAAAATAAAAGTCTTCGCTACTGACTGACTAAGGCTCCGTTTACATTAGTGCGTTTTTGTTTTAAAACGCATAACTTTTGCTATGGTTACGTCCTGTCGTTTACACTACTCCGGCGTTTTCGGCCCTCGAAAACGGACTTTTGAAAATGCTGCAGAGCCTGTTTTAGTTTAAAAACGCCGGGGTTGCGTTTAGTGTAAACAGACCAAAATGGAGACTTTGTAAAACGATGACGTGGCTGCCCCCGTTCGCTCTGCGTATCCTTGACGACCATGTAAACAATAACATGGACGCTGAACTGCAATCTTTGCTGACTTTGTTGTCATTTTTATCAGCCATTGTGCAGTTAAACTCTGCACTTTTTTAATACTGCAGCTGCCTACATGCGCAAGAGGCAACTGTTTAAACTTGTATGCACATGAACAGTCATGTGACATGCGTTTTTGGTCGTGTAGTGTAGACAGAGATAGTTTCTGAAACGCTGTGGAAACGGCAGTGTAGACGAGGATTGTTTTTATTTTAAAACGCCGTTTTAAAACGAAAACACACTAGAAACCACTTAATACACCCTAAGCAAACATCAAACAATGCCCTAGCAACCACACAGAACTCACTAGCAACCACCAAACAATGCCCTGGCAACCACTTAGTACACCTTTGCATTACAGCGGTGAGATTTCATGGATAAACTTTACTGCAAATTAGAGCTTCACAATTCTGGATACACTGAGAATCACGATTTTTGTTTGTTTGTTTGTTTGTTTCAAATAGAGATTGCGATTCTCCCACGATTCTGAACAGACAACTAAATAAAATAGCATGTAAATTACTAGAGGTTTTGACAAAATATGAATTGCTGCAATCTATTTAAAATGTTTAATTAATTAGAAGGGATATTTTAAAAAAACAAATGGTTTGAATGAATGATTCAATGACTCATTCATAAATATACTTGTTTCATCACTGAATGAATCAGCGTTTTTGAACGAATCTCTTGAATGAAAGATTCAATGACAAATACATTTTTAACAGTCACTTGCTGCCACCTAGTGGCGTAACGATATAATCGATACAATTGATATTTGAAGCATTAAGTCACTTTCAAAAGGAGATTTGCTCTATTTTGATCGCTTCCGTAGACATCAGTGTTTATTTATAGTTAACTATAAACTTTCATCCCAGTACTTCTGTGATCATTTGAATAATTGTAAGACAGAAATAACAATACTGTGTGATTGAATAGACTGTTGAAGCCGTTTCATACCTAAACATGACAACTGCTCTCTCTGTCTCAGCGGCAGTGCGAACACAGATTTGAATGATCCGGTGTGATTTTGTCAAAGGTTTAACAGACACAGGCGAAACGTTGTCATTTAGGAATAAGATCGCATGGTGTTTGAATCAAGACTACAATCTTTTAACGATTAATCATGCAGCTCTGCTGCAAATTAAAAAATAAAAATGTAATGTTGCAATTAGTTAAGAAAATGTAATAAAATGTCTTAAACATTTTTCTTTAAAAAAAAGTTTTTTTGTGGTGGGACCAGTGAAAACATTGGCAAGTAAACAAACAAAAAACACAAATCATGCAACTATCACTACACTGACACACATAAAGATGATTAACAGCAAACATGCCCTTCAATCTGCTTTTATATTCATACTGAGTAAAAAAAAAATCATAATAAAGCCATGCTGTGTTCAGATATTCATTTTTTGAGTGAATGGATGCTGAGCTGAACAGAACGCTGGGTTGGAGGAGGTGGGAGCAGGTGTGACGACCGACGAGGTTCTCGCACCTCCCTAGGAGGGTTAGAGCAATCAATTCCCTCCTACACACACAGACCGACCAGCTACACCGCAGCCGCTAATGCTTGACCCTCTTCCTTGCAATCAGACACGAGTCGCATATTTAGGGTTTACATTAAGAACAGACCTTTCCCAGAGGATACAGAACGAGACTCTTATATGTGTCACATACGCAGCTTTAACAGAGAGAGAAAGACGAGTAACACACCAGATGGCGACACTTTCTTAATAGAAAAAAAGTGAGAAGTGTGACATAACCTTGGCTGGATTTACTGGAGCTTTCTTTTAAAGATTATAGCTTGGTATAGAAGAAATTGGAGCCAAATGAATCAAAATATATTCAAACAGAGTTATATTCACAATGTTAAATATTTATTTATCTAATTTATAATAGGTCATATTTATCACTTCTCTTTATAACATCTATATGTAACTCGTATGGAGGCGCAAAACTACATATTTTCAAACCAACTGGTTAGTGTTTTAATAAATAATAAATCATATAAAATACAATAATCTACAATATGTTACCTACTCAACATCCCCTGCATAAGCAAACATTACTGCAAATTAAAAATGTAAAAAATAAATAAATAAATGTAAAAATTGTTGGAAATTATTCATAAATACAACGAACATGGATATAATTTCATGCTCTTAGGCTTCTGATTTTAATAAATAATGAATTATAAACAACAAATAATAATATTCAAAATGTTTAAATACATAATGCTCCCGCAATAATGCAAAACCCCATGATAAGTTAAAAATGTTTATAAATTTAACAAATAGTATTACCTTCTTTAATGCTTTAAATGTGGTTAAATGTACCACATTTAAAAAATATTTAGTTTTTAATAAGTTTGAATATATTACCTACTTAACGTTCCCACAATACCGCAAACCCCCAATCCAGTATTTCAAAATAGTTCAAAATATAAATTTATTCATGTGTCAAATAATACAGATGATTAATGTACCAAATTTAAAAGATAATTTGTTTTTAATAAATAATAAATTAAATAATAATATTCAAAAACCTACTTGATATGTACAGATTATTGCAATTTAATTTTAATAGATTATTAATGTACCCCTTTTAGAGAAAATCCCACATATTTTTATAGAAAATCATGTTGTTGTTTTTTTTATGCAGGACCATTATGGGCCCTTCATGGTTTTAAGACAATGATCTAACCCAGACCACCTTAAATATCTTTTCTCAAGCCTCCTTAAATCAATGGTCCTCCATTGGCAGTTGCCATGGCAACTATGGGAGAAGTCTCTTTTTCAGGCTCTTTCATTCACTGAGTAGCTTATGTATATTTGAGTGCATTGAATGCACAAGTGTAAATATGAGCGTGTGCCGGATGCGTCTTTAAATGTGCTGTGAAATTTGTGCTATCAAAACCAACCAGCAGGGCTCATTAATTAGCAAGCACCGAGTAAATTTTGGAGCGTTAGAACAATGGAAAGATTATTCCATTGTTGCTAAATTGAACAGACACGCCTCTGAAATTACACAAAGATGTTTAAGTGTTATGACTAACATTGATTTTGAAGGCAAAATTAGGTTGACACATACAGATCATCTTTTATCTAGCCTTTGATGGGAATTTATGATGAATCTGTGCCGCCCCATAAGGATCATAATCTAACAGACATCTGAATTAAATTCTGAATCATGTACATGTCTGAACTTTGAAGACAGATGTGGATCAAATTTGCAATACACAAAGTGATTTTTACGCAGCAGATAGTATTGAACACAATGGAAATCAATCATGATTGTGTGTATGAGCTTACGTTGTTGCACAGACCTGCCCAAAAAATAGATCTATGCTGTACTACGGAGAGGGATATTAGTAGTCATGTCACAGAAAGGCATTAAAAGGCCTGTGGAAAGAGATATTGATTTCTCTGGCCCCATTAAATTGCATTTTAATTCAACAGAAGGTTTCAAAGATGGTAGATTTGGGTACATAGAACCACCATGCATTATGAATGAATGAATGAATGAATGAATAGACAACAAACAAACGAATGAAGCCATGGATGGATAGATGGATGAATGAATGAATGCAGGTTAAATGGCTTTATGGATGAATGAATGAACAGATAATCTAATAAATTAATGGAAAGTAGGATGAATGGCTTTATAGATGAATGGAAAAAAGGATCAATCCCTTTCTTATCAATCAAATGAATGAATGAATGAATGATCAAACTAACAAACAAATGGAAAATGTATGAACAAACAAACTAATGTATGAATGGCTTCATAAATGAACGAATAAACTTATAATCGAACAAACGATTGAATGAACAAGCAAACAAATGAAAGGAGGATAGATAGTTAAAGGATGGACGAATAAACAAACAAATAGAAGATGGAAGGTTGGATGGATGGCTGAACAAACAAGCACATGAAAGAATCGCTAAGCAAACGAATGAATAGATGATAGATGGCTTAATGGATGAATGAACAAACAAATTGAGGATAGATGGATGGATGGATGAACAACCAAACAAATGAATCAACAAGCAAATAAATGAATAGATGATAGATGGTTTAATGGATGAATGAATGAACAAACAAATGGAGGATGGATGGATGGATGGATGAACAAATGAATCAACAAGCAAATCAATGAATAGATGATAGATGGCTTAATGGATGAATGAATAAACAACAAACAAACAGAAAGGATGGATGGATGGATGGATGAACAAACAAAACAAATGAATCAACAAGCAATTCAATGAATAGATGATAGATGGTTTAATGGATGAATGAATAAACAACAACAAACAAACAAACAAACAGAAAGGATGGATGGATGAACAAACAAATTAATCAACAAACAATTCAATGAATAGATGATAGATGGATTAATGGATGAATGAAAGAACAAACAAACAGAGAAAGGATGGATGGATGGATGGATGGATGGATGAACAAACAAACAAATGAATCAACAAGCAATTCAATGAATAGATGATAGATGGCTTAATGGATGAATGAAAGAACAAACAAACAAACAGAGAAGGGATGGATGGATGGATGGATGGATGGATGAACAAACAAAACAAATGAATCAACAAGCAATTCAATGAGTAGATGATAGATGGCTTAATGGATGAATGAAAGAATAAACAAACAAACAGAAAGGATGGATGGATGGATGGATGGATGAACAAACAAAACAATTAAATCAACAAACAATTCAATGAACAGATGATAGATGGCTTAATGGATGAATGAAAGAATAAACAAACAAACAAACAGAAAGGATGGATGGATGGATGGATGGACAAACAAACAAATGAATCAACAAGCAATTCAATGAATAGATGATAGATGGCTTAATGGATGAATGAACGAACAAACAAACGGATAGATGGATGGATGGATGGATGGATGAACAAACGAACAAGTGATTAAACAAGCAATCGAATGAATGAATGAATGAATGAATGGAGGATAGATGCTTAATGGACTAATGGATAAACTAATGAATGACTATAAAGATGGATGGCTTTATGGATGGTTGAATGAAAAAAATAGATGGTTTAACAGGGAAAAAAGAAAAAAGAAAGATTAAAGAGATGAAGTGATGCATCAATGCTAAATGAACTTTCTTTTATCCAATCCATTCAGTCATTCATAAACACAGTGTGTAATCATCATGAGCTAGCAGAGTTTGTCTTTCTGGATGTTTCATGAAACCAGAGCACAATCCGAGCATGTCCTGACATCGTGAACAAACGCACAAAATGGAAAACTCCCCCTCAGAATTCATGTTGCACTCTCTCAAGCGTATGTCTCCGGGGGGGGGGGGGGGGGGGATACAAGTAGAGGTCACGACATCATCTCCAAGTGAAAAAAGGAGAAACATACTCACACACACGGTAAAACACCAGTGCACTCACCATCTTCCTCACATTCCTCTGGGGGTTTGGCTTTCTTCGCTAGTCGAGGGTCGAGCCATGACGTCGTTTTGGTATTGTGACTGAAATGAAAAGAATTTTGTAACGATTAATAGTACATATGATAAAGTTTAGCTGCCATGATCCAAATCGGAAGCATCTTTATGTGTGTTATGTCAGCCAAATGTTGGTACAAGCCTCACTTTGAAATGTAAAACATTCTAGACTAGATATCCCAGAAGGCCTCAGCTCAGTCACAGTGGTTGGGGGTTTTCCAGTTAAAACAATGACAATCAATAGTTTTAATAAGTCCCTCGTTTCTCATTAAGGACAGATGGAGGGAGGGGAACATCTTTCTCACTCTGTTACTCTGGCAGATTCAGTTTTTATGGTGATCCATTCATCATCATGATGATTCATGATGGAATTGAAGTTGCACCATGTACTAATGCTAAGTGAAATATATTGAATATTCATGCTATTTTAAAATACTGTCATGAAATTCATGATTTAAAATAAAGAAAATAATAAAATAAAAAAGTATTTATTCATAGCGTGTTAAAGAGTGATAAAACAGATGCTCTAATAGTATTGAGGATATAAATTTCTTAGACAGTAGAGTTGAAAAGTTCTGTGAATCAGTTCAAAATGTCAGTTTCAAGGAATATATATATATATATATATATATATATAAATCTGATTAAATGATCAAAGAGTTCATGGACGTCCACATGCAGCATTTTATATCTATTAAAATGTGTTCTTAAAAAATAATAAATACTGCTTTTTATTACTAACTATTGTAATATTTTGGTTTATATAAATGAAAACAATTCTGTTATATCTTCCATCTAGCATTAAACATTTTACATCGAATCGTCTATGATTGTTGTTTAGATGAAACAATGAAAAATGTATGAAAATATTATTTTATAATTAATATTTAATATAAAAATTATATCATTTATATAAAAGTTAACTGATTAAATATGTTAAATTAATAAAAAAATCAACTAATTTCAGAGGCAAGTACTTAAAATGAATTCCTTCAAAAGATATATTTAACATAACATAACATAACATAACATAACATTAAAATATATCATTTTAGCCAGTATTTCATCTGAGGGTACTTTTTTTTTTGTTGTTGCAAAAACGACCCTAAATAGTGTAAAAATTCATTATATGCTCATATTAAAAATTCAACTCTGAGAGAAGTGTTACTTTTTTAGTATGTTTAGCATTCATGTAACTAGCTTTTCTATAAGACTTGACACTCTTCAGATCAAATGATCAGTGAGAACAACGGTACACCTAGACATGTTTTATACATTTTAACACATGAAAGCAGCAAAAAGGGAAAATATAGTCAAAGACATCCATCTAGCACGTCCACATAGGAAGTGGAAAAAAAAGTGCCGGTAGTGCCGCTTTTGTGCACCGTCTGGCAGTAGTGGTTCTGGCATCCATATTTAGATACACTATTATTGTAGAACTATATAAAAAAAAAACACAAATTCAATAAACGGAGCAATTCCAATAGGGTCCTCACACCATCGGTGGTCGGGCCCTAATTAAAGCTGCAAGCAGCAATGAAAGGACCCTCGCACCCGGGCTCACCGCCACCCGGTGGCCTTAGAAAAACAGTGAACAGTGGGCGACATGCATGTAGGCGAGTAAATACAGGAGAAATATGGTAAAGTCATTTTGACGTGCCACGCTTCCTGCTGCCAACAGGTGGCGCTTTGACTATTACTGAATATTGCCATGTTGATGTCTTCAGGCCAGGACTATTATCAAACGTGAAGTTTGGAGCAGATCGAACATTGTATGCCTGAGTTACAACAACTTCCTGTTTCGTGGCGTTAACTGCATATTTTAGCACTTAGCCAAGTGTTGCATGATTTAGCATGTTTCTAGCATGTTTAGTACTTCATGGCATATTTAAATGTGTTTCTGTGAGTGAATTACAGTGTAAAGCATGCCATTTCCTGTTGCCAGCAGGTGGCGCTATGACTAACTGAATATTGGCATATAGATGTCTTTAGGCCAGGACTCTTATCACACATGTGAAGTTTGGGGCAGTTCGGACACTGTATGCCCGAGTTACAACAACTTCCTGTTTCATGGCGAAACATCGAAATTTTTCAGGCCGCCACAGACAGCGAAAACTCTAGATCTTTGCAATTTAACTTCACTAAGGCCTTTAGATTAGACTGACCAAATATGACGTTGATCTGATTAAAGCTCTAGGAGGAGTTTGTTAAAGTACAACGTCTAGAAATGGCAAAAACTGCAAAACTTTTGCAGGGAAAATTCTAAATATCTCACTTCCTGTTGGGTTTTCAGATTTTGCACCCAGAACTTTTTTGTAGGTATTGGGCTGTTACATCTGTCTACCTAATTTCATACCTGTATGTGAAACGTAGCGCGAAGGGCGTTTAATTGAAATTTTGTAGGTGGCGCTATCGAGCCGTTTTGCCACACCTAATTCTGAAACCCATATCAGACGTAAATTGTTACTACTTCTGACGCGTGTGCAAAGTTTCATGAGTTTTCGAGCATGTTAAGGCCCTCAAAAATGCGATTCATTTCGAGAAGAAGAATAATTGACCGAGCAATTACAATAGGGTCCTCACACCATCAGTGCTCGGGCCCTAATAAATAAAATGTAATAAATACCTTTTTTAAAATAAGCACTTAACTCCGATTAAATGATAAAATAAATAACTAGAGAACTGGCTGACTAAAATCAGCTTGAAAATGCTACCTCGTGATATATACTTTTATTTCATTGGTCAATCGTTGAAGTCTATTCTGATTGGTTGATGACTTCTGGCAAAAATTAAATCCAGGAGAGGAGAATTCTAGAGCAGGAGTCCGTATCCACCTGATGAACCTACTGTCTTTGAATGTGCGAGACTTCCGATTCATTAGTCGCTATAGATAAATAACTAGAAGAATAGCCACTGCGTTAAAATTAGCGTTCTTAAAAATAACATGGGTTCACGAGTGCACAAGAAAGTTTGAGCGCACACACAAATATCTAAGGGAGAGCAGAGCCAATTCATAAGAGAACACTGTAAATTAGAGAGCGCGCATCCAGTTTTTTGCGAGAACGAATTCAGCGAAGGAAATCCGCCTGCGAGCTGAGAGATTCTCATGTATTACATCGATGCTCTCTCGTGTTACAATAACAGGCTCTTGACATTGTCAAGCCATAGAAACTGCCTCAAATTAACTATAAAGAAGAGAAGAAAGTAATGTCTGAAAGCTGTGTGCGCAGGCAATGCCCCATGCTGCCCTTCAGTGCGTTGCCACCCTAGGTGGCTGCCTATATTACCTATGCCAGGATCCGCCACTCTTGGCTGGCATATGCAAACAATTATCGCATTTGAAATTCCTACAATGACTAATCACCCAGACACTGACTCTGAGTGGCAACATGTGAGAAGTGGTGGTACTCAAGAAAAAGTGAAGGTATACTCAAGATTAAAATACAGAAGTACTGCATACCAGTGTTGTGTTTCCGGAGAGTTTTGACTCCCTTTATTACCCCCCCCCACCGCTACCTTATTGCCTAATCCTAACCCCTCCCCCACATCTAATCCTAAAATGAATGGCCGCTTATTGGCATGACACAACAGTAGCTGAAGTTACCTCTCAAAAGTAACCTTTTGTTTCAATTGTTTGTAGGAAAATATCCACTTCATCCAGCACTATTTGTTACTTTGTTCTCAGTTTTCTTAAGTAGCCTATCTTGGTGTTGTCTCTTTGTTTTACCGACCAAGAAAACGCTTCATATGATTCAGTGAGAGTGCGGTCCAAACGAATGTGAATTGATTCAGATTGTTTTTCAAACAAGTTTGGCCAAATCACCAAAAAGAAAGAGCTGACTGAAAAGAATGATTAATTCACGAATGATTGGCATCGCTGGTTCAGTCGACAGAAATACGGGACACACATAATAACTGCTGAAACATCCACAGGGAAAGTGTTTCTAAGGTCTGTCAGAGCGCTCATGGTACGCAAAATGCGTACACCCGTAGGTGCCGCTGATTTTAGCTACATTTCTAACCCTTCTGTGTATGAAGTCCATCAAATAATTTCTAAAACGCAGTCAACTGAACTGCATTAAACTGAGTGAGCTCAATACGGCACACATAAATAATTCAGACATCCGTAACAATCTGTAAAAGAGGACACTGCAACAGGTAGCGCTCCATATGTTCACACCTCTTTCATTATGAAGTGTGCTTTGAAGTGCACTTCACTCACTCTATGAAGTAAACTTCTCCTTTTTCAGTGTAGGCCATCTCCCAGTTGTCTGGCAAAGGGCCCAGTTCGTCATTCTCCTGGGAGTCTTGTGGGGACTTGGGGGCGTCTCCTTCCTCCTCAGGGGCATCTGTGGCGGTAAGGGTGGGAGTCTCAGGTGGGCATGGCTGGACGGGCACGTCTCCAGAAGCGTCTGTGCTCTTGTCCTCATGTTCGCTTGATTCTGTGAGGAAAACAAAAGGAATCAGTGTCAAGCGTGACCTTCTGACTGAAAGACTTGTTTGACAGTAGATTATTAGAAAAGGATGGTGCAAAGAGATACGGTTAGATTAAACAAACAAGTAATGATTGGGACTGTCAAAGTCAACTCGTATTAACACATATTATTTAATTTTTTAACAGCACTAACACATTTATTACATTTATTAAATGAAGACAGACATTTAAATAGTGAAGTATCCTAATGAGTCACAATGCAAATTTTTTTTTTTATCCAAATACCGCTTCTCATATAGTTTAATCAAACCTTTGTGAAAAAGAAGTGTGCTTAAATGTGCACTTGTTGAGTACTTCAAACCTTAAAAGCTTATTTTAAAAAAACTGCTTGCAGATAGCATATTACTTCAAATAAAAGACCATTTGCAATTTCATGATTATGTATCTTAACACACTTAAGTACACTTTTAAAAATTTGTAATAATGTCAAATTAAAAGTTTAACAGTACATTTCAAATGATTGTTTTAATAATTTTTTCTTGCGCTTTAAAGTAGGCTACACTTATTTTGATGTGCTGACTAACATAACTTCGATGCTATATGTAATATATTTTAAATGCACTAAAATCCAACTTAATCATTACAAATGTGACATTTCAAATAAATTTAAATGCATGACATTCAAGTTTCAATAGAAATGACATTAAAGTATATTTTAGTTAACATAAATGCTTGTCAGTACATTCGCCCATACACTTTAACCAAAGACAACCTTAGTAACTTAGAATTGCATATAAAAATGCACTTAAGTCTTACTTAAGTTGGTTAAAAAAAAAAAAAACACTTTAAAGAAGTTCAACTAATAGCATTTAATATAAATTTACACTATAATACAACTTCATTTAATTGCAATTAAGTGTCCAAAAACATTACATTCATTTCACACTTAAGTATATATGGAAGCTTGTTTCCACCACATGATAAAAAAAAAAAAAAAGGTAATTGCAACTTTTTATCTCACAATTCTGACTTTTTTCCTCACAATTCTGACTTTTTTCCTCACTCTTCTGACTTATTTTCTCAGAATTGCGTTATATAAACTCACAATTGCAAGTATCAAACTGCCAAAGTCACGCCCCCCCAGTGGTGAACCATTGAAATTTCGAAACGTTTATGACGTAACGAAGCCTTGTTTACTGAAATCACGTGACTTTGGCAGTTTGATACACACTCCGAACCACTGATTCGAAACAAAAGATTCATAACGCTTCGAAGCTTCATGAAGCAGTGTTTTGAAATCACCCATCACTAGATATTGTTGAATAAAGTCGTTATTTTGTTTTTTTGGAGCACAAAAAGTATTCTCATTGCTTCATAACATTAAGGTTGAACCACTGTAGTCACATGAACTGTTTTAAATATGTCTTTAGTAGCTTTCTGGAAATCTGAAAGTGTTAATTATCTTGCTGTCAATGCAGGCCTCACTGAGCCAACGGATTTCATCAAAAATATCTTAATTTGTGTTCTGAAGATAAACAAAGGTCTTAAAGGTGTGGGACGACATGAGGGTGAGTAATAAATGACAGAATTTTCATTTTTGGTGAACTAAACCTTTAATAGTACTCTTTTTGAAAGTATGCTAAAGTGTACTTTTTTTTTTTACAATGGAACATAGACAAGGAAGAGTTTTTGAAAGAAGTTGCTTGTCAAAGTCCCTCAAATTCCATCTGGAAGCCATCTGGAGAGCATCAAAGAAGTTAGGACACATGTTTCAGTGAATTTCAGCGATTTAAATCAAAACACTGATTCAAAGATCTGCATCAGAAATGCTCATAGACATGTATGCTTATGGCATTTTCCATGTTCTAATGAAAATAACAACTACAAAAAAGGCCACCAGCCCTATTTTTAAGTGCCTCAATTTTTCAGTATGATTCAAAACTTCATCTTGAAGTTACGAACAACAGAAGAGTTGAAATAAAGCACCAGACTCTCATCTGAAATGTCTTTCATTAGAAATGAGTCGCACCAACTATGAAGCCCACATTCATAATTGACTCAGTTGGGTCACTCTAAACTATCTCGGTAACAGTGGTAGGTAGTAACCTGGTGTGATGGCGATGCCGTTGCCATTGACGACAGGGCTTTCTTCCTCCTCTTCTTCTGGTGGCTCAATGCTGTCTTTCTCCATGTTGCTGACGGACTTGTTTCTCTTCCTTTTTCCCTCTGCACTGGGTCGGGCACCGGGCAAGAGTTGGTCCGTCACATTAAACAGCATCGGCGTGGGTTCGGCAGGAGGCTTTGGCGTGCCATAGAAGTTATCTAGAAACAAACAAAAAAAAAAATTGGGGACTTAAAAATGCTTCCACATCTCCTCGGCATGTGAAAAGGTGAAGTCTGACTTTTCAAGTAACTTTTCAATCATGTTTTTTGTTCATGAACTTTGCTGGGGTTATTTTTTTCTGTGTGATATTTGCCGTTACAGCACCCTCGTTCACTGGTGACTCAATCGCTTCATTCAAAATTGAAAAGAAATCATGTGTATCCAGGGAAATCTGTTTAATGATTAAAAACCGAGCTCCTGTGTGCGTACGGCAAAGGATTTATGAATTCATTTGCAGGTCTGTAGAGACAGAAACAGAAGAGGTGAAGTTCATAGATTCATTTAAATTACAGCCTGTGACCCAGAATCATAGACTGGGAGTGGGTTAATTTAAAGTGACATGAAATCACCTCAAACAAGACCACATGAAACCTATAAAATCAATATACCCACAGTTGTGCTGACTTCTATTTAAATATATCCTATTTAATGACAAACACAGTTGTTTTTATTGTGTTGACATGAAGCATGTTTTAATAATAGCTATTGCTAGTCAGAGGAAGATGGTACATTCTCATTCTAGAAAGCATTTGATTGGACAAATATTTGCATATGCAAAATTTTGGTCCATTTATACTGTTCAAAAAATTTGGGGGTCGGTTGCAATGTTTTTGAAAGGCCAAGCTGCATTTATTTAATCAACAATACATTAAAAACAGTAATCTTGTGAAATATGAATACAATTTTAAATAACGGATTTCTATTTGAATATATTAAATTATAATTCATATATATTAAATTTTTGGCCATTACCGATAAACAGCTGATTCAATGATTATAAAAATTTATAATCATTGAATCTTGCTAAAGATTACATTTAACTGTGTTATTAAATTAATAGTGCTATAAATATTAACTTTAAGTGAGTTTTAGGTGATTTCATAGATAATCTAAATGTAAAAATAAGGGAAAAATCCTCCAATATCTGCCGATAATCAAAATGATCCCTATTAAATGTAATCTGTCGAAGCTATAAAATGAAATGTCAAAAGTCTCAAATTTATATTGCTCTGCAGTTTTAGAGTGAACATAAAGTTATTCTCAAAGTGCCTGACTGAAGCTGTTATAAATGATGCTGTGCCTCACAGAATCATGGGAAGGATCTCCTCTCCTCATGAAGAGAAATGAAACCTGCGTCTGAAAGTAGTCCACACACCTCAGTTGGTCCTCAAGAGACCAAACTGCACTAGTTCTGAATACCTTTGCTCAATGTCAAAGACATACACGCTCTCTTTTGCGGTAGCATCGAGCAAATTTAGGAAAATTCATATAACAGGTGTGGCATAAGCTTTATTTCATGTGGTAATGATTTATGGAGATGTGGGAGGTTTATCGGGGAATTTCACTTACCTTCGTACGTTCCACTTTCTAACAAGGCCCCACTTTTCTCTAATTCCATAAACCGCTCAACGCTCACAAAGTTGTAGTCCACACCTGGGACCTCCCCCTCTTTGGGCTGTCTCGTCGTGCCTGCAGACAAAACAACACATATTTTATCACAATGCTGGTAAAAGACCATCATAATCATATACCATGGTATTTAGCCAAGTAAATTTGAAATGTATTTTATTTTATTTATTGGTTTATTTGAATTAGACAGTATAAAAAAAAAAATGATTCCAGCAAAAGAGCTAAAAAATGTGCATTATGCATAAGTAATATAATATATGCGATTTGCATATTTTAATGCAAGATGTAAAATACAACAACATTGAAGTTTAAATTGAAGAATGTTTGACAATTATGAAATATAATTATTCAAAGATACAAAGTGATAAACAGCAATATTTATCTGCATATTTTTTCTATATTTTTTAATGGATTCACTGAAATGGACAGTTGGAGCTTATTCACAGAAATGAATCAGACTGTCATTATCTTCTGAAGTTTAAAGAAAGTTAATGGCCAAATAAAATGTTCATAAAAATGATTACAAAATTCACAACATTGGTTTTTTTTTTTATTATAGGAAAACTGTGAATTGTTAGTGTACTGTATTTTCAGCAAGTCAGTAAGATATTTTTTTTTACAGAAATGAATTTTTACTCGCATCAAGGGAGCATTAAATTGATCAAAAGTGACAATAAAGATGTTTATATTAAATAAATGCTGCTCTTTTAAACTTTTGCTTCATCAAAGTTATCCATAAAAACATTAAGCAGCACAACTGTTTTCAACATTGATAAGAAATGCAGCAAATCAGCATATTAGAATGATTTCTCAGGGATCATGTGACACTCAAGGAATAAATTACACTTTAAAATATATATTTTTTAAAATAAAAATGATATATTTTTGATCAAATAAATGCAGCTTGGTGAGCCTAAGAGACTTCTTTTAAAAACATTAAAAAAATCTTACGGACCCCAAATATATAGATTCTCTGAAAAATGTTAATACATTGGTACTTCCTGGTACTTTTTTTGAAAGGAGCAGCATTTCAAACCTAATATTGACAAACAGTCAGGTCAAACAAATCACCAAGTAATAAAGTAACTCTGAAAACTCAGTGTCGTTTCCAAGTTCCATATTGACTGTTTATGTAAATTCGGCGCATAATTAATGCATTAACTGAGGCTGAGTCTTCTGAGGGTAATCAAACATTCTTAAGAAATCAGGCACTGGGGATTTGCAAGACACATACTTAGCAACGATATCATAATCCAGTCCCTTGAGCTCTCAACCAAATCGTCCCTGATTTCACAAAACTCTCACTCTGAAGAGGAAAATAAATAAATCAAGCTTTTTGCTTGTGAACTTCACCATGAGAGAAGCCGTCCATCCCTGCTGTTTGCTTTTACATGTTGGCTTTAATGACCTTCCCATCATACCAAAGAAATTACCAATGATCAGGTGTTCAATGCCAATGGGAAACATGAGCCATTAAAATACGAAGCTGATTCATTCAGAAAAGCCATTTCATATTTCTGTGAAAAATTACAGTGCATTCGAGATTAGGGTAGCCTTTTTTTAATTTAGCATTCTTATTAATTCTAGCAATTCAAAAGACAATTTAAGATTAATAAAGTGGGTGATTAACAAGATTTGATTTTACTTCAAAATGTGAACATAGATGTAACTGATGGGTCATCAGATGAGGCTAATGATCATAATCAATAATAACAGTTAGCTTGTAAGAAGACACGAAATGAATATTAAATACTGCTGAGAGAATCATCAACCTTATGTCAACCTATATTTAACATTTCCATGACTTCCCAGGCCTGAAAGAAAAACACAATTGTAAATTTTTTTCTATTGCTACTTCAGAAATCAGTTATAAAATGATTTATTTTTCCATTAATTTTTCCGCTTAGAATTTTGTTGCCTGTATTCATTGCTTGTTATCTGTCATCTTACCTGACAAATCCATCTGTGCGTTACTTTGTCTTTAATGAGCAAAAATGAAATGACCCATATTTAAAGTCACATTTTATCAACACAGTGCCATAAAAGCCATCATAACCACAAATAAATACTTTGTGATGCCTGTCACAACAGTTCATTGCCAAATTAGCAGAAAAACAGATGACAGTTATCTTTAAATTACCAACCGGTAATTTGAATGAAAACGAGGCTGTGAGGGATAGAAGCACAGGGTGTTCAATAAATCCTGTTGCTTAACAACATACTGACTGTTCAGATGACAAAACATCTTTCAGAAAAAAAGTTTCAGTTGACAAAAACTCCATAAAAACAGTTTTAAAAAGTTCTACAAGTGATCTAGGACTTTTATACAGTGTGTGCCATTGTAAAGACTGTGAAGCTGTGTCCCAATTCAGAGGTTGAATTCTTCGAATGACGCAGATTTCAAAGGCCACGCATTCGAAGTCTACAAAGGTCGAACCGAACGTTGTTAAATGGGACGGTCTAGCCTATGGAAGATTGCTCTTGTCGCTTAGCAACTGTGACAGCTGCCGTTAACGAGCGACAGTAACGTTTGTACTGGACTTTTTTGAAAGGTATATTCAACTGTTTGAAAACAAAACAGGGTTCACAACCTGTCTAAATATGTTCACCTTGGTCCATTTTAGGGTTGTCAAAAGTACTGACTTCAGTACTGGAATTTTAAAAATGTGCCGATACCAGCATTTCCCCCTAGCATTTTGAGTGCTGTTGAGCAGATTCTTAAACACCTCTGATTGGCCATTGTGTTCACACACTCAACAGATATGTCAAACATGTTGTAAATAGACATCTTTGACACTCTTCACTGAGTGCTTACACAGATACACACGGAAGCATTTGAAAGCAGGCGTCTATCACACCGTGTCTACGCCAGACGTGACTTTTTTCGCGTCATATCGCGCCGCACCGCAACAGCTAAAAGCTGTCTACACTGAACGTGACAGATCAACCGTTGCAAAGCACTTGGACTATGTCAAAAATAGAACGGGGAATCCGTTTACTGTCGGGAATTTGTTGCATCGCGCCGCATCCAGTGTAGACAATATCGCTGATTATAATGGGTTCTATTGTCTTTTGACAGCGTCTTGCCGCGCCGCTAAAAGTCCAGTGTCAGCGGATCCGTCTAACAGCGGATATATTAGGGATCCACTGGTAGACACCTGCTTTCAAACACAATGGCCAATCAGTGCTCATTCTATCCTTCATGGCGCGGGAAACGAAGGATGCATTTGTAGGCTGTGTACGAAGGATGCATTTGTAGGCTGCATTCGAAGGAGCCTTCGAATTGGGACAGCCTTCGTTGCGCCACTGTGATGCAATCGGCCTTCAAATGCAGCCTTTCAAAGATGCGACCTCTGATTTGGAAGCCGTCCAAGACTATCTCTCACAGCCTCGTTTTCATCTGTGTTAAATTCAATAAGGCGTCTAACTTGACTAAGGTTTACAGAACAGCAAAGTTACTCAATCGTCTCACCAAGGTTTGGATTAAAAGTCCAGCTAAAACTCATCCAATATAAGAAAACTGTTAGCCAGACACTAGCAGCTAAAAAAACAGGACTGCAGAGACTCAATCAGTCATACAGGAGCTAAACCATCTGCTGAGATAGAGCATAATCATTCACACATAATAACATTGGTCCAATCAGACATCATTCTGGCTACTATTGCCATACAATTGCTAAACTGACTTCATCACAATGAATCAAACTGTCAGGAATAAATTTTATACATGCCCAGACATCATTTTCATTATAATTTCCATAATATCTCCAATCATAACTAGACACATACAACAAAATAAAGCACTTTTAAACAATGCTTATTTTGTGCACTGCAAGAATGCTAAAGGAGGTTCCTGGACACATTTTCAGCTGGTTGACCAGTAAAAGCCACTAAACATCTGCTAGACCAGCACTTCTTTTTTATTACTTATTGGTCACAGGTGATCACTTACGTTTTCTTTATTATTTCCTATGGCGGACTGTTTGACAGAGATGGAAGGGGCGAGTAGCGGGAGCCAAATTTCTGTTGATCGTATTGCATTGGTTTGAATGCCGTATCATGTCTTCATATGCCTTATCAAAATTAAATCAAAAGCAAGTTAAGATCATCAGTCTTTCTTTTGATGGAAATGACGACCGAATGTGAATGAGTCACGAAGGATTAACCCACTACACTCTAAAAAATGCTGGGTTGTTTCAACCAAAATTTGGAACAAATATGGACAAATCCAACAGCTGTGTTTGTCCATATTTGACCCAAATTTGGGTTGAAACAACCCAGCATTTTTTAGAGTGTAACTAGCCTGGATAGATGAATGGATGCCAATAATAGGCTGGTTTAAACTGATTTTTTTTTTTCAGGATCAGGCAATTACATGAGCCAGACCTGAACTCCAATTGGCAGCACAAGCAGCACATGCTGTACCCGTTGGGCCATGTCTCCAACTGAAGCAGTCCCAAGAGATTTTTAGCTTCTATGTATTTGCTTATATAATATTGAAAGCTTTCAAGCCAGTGCTGATAAAAGCATTTGCCTATATCTGTCTGATTTTTTGGGCACACTTAAATAACACTTTTCCACCATGAAGTAAGGGAGCTCATTTCAGATTCAGAAGACAGATATGCATTACCACGTATCTGGAAATCAAAGGCGACTGCAGAGTATTTCTCGGCTAGTGTGAACTCTTTGAACAAGAAAAGTCCATTTTGATTTTGGGGCTAAAATGACAGACTATATGTGCTGCTTGGAGAGGCCAAGGTACCGCTGAATTAGGAAAGTAAGACAAAACTAATATTTTTACTAAGTGAGAGAGAGAGATTGGGAAATGAGAGACAAGTGCATCACACACAGCTTATGTAATATGCAGACAGGAATGGCACATTGTGGTCTGGAACATTTAAATATTCAAGGATATTCACCTGAACATCATTTCACCAGCGATGGGCCTAAATATAGTACCTGTGAATCCTTTTACAAATTCAGTGGCTCCCCTGAGATGACGGCCTAATGCTGAGAAGGTATTTTGTGCATAATCTGGATGGATGGATGGACTTGGTTTCTCTTGCTTTTAGCATTAAATGCTAATAGCTAACATTCCTGTTTAGTTCATGGATCAAAACTTTTGACAACAAATTAAAGTGTTAGTTCACCAAAAATGAAAATTCTGTCATTAATTACTCACCCTCATGTCATTCCACACCCGTAAGACCTTCGTTCATCTTCAGAACACAAATTAAGATATTTTTAATGAAATCCGATGGCTCAGTGAGGCCTCCATTGACAGCACTTTCAGATGTCCAGAAAGCTACTAAAGACATTTAAAACAGTTCATGTGACTACAGTGGTTCAACCTTAATGTTATGAAGCGACGAGAATACTTTTTGTGCTCCAAAAAAACAAAATAATGACTTTATTCAACAATATCTAGTGATGGGTGATTTCAAAACACTGCTTCATGAAGCTTCGAAGCTTTACGAATATTTTGTTTCGAATCAGTGGTTTGGAGCGCGTATCAAACTGCCAAAGTCACGCCCCCCAGTGGTGTATCATTGAAATTTAGAAACACCTATGATGTAACGAAGCCTCATTTACTGAAATCATGTGACTTTGGCAGTTTAATACGCGCTCCGAACCACTGATTCGAAAAAAAATGATTCGTAAAGCTTTGAAGCTTTATGGAGCAGTGTTTTGAAATTGTCCATCACTATATTGTTGAATAAAGTCGGTAAAAGTCAGTTTGTTTTTTGTTTTTGGCACACAAAAAGTATTCTCGTCGCTTTATAACATTAAAGTTGAACCACTGTAGTCACATGAACTGTTTTAAATATGTCTTTAGTAGCTTTCTGGGCATTTGATAGTGTTAATTATCTTGCTGTCAATGGAGGCCTCCCTGAGCCATCGGATTTTATCAAAAATATCTTAATTTGTCTTATCTTAATAGGTCTTACGGGTGTGGAACGACATGAGGGTGAGTAATTAATGACAGAATTTTTATTTTTGGGTGAACTAACGCTTTAAATTTAGAATTTGTCTAACATCAATTCAGCACCGTAACTAATTTCACCAGTTCCATATCCATCTGTGACATAACAAATATGTGAATCATCGCAAAAACGTAAAGACCTCTACGGAGGTGTGATCTCAGGGTTCTGACAATGTGCTTTTATATGTCCAGGGAATATAATTGCTGACCGTGTCAATACAAATGTGTGCACTCAACGCAAATATCTGCGTCTGTATGCTGACAAAGGCCTGAACATGACACTGAGGAAATTAAATGGAAGCAGTGCTGATTTTCATGTGCATCATGAATATTTATAGCTTATTAATCAGATAGAATTAATGTACAGTTCTCGCCTTAAACATTTTGAAGACAGGATTTCTTTCTTTTGGAGCACAAATCTTGTGATCTAAAAATCAATTTACAACATTCAGAAAACATTATGCAAACATTATGTATATATGCTAAGACAGCTTTAAGTAGGTTTTATTCCCCAAAAAGTGTAAACACTGACTCTGTGCTGGGCATGTGCATATTTGTTAACATGTTAACATTTATATACAGTATACATATTTTCAAAGTGAAGTAATCAACCAATTTTTCCCCCTTTTGTTGCCAAAACAGCCCTGACCCGTCGAGGCATGGCCTCCACTAGACCCCTGAAGGTGTGCTGTGGTATCTGGCACCAATATGTTAGCAGCAGATCCTTTAAGTTCAGTAAGTTGCGAGGTGGAGCCACCATGGATCGGACTTGTTTGTTCAGCACATCCCACAGATACTCGATTAAATTGAAATATGGGAAATTCGGAGGCCAACACCTCAAACTCGTTGTTGTGCTCCTCAAACTATTCCTGAACCATTTTTGCTTTTTGGCAGGGTGCGTTACCCTGCTGAAAGAGGTCACAGCCACCAGGGAATAATGTTTCCATGAAAGGGTGTACATCAATGCTTAGGTAGGTGGTACGTGTCAAAGTAACATCCACATGGATGGCAGGACCCAAAGTTTCCCAGCAGAAGATTGCCTAAAGCATCACACTGCCTCCGTCGGCTCGCCTTCTTCCCACAGTGCATCCTGGTGCCATGTGTTCCCCAGGTAAGCGACGCACACACATTCACATCCACGTGAAGTAAAAGAAAACGTGATTCATCAGACCAGGCCACCTTCTTCCATTGCTCCGTGGTCCAGTTCTGATGCTCACATGCCCACTGTTGGCGCTTTCGTCGGTGGACAGGGGAACTGTGTATTCTGACACCTTTCTATCAGAACCAGCATTAACTTCTTGAGCAATTTGAGCTACAGTAGCTCGTCTGTTGGATCGGACCACACGGGCCAGCCTTCGCTCTGCACATGCATCAGTGAGCCTTGGCCGCCCATGACCCTGTCGCCGGTTCACCACTCTTACTTCCTTGGACCACTTTTGATAGATACTGACCACTGCAGACCGGAAACTCCCCACAAGAGCTGCAGTTTTGGAGATGCTCTGACCCAGTCGTCTAGCCATCACAATTTGGCCCTTGTCAAACTCGCTCAAATCCTCATGCTTGCCCATTTTTCCTGCTTCTAACACGTCAACTTTGAGAACGAAATGTTCACTTGCTGCCTAATATATCCCACCCACTAACAGGTGCCGTGATGAAGAGATAATCAGTGTTATTCACTTCACCTGTCAGTGGTCATGATGTTATGCCTGATCGGTGTATATATATATATATATATATATATAGTTGATTAGTGT
The DNA here is from genome assembly GCF_019924925.1 of Ctenopharyngodon idella. Taxonomy (NCBI): domain Eukaryota; kingdom Metazoa; phylum Chordata; class Actinopteri; order Cypriniformes; family Xenocyprididae; genus Ctenopharyngodon; species Ctenopharyngodon idella. The sequence goes on along the minus strand of NC_067243.1, from coordinate 15,012,730 downwards.
TAAACGAAACTGTAAAGAGTGTTAGTGTTTGAAAACAGTAAATATTTTTCGTTTATTTTCTCTCCATTTTTGTTTGGTGCTGTTGATCTGCCCTGGCTAATACATCTGTTCAGATGACTACCTGAAGAGCCCTGATTAAATACATCCATGGGGTAAATCTGATTATAACAGGGCATAGAAACCGGCTTAGTATCCCTCCCTCTCTCTCTCTCTCTCATGCGATTACGGTTGATATGATTGTGAGAAATGAGAGAAAATTGTGTCCAGCTTTACCTGTTTTCATTTCTCTGCTTGATTACCTCCTTATATCAGCTTCACCTTCCCATGAAACCATCTCCATGTGAAACAATCTTTCAGGTGCAACTGTTTCACACTTACTGAGGCGCCGCCATCCTGTTCAAATTCCCTGTCAAAGCCAATCAACTGCAAGGATACAAAAGGCAGTCTGCCTCTCAGAGCGCTGCTATGGCTTTACTCCACAGTCATCAACCACGGCAGCCCATTCTCAGCCTCTTGCTGTCTCGATTCATCTCCTCAGGAATTCTCTGCTTTAAAGTCGTCAGCAGTATCTCTTTGGATCACTTGGATTGCGAATGACATCCCCACCTGCTAAACAAAGCCCTGACAACAACTGATGCTCCAGATATACTCAGACAAGCCTTAGACAAGAATCATATCAACAACAGTGTGCAGAAACCACATTCACAATAATGATTTGTGATGCAGCAACATAAATCTAAATCAAATACTCTTTAACCTAACATCTATTTGTCATTAAGAGAAAAATTGCACAAAAACAATAAGCCATGAAAGTCCACACGCTATAGTTAATTATCCAGAGAAAAAGAGTGTTCTTAGGTGGCAACCACTTTTATTATGTAAAAAACACGGAACAAAGACATTGTTTTATATTGATAGATCTAAGTATGCATATAAAATGTATATAAATATATATTAAGAAAAATTATAATATAATATCACTGAAATAAATATTTAACTATATTACTTTATTAAATATATTTTTCAGTATTTTATGTCATATAAATATTTTATTAATTATTACTAATATACTAATATAATTATATAAATAAAATAATATACTAATAAATGATATTATAATAATTATTTCATTAATAAATGTATTATTATTATATGTATATTATATAAGTGTGATTATTTAGTTTTAATAAATATGAATACTTTATTATTATTACTACTATATTATAATTGTTTATAATAATTTGTTATTACTAATTATGTATATATTGTTTTAATATATTTCTATATTGTTTTAACTAATTGTTTATTTTATATACATACTTTGAGATTTAATTATTATTATTAATTTTTATACTATCATCCCCTGTTGAATAATAAAGATGGTATTTTCAAAAATTCTCAAAAAAAAAAAATCTTAAAATTCCTGAATATTTTGGAACTGAACTGAAAATAAATTATTGAATTTTTAATCACAAAATGAAGTGTGATTAAAATATTCACTGCGTAAATAAACATGTTAAACTGTAACCACTAAAATGCAAGAACTTGGATTTTATTATTTTTTAATATACTTTTTTTTATTTTTATCAACTTTTGTCACGAATATACATCTATAGAGCAGCTTGACACAGTAAGACTGACTAAACCAATGCTGTGAGTTTGGGAGGGCGGGGCTAAAATGTCACTTCCTTGCAAATAAATTGTTAGTTCAATATATTTGAATGAACAACAGACCAAACATCAAACAATAAAAAAGTACTGATGCACCAAACAGCAGAGAGATTTGAAAAGTTCTCAAGGTATAAAAGGTAAGCAGGCAAACTAATGAAAGAATTGAGTGTTCAAATATATTTCCAGTCATCACAAATGACTCTCTGCAGGTTGAAGTTGGATAAAGGCTGACACCGAGGCCCTGCCCTTGTGTACCATCTGTGGAAGCGTTTGAGGGGTTGATGAGTGCCGGGGCTGAAGGGTTGAAATTTGCCTGTAATCGCCTGCAGCCTCACTGACACTCGGTGACGGGGGGGTCGTGTTCCCTCTAATCTGCGGTCAGTCCAACCTTGAAGCCCAGCACCGCTCTGTGCGCTGAATCGCTAATGTTTGAATGGAGGTATACAGCTCTCAGGGTGAGTAGAGGTGAAGGGATATGTGAGATACGGGTGCTCTGAAGTGAACGAGCCTATATCGGACGACCCAGGGGATTTGGCCAGCAAACATGAGGCATTCGTTTTAGAACATGATGCAGGAAACAGCCCTTCAATCATGGCTATACATTTTTCTGAGTGATTAAATCGATGATTCATCACATCGTAGGTGAACCGTAATGGACTGAATGCCATCAAATGCCTTGGGAAACCAGGGCAAATGAGGTGATCCTTCATTTGAAGGAGGAAACATACATTTGACTATAAAAAAAAAGCCACCGAAATATTATAATCTGACACTATGAGAATGACTGAGTATTTGAACCAATTTCCATATTCATTTAGATTCTGATTAAGTCTGACTTGATTCAAAATAAATTCAAATATATCTAAAATTAATTCAAAAGCTGATCAAGTGTCTATATCACTCAAAAAAAAAAATAATTCACTGTTGTTAGTTTCACTCAAACCATCCTTGTTCACATTACTTAAATACTCATGTAACTACATGAACTTAATTTAACTGAGTTAGTTTCTACTAAAAATAAGTATTGTCAGCTTTACTTTGTTCAGTCAACTTAACATTGCTGAAATGTTATATTTATTGTAGGAACAATCACTGTAGTAACTGATATTTAATGGCAAATAATGAAAAAAAGGAATATATAAAAAAAAAATTGATTCAATTTGGTCAAGTGAAAAAATTAATCAGAAAATCAATACATTTACTCAAGCCAAATTTGTTGACCCCACAAATCACAGTTAAATGCCCTTTTTATTAGCTTTCACATCCATAATCAGCGTCTTGTATAACTGATCTTCTCATGTCCATGTGTTGACCTGTGAGAGAAGCGCTTGAAGGGTGGCAGGAAACAGAGAACGCTTTAGGAATATATTTGCGTCAGAGAAACAGCTCAACCTAGGGCTTTAAAACAGAGGGTCAGACTCAGATGTGGCGGTGAGCTACTAACTGTGACTAACACGGTCATGCTTTAAAGCTTTTCATGCTGATAATGCTGCACTGCAAAAATCCTGTTCTTAATCAGTATTTCTGTCTTGGTCTCCACTGTAAGATCAATTAAAGGGATAGTTCACCCAAAAATTAAAATTTTGCCACTTACTCACCCTCATGTTTTTCCAAACCTGTAAAAGTTTCTTTCTTCTGTTAAACACAAAAGAAGGTATTTTGAAGAATGTTGGTAAGACAGTTGACGTTAGCCATTGACTTCCATAGTATTCTATTTCCCACTATGGAAATCAATGGGGCCCAACATTCTTTAAATCATCTTCTATTAAACAGAAGAAAGAAACTCATATAGGTTTGGAACAACATGAGGGTGAGTAAGTGATAACAAAATTTAAATTTTTGGCTGAACTATCTCTTTAAGTAAAAGACTTAATTAAAGGCCCGATATACTCCTGGTGAAGTTTATTTTAGTTTTTTCGATTAGGGTAAAAAGAAGTTCGAAATACGTAAGCAGCGGTTCACTGTTAGCGAACATCCAACGCGACTGAGAGCGACGTTTAGATGAATGCGTAAATATGTGCTACACGCTTTCCTCTCAATACCAAATAAACACAACAAAAATGACAGCGATGAGAAAACAGTAGTTAAGAAAGCATTTGCGATGATATGTTTGCACGAGATCTTCAATTCGGCATTCCAGTAAAGTCACATTTATTTATACAGCACTTTATACAATAGATTGCTTTAAAGCAGCAGCTTTACAGGATTAAATACAAAAAAAAAACAGTGTCAGTGTCTTTTTCAATTAGAATTACAGCTTTAGTTTCTACTATAAAGCGGCTCTCCGGTGCATTCATGTATTTACTCAGGGACATCTGACCTCGACAGACTGAACAGAAGAAATGAACCGTAGAAGATTTCCATGTCAAAGAAGTCGGAGACTCAGCGCACACCCACCTATTACATCACCACGGACCAATGGTAGTGCGAAGGTGTTTATCAGCCGAAAGTTCGCTTTGGCAAGCTGTTTTGAACTCCTGAAATAAACTCCAAATGAACTTCGCTTTGGCCCGATTTTGTTCGAAATTGTCATTTTTGTTCGAAACGACGTCATTTTTGTTTGAAACAACGACATTTTTGTTCGAAACGATGACATTTTTGTTCAAAATGATGACATTTTTGATTGAAATGACAACATTTGTGACCCTGGAACAAAAAGTCAGTCATAAGTCACACGGGTATATTTGTAGCTAACTATACATTGTATGGGTCAAAATTATCAATTTTTCTTTTATGCCAAAAATCACTAGGATATTAAGTAAAGATCATGTTCCATAAAGATATTTTGTAAATTTTCTACGGTAAATATATCAAAAATTATTTTTGTGAGTGGATATGCATTGCTAAGGACTTCATTTGGACAACTTTAAAGGCGATTTTCTCAATATTTTGATTTGCACCCTCAGATTCCAGATTGTCAAATAGTTGTATCTCGGCCAAATATTGTCCTATCCTAACAAACCATACATCAATGGTAAGCTTATTTATTCAGCTTTCATATGATAAATTTAAAAAAATTGACCCTTATGACGTAATTTTTGTTTGAAATGTCATTCTTCGATTTCAAAGATTATATATATATATATATATATATACACACACACACAATTATTTGTTAATTGGGAAGAATTACTGACACATACAAATGTAAATAATTTGGAATTTAATCAACTGACTGCCCTAGTTCAGATATTTTTACTAGAAAACAAAAATGATTGTTTTGCAGTGTGCCACAATGGCTCATATTTATATGTCAGCAACAAGCTACACTGGCATATTTTTTCAAAACTGACATCACAAACTAGTACACACACAAAAAAAAACAACAACTCAGATTTCTTTCAAAACCCATTCCATTTCACCTTTTATTCACCTCTCGTGCAACACAAGAATTTATAGTCCCCATCTCATATACGTTCGAAAAGGCGTAAATAATCCCAAACCTCAATGCCTTCATTTTGATTTATGCCTCGGCTGACCAGATTCAGCACCAGTGTCTATTGGCTGTATCGCAGAGTCCCATCACTAACTGAGTGTACTGCCTGCCTGCCACGAAGGATGAGGAGACTCATACATCAGGATGACGTCGGGGGAGGCCGTGGCTGGGGGAGAGAGAGTCCCTCGTGGATTGAAAGGACATTTAAGAGTTTCATTCTGTCACCCAGCACAGCCATAAGCCAGCGCGGCCCTGTCGAGCTCACTCGAACACGTTTGCATCGAAGAGACTCAGATATAATTTCTTCTGTTCTCAATGTTTAGGATGTCGCACCATAACGCAATGCTGTATTACCCTGATTTCCCACATATGTATACAGCAAATGCAGTGACGACAGCTCAAAATGCTCTCAGTGTCTCAACAGTGAGTCATCTCATCTGTAAACAGCACGGATGTTATGTAATCGACTTTTGCCGGAAGCTGGAATCTCTGCAAACTGGGGGAGATTTGAAAGTCGGCAAACAGTTTTTTTATTGTTGTTGTTAAGAAAATCCAACAAACTCCAGAAGAGCAGTGGGAGGGTTTCTGTTAAACCTGTTTAAGTGACAACAGCAGGCTTCAGACATGACACAAAGCCATGTAAAGTGACTTTGTGGTAATTTTATGGTCATTTTTTTCTTTCAAAATGATTTAAAATATAAAACATTCATCTGGAGTCACCATTAAGAACTATTACAAACCTGAGTGATCACCATGAAATTTAATTTACTTGATGAGACAAATCACATTGACATCCAAATGATAATTATTCTACATATAACAGAATACATATGGAGAAAACGACTAGAAGTGCCACTTCAACATAAAACAAAAGAATAAATTATCAATGTAATAATTCAAACATAAAAAGGTAAATACATAAATGACTGAAAAAATAGACATTTAAATTTAGTTAAATACAACAATAAAAAGTCACATCTTTTTAAATTTAAATCAATATTTAACTACATAAGAGATATTTCAAACTATTTAATTTAATTCATGCTTTAAAATGTGGGTGATATAGTATATAAATCACATTTTTCACAAATTAATAAAATTGTTATGTTTATTACTATTTTACTTAAATTTTTGTTTGAATTATGTTCATTTAAATCATATTTTAAAATCTAGTCAATATAACAATAAAAAACTTAAAATTACATAAATATGTATTTAACTACATATTAAGAAATATTTTTATTTAATTAAAAAAACATTAATCAACATTTAAATAGTTTTAATTGTGGCTAAATATCACAATAAAATAATAAATTATAATTTATTTAAAAACAATTTATTAAAGTTGACAAAGTAAAAAAAATGTCATGCTTTATATACTTGGCATTTTAAAAAATATATTTTTTAATTAACAAATATTTATTTAACTACAGATTAGACACATTTTAAAGTATTTAGTTCATGTTTTATTTGTTAATTTAAAATGATTCATAAACATTTAAAACAATAAAACATCAAAACTTCCTGTTTAATGCATGTTTTAAAATGTCTTTAAACATTATAAAATAGAAAACTGACTAAATAAATAGACATTTCATGTTTTATTTTTGTAAATTTAAAAAATTATTAATTTATTATTTTATTTTATTAAAATTAAGTGGATTTTAAATAAACAGTTTTAATTTTTATATTTATATATGTTTGAATTATTAAATTAATAAAAGTCTACATTTTATTAATAAAAATGTTGTTTTATTCATATTTAAATTAGTGGTTAAATATAAGAAAATAAACTTAATTTGTAAAAACAAGTGAGTATTTATTTAGATTTTTATTTGAATTATTAAACTGTTTGATTTCTACAGTACATTTTATTTTTAAGTGGCACTCCTAGTCCTCCATAAACCCAAATGTGTAGTTATAAACTGCTTAAATCAGTAAATCTGGATTCAGTCTGATTTATCAAACAATTGGTGACTAATTTGCTTGAGTAGCCTATTGCGTGTTGCTTCATAAAAGCCAATACTGCAAAATACAGTGTTACAGTGGTACATTTACATGATGTTTATTATTTCTAGTCCAGGGTCTTCAATCTTCATTTTGCAATGTGTACGGCGAAGAATAATGATTGATTATTTGATTGGTCAGCTCACTCAAACATCAAAGGACATCATGCAGTAATGATACTGTGATTGCTACAATCACTCTTCCAGGATTAGGAGTGCAAACCAGACTGTCAATCAAACAGCTGGAGTCTATAAGCACATCAAAGCCGATCGGAAGAAACAAGCGGCAGAGGCAGAGAAAGCTTATGATGCTCCGTCATCCATTTTTTAGTATAGCATGTTAAATTAACTCAGGCATGAACAGAATAATCAATATGACACGCCAACACAAGATCTCTCCCATATTGGAATAATGTCTTGCTGATGCTGTGGCACTTCAGGAAAACCTTTGAGTATAGATGTTGTTCCTCAAGAGCTGGATTGGGTTGAAGTAAATATAGGTTTCAGGTATATTGGGACACTTTTTGCGATTGAGATGACTGGGGAAAAATGTCCCAATTATCCTGAACTATATATAACTCACTGTGTGATGCAGCCTATAGGATGCAGTTAGATGCCCCTAAAATTCAAGATATTGGGGCAGAAATGCTTTTGAGTGCAGAAATGAGTTTTTTTTCCCTCATATTTATATCATATGATACAAGCAATATCACACGAGTGCTGTTTTTGTCCCGAATAGCATGAGTGCAAATGTTCAATAAATAAAAGGTTAAAGCTGCAGTCCGTAACTTTTTTGGGTTAAAAATGATCCAAAATCAATTTTTGAGCAAGTACATAACCAGCCAGTGTTCAAAACTATATCCTTACCTTAGCCCGATTTACAACGGTAAGCTTGTAATGTTTTTTAATTTGAGTGGTACTGGTAGGTTTCTGCGGGAAATACGAGTGAAATACGAGTTTGCCTTTGCGTCATTACGTCACGTCTGTTTACATAAAGGAGGAGACCCAGACTCTGCAGGTGGAGGATCATTTATAGCCTTTTCTCACAGCAGCTGGAATAATTAAACTTGTCATTTTGATGGCGGATTGTAATCCAGAAAGGTCCAAACGAAAATCATAAGCGACAACTGGAGATTCACCTGTAGTCAAAAGCAAAAGACTTCGGACACTAATACACACTAAATACACAGTCACACAATGCTCATGTTGTTAACATTAACAATTTGAGAACAAAGTATAACAATAATAATAATTTGCATGGTTTGACGTGATCCTAGCTAAGCGATCGTTAGATTTAATCACCATTGGCAGCACGATTTATTGCAATGCTTTTTTTCTCAGGTGGTCAGAACTAAAGTGGCAGACATGTTACTTGTTCAGATGAGATTTTCCGGTGAAAATTTTTATTTTGGTCATACTTCCAAGACTACAATCTGTGATTATAAAGTACAGTGTTCACCGGTGCGGTGACTGGCAGCAAAGTTTAGATTCATCCACGCTAAGGAGCCGTGCCGATGCACAAACCACGTAAAGATGATAATTTCACAAATGACTGCAATTGCAGGTTTCAAACAGAGATGGCGACAAAGAGGCAAAACCTACAGACTGCAGCTTTAAAATTGTGTTATATTTTATACACAATATTTTCTGTTTTTGCTCAATTTTGTCAATGAAAACACTACCTATAAAGCCACAGCAAAACTGTGGTGTGTCTCAAGTGAACCAATGATTCAATGGCCCATTCATAAAGAAAGCTATTTACTTCATTCCTGAATGAATCAGCTGCTTGAATGAATCAAATGAATGAATGAATGACTCAATGACTTACTCATATAGACATTTACCACCACCACTACTGGCAGTTTTAGCTTCTTATTTGGAGTATAATTTCATTAAAAAAAAATAATTTCATATTTTCATATTAATAAAAAACCCATTAAAATGGATAGTTCACCCAAAAATGAAAATTCTGAAAGATATTTTGAAGAATGTTGATAACCAAACTGATTTGGCTACCAAATACTGAGTAATTTCTCAAATTATCTTCTTTTATATTCCACAGAAGAAAGAAAGTCATACAAGTTTAAAAAAAAAATGACATAAGGGAGAGTAAATGATGGCACAATGTTAATTTTTGAGTGCGCTATCCCTTTAATACCCATTTAATACCCATAAATCACATTGCATTATTTATGCAATTGTAATTGAAGTGTAAATGCATTCATGCCACCTCTGAGCCGCAATAAACAGTCTGTAAATATATCTAAATACCAATTCAGATGCAGCTTCTGGGAAAAAAAAACATGGAAGTTTAATCAGTCGGCACATCATGTAATTAATTAGATTAAAAATTTAAATCGCTTGACAGCCCTGATATATATATATATATATATATATATATATATATATATATATACACATATATACATATATATATATATATATATATATATATATACACACACATATATATACACACATATAGTCCATATTAATTTTTAGTCTATTCAGTACATGAAAATGCAATTATATCTGAATTCTATTATAATAAAATAACTTAAATATTCTAATAATAAATATATATCAAATATATATAATACAATTTATGAGAATACAATTTATACAGCTAGTTTATAGTCTAGCCTAAAAAAAACTCACACCAGTCTTCTTTACTCTTCTTTCTTTACTGTTAAAAAAGCTATCCAAATGCGTCCTTTTCTCTGTGAACATCTACACAATCTCAAATTAAGGCTAATTATCGTTTCAAAACACTGTTTCAAGAAATCAAATCAATGATCTGGAGCCGTGTACCCTAAAGAGTGCGTTTTTTTTTTGTGTGCTTTGGTTTATTAAGTAAAGAAGAACCTCAAACAAAAGCTTTTGTGAAGGTCTGAGCAGATCCACAATCCACCATTCAAGTCCCTGATGAAAATATTGATCGGTTGATATTCTTTCGCCAGACTCATCTTTAAATCCACCTTTGACGTTCACAAGAAACGTCCACTTATATGCGCGGATGCAGAATCGGTCTTAATGAGGCCAGTTGATGGTTAAAGGATGATTTAAAAGCATTCAGACAGTAAAAATGGAGGCAATGATTCAGGAATGGATGACTCAGACGTCCTGTTTGTTCATTTCATGAAGCTTTGAAGAGGCAAGGAAAAATCTGAGGTTCACGGTTGGATAGAGCACACCTCACCGTTTCACTGGTCTGGTGTGTGTACAGTTGTCTGCGCAATTACCTATGTGTGCAAGCGCATGAAGCTGTGCCTTGAGGTGCAACAGTGATCCCAATATCATCTCCAGTTCAAAACGAGAGTTTTTAAAAAGTTCAAAACGCAGCTTGAATTTGTTTATTCTTAACTCGCAATGTCCATTTTCCTCCCATCGCTGATTATACAACAGGTTTGTCTCTGCGATCTGAAGATGCCAATTTTCAGTCTCCCAGTGGGATCTACAGGCCCATATTTTGTCCACCTGACAGAAGCAGTGCACACCTGCAGAATGTATAATGACTCTCTGTGGATTGCTATATTACTCTCCACAAAAGAACAGCAACTTTCAGTCACTTTGAGGTATACAATCAAAATGTTCACTTTACCTGAGCTGTGAGGATTTGTTTAAAGATTCTTTCAAGCCAAAAATCTAAATACATATTGGCAAACCACTTTTCAAAAGAAAGCATTAAAGGATTAGTTCACTTTAAAATGAAAATTACCCCAAGATTTACTCACCCTCAAGCCATCCTAGGTGTATATGACTTTCTTCTTTCTGATGAACACAATTATATTAATAAATATCCTGACGCATCGGAGCTTTATAATGGCAGTGAATGGGACCGAAGTGTATAAAGCTCAAGAAAGTGCATCCATCCATCATAAACGTACTCCACACGGCTCCAGGGGGTTAATAAAGGCCTTCTGAAGCGAATCGATGCGTTTGCATAATAAAAATATCCATATTTAACAAGTTATAAAGTAAAATATCTTCCACCAGACCGCCTTCCATTTTCAGCTTACGAAAAAAGCAATCACGTCAGTTACGTTGAATACAGAAGGAGTAGGACGTAGCGTAAGCGTTTTGAACTGCGAGAGGCATTACACTTTCTTCATAAGTTGAATACGGAAGGCGGTCTGGCGGAAGCTAGGTATTTTACTTTATAACTTGTTAAATATGGATATTTTTATTACACAAAGTAAAATATATAGCTTCCACCAGACCGCCTTCCGTATTCAACTTACGAAGAAAGCGTAATGCCTCTCGCAGTTCAAAACGCTTGCACTACGTCCTACGCCTTCCGTATTCAACTTACGGAAAAAACGTAACTGACGCGATGACTTTTTTCGTAAGTTGAATACGGAAGGCGGTCTGACAGAAGATATTTGACTCTATCACTTGTTAAATATGGATATTTTTCCTACACAAGCGCATCGCTTCACTTCAGAAGGCCTTTATTAACCCCCCGGAGCCGTGTGGAGTACATTTATGATGGATGGATGCACTTTCTTGAGCTTCATACTCCCATTCACTGTCATTATAAAGCTTGTATGCATCAGGATATTTAGTAATATAACTCCAATTGTGTTCAAAAAAAGAAGCGGTCAAATACACCTAGGATGGCAAAAAAGAAGTCACTGTTTGGATTTAAATAAGCAAATGCTTAAGAGTCTATCATTGGATCATTATTGCAGTTATTATTATGTTTCTAGCATGTTTGGCAACAGTCGTTCTACCCCTAATTGATGGAGTGTGTAGCTTTTAATTTCTCAAACAACCATGTAGGAAGACACATCATGGCCATACTCCAGGATGAAAATGTCAAGATTTATCAGGCTCAAATTGTGAAAGAATGGTTGGGAGGGAGCATAAAGAATCATTTTCACACATGAATTGACACCTCTGAGTCCAGACCTTAAATTCATTGAAAGTCTTTGGGATGTGCTGGAGGAGACTTTACAGAGTGCTCACCTCTTGTATTGTCAATACAAGATCTTGACCAAAAATTGATGCACCTCTTGATGGAAATAACATCAAAAAATTTAAATCCATCAAGAGGTGCATCAATTTTTGGTCAAGACTTAATCGAGAAGCAGTTTCACTCAGATATACATAACAATAGGTAAGAAAAGACTACCACAACTTCCGTTTCATGTCGACTTTAAATATAAAAATGATCAGTATGATACTGGTCATAAAAGGCTATTTTGGCAGTAATCCTTAGCTACTAAACAAACCAAATGCAAATCTTGCAAGAATTACACAGAATGGGGTTTGAGGAAAGGTTAGTGCAAGCAGAGTCAAAATTCGAAGGCTGAACTTTAAGCTTTGCATTACGACAGTTGACCTACAATGCATAAAGTTCATAGCATTGGAAAACAATGCCACAATGCTTGTGAAAGGGGCTTTAGAAACATGTATAGGAAATAGATTATCTTCTCACAGCTCGAAAACCCGTCAAAATAATCCTTGTCCTCTGTTACAGTCACACAACTGTCTGTTCATCTTCCGTCGATGCACTTCACAAACAGCTAACTGTCTAAAAGGATTATATATCATTGGTTGATGGCTGACAGATACTAATGGGGTTTTGCTAAGCAGTGGGCGCGCGCTACCAGCGGGACGCGACAATTGCATTTGGCTGGATGTAGGAGATATGAAGATTAGAGAACGAATATGAAAGTCTAATTGTACAATACAGGGCTTCGACTGCCCTGCGGAAGGACAGGCCCTTTCGTGATGCGTTCTGTCGTCCGCTCATCAAAGTGACGGACTTGATCTGACAGTGCCACAGCCTCAAGTGAGACCAAAGCATGATTTTGCACTGTCACTGTTTGGTTGGTGGAAATAACAGCTGATGCGGAAGAGAAACAGTGAAATACTACAGAATCTGAGAGTCGGGGGGTGGGGGGGGGATGGGTCGTTGCCTATTGTCATATGTTGTGTGAAATTACAAGTGAAGTGGTGTTGTGTGAAACGAAACCAGCAATCCCTTGAGCTCTAATGAAAGGGTTTTCAATTTCACTGTGACTTAAAATGGATACATTTTTTGATTAATCCAAAAGGGCATAAAACAGAGAGAGAAAAGAGTGTTCTGAAAACTATTTACTGAATAGCTTGCAATTTACACTGTATCGCACCTATTATTCGGTAAAAATGGCATTTTCAAACCGTAGTGTGCTACGCTGTTGTCACGACTCCTTCACGATGTAAACGAGTGACTTCCAGTTCTCATTTTGGAATTAAAAATGGTCATTTTGCATTTTTTATTCAATTTTGTTTCAAAATGTCTTAACTTTTGGTACACCAATCAAATAATAACTAATAATATATGATATCACGTTAAGGCATAATATCGATTTTAGTAATGAAACTCATTTCATTGCATCTGTCAACGCAGAAATAAAAAAGCTAAACATTTGTAGAGAATTTCAAAAATATTGTGTAAATGCATCAATGTAATTTATTTTAAATAAAGTACACATTTATAAACCTATTATATATGACAATACAATAAAATACAAAAAAAACACCATTGATGGATGGAGAAAACAAACTGGAGAAAATAAATATTTTCTCTTTTGATTCGGTCGGATGGATGGATGGATGGATGGATGGGTGTTTTTTTCTCTTTTGATTCAAATTAAACAAATCAGCATCTGGACGGATGGATGGAGAAAACAAACTGGAGAAAATAAATAAAAATTTTCTCCATTGATTCAAATTTACCAATTCAACATCTGGATGGATGTTGTCCTCTTTTGATTCAAATTAACCAATTCAACAAATGGATGGATGGATGGATGGATGGATGTTTTTCTCTTTTTGGATGGATATTCTTCTCTTTTGGATGGATATTATTTTTTCTTTTGATTCAAATTAACCAATTCAGCATCTGGATGGATGGAGAAAAGAAACTGGAGAAAATAAATAAATATTTTCTCCTTTGATTCAAATTTACCAATTAAACATCTGGATGGATGGATGGATGGATGGATGAATATTATTTTCTCTTTTGATTCAAATTAACCAAATCAGCATCTGGATGGATGGATGGATGGATGAATGAATGGATATTTTTCTCTTTTGATTCAAATTAACCAATTCAACATCTGTATGGATGGATGGATGGATGGATGGATGGATGAATGAATGAATGGATATTTTTCTCTTTTGATTCAAATTAACCAATTCAACATCTGGATGGATGGATGGATGGATGGATGAATGGATATTTTTTTCTTGATTTCTCTTTTGATTCAAATTAAACAATTCAACATCTGGATGGATGGATGGATGAATGAATGGATATTTTTCTCTTTTGATTTCTCTTTTGATTCAAATTAACCAATTCAGCATCTGGATGGATGGATGGATGGATGGATACACACACACACACACACACACACACACAAACACACATACACATCTGGATGGATGGATGGATGGATGGATGTTTTTCTTTTTTTTTAGTTGGATATTTTTCTCTTTTGATTCAAATTAACCAATTCAGCATCTGGATGGATGGATGAATGGATGGATACACACAAACACACACACACACATACACGCATATATACACATATATAAACATGTAATTTGCATTCTTTACACAGTATACATACGACTAGTTGACTAACAGGTCTAAAGGAAGCCTTGATTAGGCTAGTTTTAGGGTTCTCTCCCTGATTGGATGCATTTCTTAGGGGACGTTTACATTATATGCACTGTTGCATTTTTAAAAGTTGGATTATTTTTAGCATCTTTAACAAAAAAAAAAAAAAAAAAAAAAACAGCGCAAGACGTGATACAACATCCAAAAGCAATTTTGCAAATTGTCTAACAGCTTAAGCAAGGTCTAAAATGTAAATTAAAAACAAAATTAAGCAGACATCATTTCACACAGACAAGCACACTTGTCATGATGAATAGTAAACAGTAAAGACTGTTCTATAAACCCAGTTATGAAACTAATAGTGACAGTGAAGACACTTGTGAAATGAGCCATGTCAATGCAGCGATCTCCAGCTGAGAGTGAAGTTACACATCAGATATCTAATGTACTGTAGTTACACCTTGTGTGGCCATGACCAGCAGGATTCAACTCTGAAAGGCCTGAAACAAGAATGTGAACACAAACGCTTCTAGCTACACAAGCCCAAACTGATGCATCATTTCATCCCAAAATCAGTCACAAATTCAATGCACAGTGCAAATGCATGTCGCATTCTCAGCTCTATAGCAGGCACTGGCACATATGGTTCAATGCCAAAGACATTGGATAGTGTGAAAAATTAAGGTCAGTAAATAAAAATTACAAGTGAATGATTTCTAAAGAGCCGGAAAACTAACCATGAAGAACACTTTTCTGCATCGACACGGAGGAGAACAAAAATCTATACCAATTTTAAACCACCATGTAGTCTAATAATATCCCGACGGCACCCATTTCTTACTTCTACTACAATCAAACTCTATATGGCATGTTTTTAATAAAGCAATGCCATCACATTCAGTTACCTAGGTCATGTTCTAACTCTCCTCCTCTGCTTTAACATTCACGAGACAAATGAACAGTTTAACATCGCTTTATCTTGTCTTGTCTCTTTCAATTCAGCCTCCAAAACATCTCATAGCAAGCTGTTCAGTTACACTAATGACTCTCAGTATGGGAGAAATAGCTCCAGAAATACACGCTCATGACTGCGCTGCACAGGCATAAATCAAAGGCATCATTTCATCCAGCCGGTTGGTGATTGTGATGTGTTTGTGCACCACTATGGAGGGGGAGGGGGAAACATCAGCAGGCCAGCCTGGAGAGGAAATGGTGGTTGCCTTGGAAACCCTAGACTGAGGAAGAGAGGGAGCGAATGAGAGAGAGAGAGAGGAAGGAAAGGAAGAACAAGTGAAGTGGGTGAGGAGAGTTGACCGGAGCATCGTTGTTTCACAATTTGTTTTGATTTAAGGGAAAGAAGATGATCTATCTATCTATCTATCTACCTACCTACCTACCTACAACCCGAATTCCAGAAAAGTTGGGATGTTTTTTAAATTTGAATAAAATGAAAACTAAAAGACTTTCAAATCACATGAGCCAATATTTTATTCACAATAGAACACAGATAACATAAATGTTTAAACTGAGAAATTTTACAATTTTATGCACAAAATGCATGTTTACCATGGTGTAGCATCTCCTCTTCTTTTCAAAACAGTTTGAAGTCGTCTGGGCATCGAGGTTATGAGTTTCTGGAGTTTTGGTGTTGGAATTTGGTCCCATTCTTGCCTGATATAGGTTTCCAGCTGCTGAAGAGTTCATGGCCGTCTTTGACGTATTTTTCATTTAATGTTGCTCTAAAACCTTTATATACCTTTCAGCATTCATAGTGCCTTCCAAAACATGCAAGCTGCCCATACCGTATGCACTTATGCATACACGGCGTCCATGATTTCCAACAAGAATGTCAAATTTGGACTCGTCTGACCATAGAACACTTTTCCACTTTGAAACAGTCCATTTTAAATGAGCCTTGGCCCACAGGACACGACGGCGCTTCTGGATCATGTTCACATATGGCTTCCTTTTTGCATGATAGAGCTTTAGTTGGCATCTGCAGATGGCACGGCGGATTGTGTTTACCGACAGTGGTTTCTGGAAGTATTCCTGGGCCCATTTAGTAATGTCATAGACACAATCATGCAGATAAGTGATGCAGTGTCGTCTGAGGGCCGAAGACCACGGGCATCCAATAATGTCTCCGTCCTTGTCCCTTACGCACAGAGATTTCTCCAGGTTCTCTGAATCTTTTGATGATGTTATGCACTGTAGATGATGACATTTGCAAAGCCTTTGCAATTTGACGTTGAGGAACATTGTTTTTAAAGTATTCCACAATCTTTTTACACACTCTTTCACAGCTCTGCCCATCTTTACTTCTGAGAGACTCTGCCTCTCTAAGATATCCATTTTATAACTAATCATGTAACAGACCTGATATCACTTAACTTAATTAGTTGCTAGATGTTCTCCCAGCTAATACTTTTCAAAATTTCATGCTTTTTCAGCAATTTGTTGCCCCCGTGCCAACTTTTTTGAGACCTGTAGCAGGCACCAAATTTGAAATGAGCTCATTTTGTGCATAAAATTGTAAAATTTCTCAGTTTAAACATTTATGTTATCTATGTTCTATTGTGAATAAAATATTGGCTCATGTGATTTGAAAGTCTTTTGGTTTTCATTTTATTCAAATTTAAATAACGTCCCAACTTTTCCGGAATTCGGGTTAGTTCGTCCGTTCGTTCTTTCGTTCATTCGTTCGTTCTATCGCTACAACAAGCCATAATAACCAACTTCAAATAGGCAGCTAACTAACATTAGCGACTGCTGCCTAGCTTACCTCTGCTAGCCGGCAAAATCTCAACCTTGCCTGTCGCAATATCTTGATATCTATTAAGATTTGGGACTGACAGCATCAATCCAGTCCAAATGTGTGGACTAATGAGCGACTCAAGAGAAATAATCCGGGTTAAATACAAGCTGACAAAAACACACTTTGTAAGTATTGTACGTTTACTCCACAGATGTCTCAGTGCATTACTGTCAACACATTTCTGTTTGTTTTTACAAAGTGAGGTACGCGTCAAATTTGTTACGTATGATTTCGAAACACTGCTGACATTCCTGTCATTTACCTCAAACTAGAGACTGTTGCTTTCCACAAAATTATAATTTTTCTCATTACGTCTAAAAAATACATTCAAAGTGCTTTAAACCAAAATAAGCCATATTGGTTCTTTCTATCTGGTTGCATCATACATTCAGATGGTACCCAGACATATCAGGGAGGGTTTGTCTCCATGTCTCTCCTATAACACCCCACACAACAATAACAACTTCCACAATATTGCAGGTTAGCTAATTTTAGCTGCGAGTACCTTTCCTCACAGAGCTCATGGCAGGTTTGGAGAGCCATCAGGAAATAAACACAAGCAAACAGTTCAGTCAACCAGCACGTCCCCACTCCCTTTCTAATGTGACAAACAAAAGCTCCATTAATACAAATACTACCAAAAAGACCTGTCCTAACTAGGCACAATGTGACAAGCAATTTTTCTGTCCACACTAAATACAAAACTGCATAGAAGCTGTTTAATGCATAGTCATGAAGTGCAGAATTTTGGACAAGTTAGATTTCACAGTGGGCGGAGCTACTGTGCAACACTACAGAAACCAAAAGATCATCAAAATGCCCTGCAGCTTGCTGACTGTTGCAGTCAGATGGCAAAGACCGCTTTTATGGGTTGTCACATATAACTTACTGTTATTGCATCACATCTGGTTCAGACACTCTGGAATAGGTTCCTCATCAGGATCATCAGGACCACCATATTTATGGATATGAAAAAGATCAATACTATTTCCCAAGAGTAAAAAAGGACTCTCAAAATGTACATGTAGAGGTCACTCACACGGCACAGTCCGGAGGTAGAGGTTGTCACGTATGATTTGCTGAAGCTCGTGGTCCACTGAACCTTTCTGGAACCGTAGGTTGAGATAATGGCGGAGATCTTTATCTACAACACCTCCTGTAAAAGGTAAATAAAAAACACAAAGTAAGTTAACTGATAAATGCAGAACCTGAGATACCCCTAAAAAAGTTAGTGTGTTGTAGTTCCCCCCTAATTTCGTGGCGTTTGCCTGAGAGGATGTACAGGCCTGTTGGTAAGGTAGGGTTAGGTAGCAAACAATAAATAATAATATATATATAGATCAATGACGTGACGCGTTACTAGATCACAACTAGATCTCTTTTATTGAACCCAAAAGGTTTTAATTATATTTTGCTACATATAAAGGTATTTTAAAGATTTTGAAGTGTCAAAAGGTCCTTCGGTTTAACCGTCCAAAGGCCAATACAGCCATTTCATTTGAGATTAAATTATCTTAAAATGAAATAAATGTATATATTTATACATTATACATCATATATCAACATATTGCAAAATGGTATTAAAATTATTAGAAGTCGTTGCATTGTTATGATAAAGAATGTCGGGAAAAATGAATTTCATTAATGTTATTCGGAGTAACCAATATAAAGGGACCATTTTGGATCAAGTCATGCGGTCAATATCATGTGACAAGATGTGACATCATTCAAACACCTGCACAGGACCACATGGTCGTGAAGCAAAGTAAGTAACTCTCTCTTAACTATTTGAAAAATTCATGTTTTCACTTGCTCATACGCATGTCCCAAAACATCAGGTCATTCGGTACAACCGCTATAAAACATGGAAAATGTTGTAATATTTTAAAAACTTGTACTAAATATAAAATGTTTGATTGTCCTTTTGCCAGCTAGCTAACAAGCTAACTAGCTATATCAGCCTGTTAGCATTGTTTGAAAATATTGTCATTCGGTATAACCAAAAGTGGCATTAGGTCAAACCGAGATATATATATCTCGGTTTGACCTAATATAATATAATATTTTTTGTTTTGTTTTATCAAAGTTGTTTGTTTGAATGTGAACTGGTATGTTTGAAAGAGCGGAGTTCCACAAGGTTCACTCTTAGGTCCCTTCAGACACTTCATGAAATCCCATATAGAGCACATGTCACTTAGCATTAGCACGTCCCATTTGTTGAGCCTGAAGTTGTCACATTCATGCAGCTGAATTGGCTTCAATGGTTCAGTGATATGATGATTTAATATGCATAAATGTATTTTATCACAAAATGATTCCCTAAAGAATCACTTTACTGATGCATCCAACAGTCTGTGTTGTCTGACTTGTGTTTATCACATAGCTAGTCATCCAAAGGTACCCTAACAACATCTTGAGCAAGAGGCACAGAGGGACACTAAGGCAAATGCTGAAAATAAAATGTAGCTTGAGAACTTGTGCTTTGTACCATTTCTCTAAGGTGAACAAAGGACAGAAAAATGACAAATCATCTCAGGCTACTGTGCCTCAAGAGAGCCAAGCAGCTCTACCTTTTTTTCCTGCTCCAATCATAACCTTGACCATTCGGCACAGCTGAGCATGGATACATTGGGATGCATGCTTGGAAATTCAAAAATCCAGCACACATTTGTGTGTGAGAAGATCCTTTGAGAATAAAAGCATCTGGCATGAACCTGCACACCATCTCACAGGTTCAGAATACATTACATCTCATTGTCACCGGTTAACAAAGGCAAAAACCTGGTACTCCAAAATCCATTCATGGAAGATGTCTAAACCAGTCTTCCTTTCTAATATCACCATAATTCCCATAAAGCTAAAAGAATCATTATTGTCAAATTTTTCTTTTAACAAATCTCTGCATGACATTGTGAGTGGAAAACGATGCTCAAGTAAAAAAAAATGCAACAATCAAGCTTGCACAGCTGTTGCGGCGGAAAGGACATACCGGAATACCGTCACACCATTCCAGGGAAATAACAAAAGGAAACATCTCACAAGACTTCTCCATTCAGCAATCCTAAATAAACATCTCACTTGTCATCATCCATTATTTTAATAATGGCCTTCTCCTCCCCCTCTTTCCCATAAAACAACTGTATCCCAATCGTAATTCCAGCGGTCCAGATGATGTGCTCCTCTGTCACTAGCTTGGATCTACTCACCCCTTCCAAAATCCTTTTTGCTATTCCCCTTTATGCGTTCAGTCCCATTTTTTAACTAGTCCTTTATATATCAATGGATGCAGCAGTGATGGAGTCTCCCGTTCTGCAGCTAATTTAATCCAGAGGAGAGAGGGAATGCAGGAGGAGGCGGAAAAGAAGAGACGGAGTCGTCGACAGTCAGGAGACAACAGAGAGAGGGAAAAAAGGTTCTGCAAGCAGAGAGCCTATCACAATGAAGCCTGTATTCTCATTTGCTGGGCAGATAGTGAGGTCTGATATCGCCCCCTGACTGCAAACAACGGTACTGCAATGGATGAGGGAGAGTGTGCGTGATACAGATGCTTTTGGACACACCACCAAAAAGGCCAGCTTGTTCACACCAGATGCTTCCTGCTAGTTGGCATCGTGTGAACTTGTTGACCTTGTGAACACATCAGTGTCAAGAGTGAAGACGGCAAGTAGCAGCGCGCACTCTAAGAGCACAATGACCGGCCAAGTCTAGCTGGAAATGAATAGGCTATTTAAAAATGACTTTAAGTGTTTTGTCGGGGTCTCAATAGCATTACCCTAAAATTAGTAAGTTATACCCTTTGCCTACAAAGTAACATTAAGAAATTATATTAAAGTAATATATTTAATTATATTAAAGTAATATATTTAAAGAAATATAACTTTTGTTATAAGCAAAGTTATATTGCTTAACAAAACATGAATCATTATATTAAACATCATATGTTTTTATACATGCTTTACTGTATATGGGTCATTGACGAATAAGGGTTTTAAAAGTTAAAAAAAAAAACATAATGGAGATATAATTAATTTTGAAGTTTTATTAAGTGTTAACAATGAGATTATGTGGTTTATATAATCAATTAACACTGCTTTTGCCATTCTTGATAGACAAAATTTGTCACCAAAAAGTCATTCGGTTTAGCCAAAATTTCGGTTTTACCGAATGACACTTTTGGTTATAACGAATGACAATATTTTCAAATAATGCTAACAGACTGATATCTAGCTAGCTAGCAAAAGGACAATCAAACATTTTATATTTAGTACAAGTTTTTAAAACTTTGTGTTTTATAGCGGTTGTACCGAATGACCTGATGTTTCGGGACATGCGTATGAGCAAGTGAAAACATGAATTTTTCAAATAGTTAAAAGAAAATTAGTTACTTTGCTTCGTGACCATGTGGTCCTTTGCAGGTGTCTGAATGATGTCACATCCTGTCACATGATATTGACCACATGACTTGATCCAAAAAATGGTCTCTTTATATTGGCTACTCCAAATGACATCAATAAAATTAATTCTTCCGGACATTCTTTTTTATAACAAAGCAACGACTTCTACACATAATTTTAATACCATTTTGCACTATGTTGATATATGATGTTATAAAATCATGCCAGAATAAAAAATATATACATTTATTTCATTTTAAGATATTTTAATCACAAATGAAATGGCTGTATTGGCCTTTGGACGGTTAAACCGAATGACCTTTTGACACTTCAAAATATTTAAAATACCTTTATATGTAGCAAAATATAATTAAAACCTTTTGGGTTCAATAAAAGAGATCTAGTTGTACTACCTTACATACTTTGGATGTCATATCTTTCTTTTTTATTATTATTAAGGCCTTTGGACAAAAAAAAAATGACCCGTCACATCACTGACCCATGTATAGGCATGTTCTGGTGTCACGCTAAATCTTAAGACATTTTAAAGACCCCATAAAATCTAAAATACATTTTTGGTGATTTTAAGCCATGTTTAGTAGGTACAAAAATATGGGAGAACATTAAAATTTTTCTTTGTTTTATTTAGTTTAAAATTGACTGTTAAATGTTTAAAATAACAAAAATTATCATTAGAAGCATAAAGAAGCAGAGGAATTTTATTGGACTCAGACTTTTTGGACTGTATTTGCTAATGTACAATAAATTGACAAAAAACTTCTAGTAAATATTAAAATTATTTAAATTCTTTAATAATATTATTTTACTGTCTCTGAAGTGTTATTTCATGAAAACTGACTTATCTTTTACATACAGGCATATACGTTTTTTTTGCTCTCTTTTTAAGCACCAGCAATATATACTTACTAGCTATAGACGACTAGCAATGGCAAGAAGTAAACAGTGTTGGTTAAGTTAAAAAACGTAAATTAAAACTTAATTTAAAAAACATAATCAATTACTAGGTACTAATTACATCTTCAACAGAATAATTAGATTACTGTACTTATTACTCTCTCAAAAAAGCATTATTTATTAATGTAACGTAACTAAAGGTTAATTAAAAAGGTTAAATTTCCTATGTTAAAAAGACATAACATTTGCAGACTATTTAGTTTTTAGGTATGAGTACGTGAAATTACATTAAAAGAATATTCTTGAAAAATGGCACATCTGAAATGGCAACAGTGATAGGTTGACAAGCTCACTACTGTCTTACACACTGAGAACATTGACAGTAAACTGAGATCAACATTTTGCATGGAAAGATTTGATATGAGTGTTTACAGGCTTGCATTTCAGAGTGTTTAAAATGTATTCTGGTCATCGAGTAGCTTGAAATTCTGATTGTTTGGAATGTGAGGATGAAAATTATACAGCAGATAGGAGTAACAATAACCCATAGTTATGGTGACGCAGAGGTGACCTTGATATAACCCTTTAAAAATGAAATTTGTGTGGGTGAACGAAAAAACAGCAGCATCCAAGATGGTATGTGAAAAATCTGCACGCAACGGCTGCGGAGAAAATTATTAAGTGCTGAAATTGGGTTGAGGAATGCACAGGAGGCATTTCAACTGATCTCAGATCACTTATCTTGTTGCTCGGCCTGTGAAAAAAGAGCCATATCTGCTGAGAATACATCTTCATGACTCAGTCAATATTACAAGGATAGAGTCTGAGGTCACAGCGGAGATTTTGTGGAGGAAGACAAACCTTTGACTCATGAGAGAACACGGTCACTTCATTTGTCAGCACGACGGATGACACAGTGGGCAAAGGCATGACGTGAGGGTGAGAGCGAGTCGGACAGCTGTTAAAAACACTCTCTCTTTCTCACGCTCTCACTTTCTCTCAATCCCAGAGGACGCCGCTTTGTGTCATCTCTCAGCCACTTCTCCACAAGTGATGACAGATGCTTGTTGATTAACCAGTCAATAAATTCAAAGACACACATACATAAACAAACAGGCACAGATATGAGACGGGACATGGTGATCATGCATGATCGGGTTTAGTCTACATAACCTAAAGAGGTCTGTATGGAGGCCCGTTTCTGTCTCAGAGTAAAAATAAAAAAATAAATAATAATAATAATAAAAATAATTCTGAGTCACATTTTGAGACACAAAGTCACAATTACAACAGGAAGTACTCAATTGTGAGATATAAATATTGATATAAAGTCAAAATTACAAGATTTGGTCACACTGTGAGATATAAAGTCACATTCTGAGATATAAAGTTGTTAAATATAGTCACATTTGAGATATTGGCCCGGTTTCACAGACAGGGCTTAGACTAAGCCAGGATTAGGCCTTAGTTCAATTAGGGTATTTAAGTAGCTTTTATAAACGTACCCTAGAAAAAACATTACTGGTGTGCATCTTGAGACAAAACAATGGCACTGACATATTTTAAGATATGTCAGTACAAGTTGCTTTCAGTTAAAACAGCTCAAATATGCATTTTAGTCTGGGACTATCTTAAGCCTTGTCTGTGAAACCGGGGGTTAATGTCACAATTTCTAGAAACTAAGTCATAATCATAAGATAAGTCACATTTTATAAAGTCACAATTACAGGAAATTCATAATTATGAAAATTAAAAACACATTGTGATATAAAGACTCAATAGCAAAACAGTCACATTTTGAAATGAAATTTAAAGTCACAATTATGAGAAACAAAGTCTCAATTGTATAGTATAGTATAATATAGTCGTGTTGCGAGATAGTCACATTTAGAGATATAAAGTCACAATCACGATAAACAAGTCACAATTATGCAATATAAAGTCACATATTGAGATTTAAAGTCACAATTATGAGAAACAGTCTCAATTGTGAGATGTTGTGTTGCAAGATAGTCACATTTTGAGATATATTTACAATTACAAGAAACGTACAAGAAACGTAAAAACGAAAGTCATAATTACAAAATATAAATTCACATTGTGAGATATAGTCACAATCACAATAAACTAAGTCAGAATTACATGATATAAAGTCACATATTGAGATTTAAAGTCAAATTATGAGAAACAAAGTCTCAATTGTAAAATGTTGTGAGATATAGTTACATTTTGAGATATAGTTACAATTATAAGAAACTCAGTCATAATTACAAGATATAACGTCACATTGTGAAATACAGTCACAATCACGGAAACTAAGTCGCAATTACACGATATAAAGTCACATATTGAGATTTAAAGTCAAATTGTGAAAACAAAGTCTCAATTGTGATATAATGTTGTGTTGCGAGACAGTCACATTTTGAGATAAAGTTACAATTACAAAAAACGAAGTAATAATTACAAAATAAAAAGTTACATTGTGAGATATAAAGTCACAATCACGATAAACTAAGTCACAATTATGCGATATAAAGTCACATATTGAGATTTAAAGTCACAATTATTTATCAATTGTGAGATATAGCCGTGTTGCGAGATTACATTTTGAGTTACAGTTACAAGAAACTAAGTCATAATTACAAGATATAAAGTCACATTGTGAGATATAGTCACAATCACGATAAAATAAGTTACAATTATGTGATATAAAGTCACATATTGAGATTTAAAGTCAAATTATGAGAAACAAAGTCTCAATTGTAAGATGTTGTTGCAAGATATAGTTACATTTTGAGATATAGTTACAATTACAAGAAACTAAATCATAATTACAAGGTATAATGTCACAATTACGAGAAACAGTCATAATCACAAGGTATAAAGTCGCAGTTATGATAAACTAAGTCACAATTATGAGATATCAGGTCACATATTGAGATTTAAATTCAGAATCACAAGAAACAAAGTTACAATTACAAGAAACTAAGTCATAATTACTAGATATAGTCACATTGTGAGATATAAAGTCACAATTACAAGAAATTAAGTCACAACTACCTTTATTTTTTAACTCTGTGGCAGAAACAGGCTTCCATGGGTCTGACCCACAATATCTTCCAAACGATATGGTTAATACTCTCTGATAAGGTGGGAATATGTCACCATATTGATTTGTTCTCACTGGAGAGGAGGTTAATAAAACATTCCAATGAGTTTCAGCAGTTTCTTTTTGACAACATAATCACAGCTGACACCACTGCCCTCGCTGAGGACAGCTGAGCACCGTATCGATCGCCTGAAAGTTTTCCTCCCGTGGAAAGTTGTTTGGTGCTAGAGGCCTTCGGCTCAAATAGACTGAAGCAGAGAGCCGTGATAAAGCTCTGGACATAGAGAGGAAAACCACGTGTGATGCCAGCCAAGAATCAATATCTCCTATTCGCTACCACCGACTCCTACGAGAGGTCAGATTCTACATCTTCTTTGAGCAGATACAAACAACACACAATATTCCTCTCTCAACTCTTTGTTTCTTTCTTCAGAGGCAGAGATATCCAATCACTGTGCTTCTTACCTCTGTTTATTTCATTTTAGAAAGCTGGACCATTGGAGCTGTGGCCGAGTAGCCTGGCACATTAAGCCATTGGTGCTTTTGTGGGTGACATGGGTTTGAATCTGGCTCTTTTTGCTATCTATATCAATATATCAATAAAAAACAAACAAAAAGGCCAAATAAAATTAGTTATTTTAATTGGTTATTAACGCAGTTAATAACTAAAAAAAAAAAAAAAAAATAGTACATGCCACCTTATTTTGTGCACTCTGGTGCCGACCCTGGGCACAATGTAGCTTCAAATCCTACAATCAACAAAAGGATGGAAAAATGACCCAGACAGCTGCATTTGAACTCATAAGGCATGACATCCTTTTGTCTTTTTGACTCAAACAATCCACATTAACAACTAGGAATCCAAAACGCATAGCCAGAGCTATCAATCTCTTCCCTTTGTTCAATGAAGAAAGGAGAAAACTGCTAATTATGGTTCTGAGATCTCGGTCTGACTCACTTTGTTTGTCCTGTGACGATGATTCACATTACAAAAATCACTCACACCTCTAACTGTAACAACCCAAAGGCAGCAAAATTATGTTTATGTGATGACACATAGCAATGTACAACAATTTGAAGTGTATAAAGTGCTGGAACCAACAACTAAAATATGATAACTATTTTCATGTTATGACCTATTTAACCGATACAAAAAAAAAATCGAACACTAAAAATTAAAATCAACCATTTTAAATGCTACAAGTAAATTTAGGCATCACAACATTTTATACTAAAGTAGTTCTAGCAGGTCTTGACCGCATTACAGTTCCATTTCACTTCGCCAAATGATTTCAGTTATTTCAAAAGGTCCTTACAGCCTATAACAGCAAAAGAAACAAAATCCACAACGACACCGACCAAGAAAATATATATAGTAAACTATAGGATGAAAATGACAAATTAGTGTCATGGTTTTTCCACAAAATACGTTTTATTGTGTCCTAACTGCGCATCCTCTCTTGCGCGCGCGCTCTCTCTTTCAAACGTACACACGCACTGTATAACGTTAGTACGGACACACACTCCCACAGAAACGTTTTGTCAGCGCTGCTCTGACGAATTAATCAGTAAAATGACTCACCAGCGAGGTAATAACTGTGCGATTCTTGAGGTAGATAAACTTATAGATTAATTTAGCTATTAGTAGAGACAGTGCTGCCGTGAGAGAGGCACAGACACTCAGGTAGGCTAATTCACATATGCTCTCGCTCTCTCTGCGTTAATAACTGTATCAACGGTATTATTCTGCTATGAAGGCTCAAGCCTCCGTTACTAGTTTTGAAATGACGTTTTGGAATTAGCAACGGAGGCTTGGGATGAGATGCGTAAGAAATTAGTCTCACATACAAGAGTGTTTTAAGGGCAAAAACCTGACAAATGTCTTGAAATACACAATCGAAACAGTGTCTTGAGGTGTGGTAACCATAGTATAAGCGGAATAATTGACTCCGGGCCGTTAAATTCTTAGATAATAATGCACACCCGAGGTGGTAATGCGGCCACGAAAAAAAATAAAAATAAAAAATCTAACACTAAAAACTAAAATCACTTACTTTAAATGCTACAAGTGAATTTAGGTATCAAAACATTATAATGTACAATACAAAAATATTAATTTGGAGATTTGCAAAAAGATTACATTGAACTGTTATTAAAGGTGCAGTAAGCAATTTCTTAGAAACACTGTTAATATTTGAAATCGACACCCAAACAAACACACTCCTCCCTTCATTGCTCCGCCCCCCAAAATAACAAACACGTAATTCAACACAGGCAACAACAGCTGGCGCATCAGACAGTCTGCTCAAGTATGGATGAATCAGCTGTGTTTCAACAACAACAGCATATCTTGATTCTGTGAAACATAGCAAAAACCAATGTTACTTACATATCGAGCAGGAACAAAGCAACCTTGGCATTCATTTTAAGGCCTTCCCTCTCTCTAACATCTCTCCATCACTGGAAAGCTTTTCCAATATTAATGTGTATCCTAACGTTTGTATGATCGTAACCCTTCTTCTTCCAAATGCATTCCTCTGATCTTTTCTCTTTGGCAATATCTCAACTATGTCTGTTTATACAGTCTTTCTTCAAATCTCCCTCTTGCTCACGCTCTCTCCTCCCCCATCATGAGTGGATACGCCCCCTACTGCTGATTGGCTACAAGAGTGTTTTGGCTCTCTGTGGATCGGTCCGATCCCCTTTGTTTTTTCTCCTATTTACACAGCCAGGACTATGCACACACACAAAACAGACAGCTAGCAAATATTCACAGAATTGTTTGTTTAGGTGTTGATTTAAATTTTCAACAGCGTTTCTGAGAAATCACTTACTGCACCTTTAAACGAGTGTTACATGGCGGCAAAGGTAATCTAAAGTTTAAAGAAGTGGTAAAAAAACATTGAATTGAATGAGGGACGCAAATCATATTTAGGGATCAAAATATCATATAGAATCAGAGGTGGGCTCTTTTTTGACTAAGGCAAGTAAGCAACCTTCAGTTTTAGTACTCCAGACCAGAACACAACCAGCATCTGACTACAGACACAACAGGAAGATAAAGATTTAATTTATGTCATCCTGAAAAGTAATGAGAAAATGTCTATGATGTCTGTACCCCATCAAAGACTTTGGTCGGAATTAGCCTTTTTGAAAACGAATGAGCCTTTTCCTTTCCACTGACTCTACAAAAGATCTTGATGAGCTCAGGTTGGTTCATCTAAATATAGAAATTGAGTCTTTGTGCGTCACTTCAAGGTTTCCATTCCTAAAATTACGACAATGAGAAATTTGGCCTGGAACTTTAAGTGGTTAAAATAGAGATACTGAAAAGAAAAAAAAAGGACAGGAACTATGGCAACCAACCCATTTTCAGAAAGTAAATGATATTATTAGTGTTGATTCCTATTGCTTATACTTCTGGTTTAGGGATTTGAACAAAACAAAA
Source organism: Ctenopharyngodon idella (assembly GCF_019924925.1). Taxonomy (NCBI): domain Eukaryota; kingdom Metazoa; phylum Chordata; class Actinopteri; order Cypriniformes; family Xenocyprididae; genus Ctenopharyngodon; species Ctenopharyngodon idella. The sequence continues at coordinate 14,983,324 of NC_067243.1, read as the reverse complement.
GTATTAAAGTTCTTAGCGATCTTCTAAGTGATTTTTGATAGACGATATATGCAATAGTTCACTGTTTTTGTTTGTCAAGCATTGCTTGAATGATTGGCCCTTGATGCATAAAATCAGGCCCAGAATTTAAAAGCAATGATGTCACGTCAAATATGTGTCTTCGTCATGCAGAATCATCTGGGACCCTGTCCCACCCAAACGGTGCTGCAATCTCCCACCATCTGCTGAAAGAAGGTCGGTTATTTTTCCTCAAAAAACATCTTGAATTTGCATGTTGCAATATGTGACTTCTCTATGACCAACACTACTGGCCTAATTTCATGCCATTGACACAATTCTCCCTTCTCCCAAAGCATCTATAGTTTATGGTGTAATTTTACTGTAGTGTCTGTACAGCATGATCTGTCTGTCTTTCTTTGGTGAGGTGTGAAATAGATACTTTGGTATCAAGTTCAATACAAGTTAAAGGGTTAATTTGCCCAAATATTACAGTTCTGTCATTAATTACTCACCTTCATGTTGTCCCAAACCCGTAAGACTTTCATTCATCTTCGGAACATAAATGAAGTATTTTTTTTAATGAAATCTGAGAGCTTTCTGTCCATCCATTGACAACCTACGCAACTACCACTTTCAAGCCGCAGAAAGGTGGTAAAGACATCATTAAAGTAATCCATGTGACTCTAGTGGTTTAACCTCAATTTTATCAAGCGACGCAAGTGCTTTCTTTGTGCAAAAAAACTATTTACTACTTTATTTACAAAATCCAACGCATGTTCATGCAACAATGTCTGCTCTCACGTCAACACAACATGCATGCGTCATAAAGCCAAGCCAATGTTAATTCTGGTTTTATTACAAGTAGGGGTGGGAACCGAGAACCGTGTTTTTTGAAAAGTACCGGAACTGCAAAATTTCGAAGTTTCGGTCGCGAAAATGGTTCTGGTGTGATAGTTTTCGAAATGCGAGGTGCGTATCCTTTAATGGAGACATCTCACCTCATGAATATTATAGCAATGAATGCACTGAAAAGCCCTCGTGCTACTCATATATGTCAGATATCAATGCAGAGAGAGAGAGGTGCACAAAGCTGCACAATTAATCTTTAAAATATCGTGTTCTCTATTTCATCACCCACATGATCTAATTCCTAAATGACAATGATTTGCCAGTGTATATTAAACCTTTGACAAAAATAAAATTGCGACATTCCAATCTACGTTTGCGCTGGCGGTGATGTAGAGAGAGTTGTCGTGTTTAGATATAAACAGCTTCACAAACAATCTTTTCAAACGCACAGTATTATTATTTCTGTTACAAATATTCCAATTTGTATGTATACAGAAGTATACAAAAGTTTATAAACGCTATATAAACGCTGATGTCTGTGTTACAGAACAAAATAGAATAAATCACCTTTTGAAAGTAACTGGGTGCTTCAAATAACGACTGTATCGATTGCATTGTTACGCCACTAGGTGGCGACAAATAGTTAATGTTAACTAATGAACCTTATTGTAAAGTGTTACTGAATTTGTTGAGCAGTCTGTTAAACTCATTTTACAAGTATAATAAACACAAAAAGTACTGTTTGAGTTGAGTAATGTGCATTTTTTCTCCTTACTACTATTTTTAATTGGTTGTTTAATAATTTTAATGGAACCGGAATTGGAACTAGAATCGTTAGGCAGAACCATAAACGGAACCGGAACCAGAAAATTTCTTACGATTCCCAACCCTAATTACGAGCTTTGTCGCGTTCTTTTTGCCTGCAGACTCTCCTCTGTTCTGCACTTTTTTAAAAAGGGTTATTCCCGGAGGTTTGAGATTTAGTTGCTCCATGTCAAACTTTCTCACTCATTGTGACAACTAACCTATGCCACTCCCACATAATACACGCATCAAAGTAGCCAGAGCAACTTTTCTCTATTTACGGATATGACAAGACACGCACAGGCAAGTGGTAAGACAAAAACACATAAGACTAAAACACGTTTTAGAAGAAGGATTGATGATGTATTGACTCATTATTTAAATTTTGTTAATTTTGAACAAAAAAAAAGTTACATAGTGTCCCTTTAAATGGCTCAATATGAAAAAAGTAGTGTGTAACTGACCTGTTTTTACTGAATGACTGACTAAATACATTTTCCACCTCCATCTCATCCAACATAACCAAAGACAAAAACAACAACAGTTTGAATTTCAAGTAAATAAATACGCTCTGGGGGTCAATTCTGGATCTCTGTGACAAAGCACACGCTCTGGGGCATTGAACAAGACATTAAAGCCTACAGCCACATAGTGATTACCGCACAAAAAGACCTTTCTCTGCCAGCCTCTACGACTGCAGGCTCTTAAAGCATCGTCTTTGTTTTGTATCCCGCTGTTGAGTAATTCCACACAAGCAGGCTATACCTCTTTAATTTGCCTATGCATCTCTAATCCCAAAACAAACACTTTGCTCATCTTCATGTTCTCCACAGCAAAAATACGGAAACTGTGGGCTGCAGAGCAAACATTGAATGTAAACAGTTCATACACAATGTATTACATTGATACGCTTTAAAACAGTACTACACGGTATACTGAAATTAAAGGTGATTTAGAAAGTCTAGCATTTATAGTATTTAGCAGATGCTGTTTTTTAGATCCTGAAGCTAAAAAAACACATCATGAGTCTGAATGCTGTATGGACTCTCTTGACTAAGAATATTTCTCATTTAAAAGCACAGAAAATCTCATTTTTATTCAATTATATAATTTGATATAATTATCAAACATTACAATATGATGATTTGAAGTTTTTTTGTGTGTATTTAAAAATACAATAAAAATGTAATTTACACATAAAATTACTTAAATTAGCATGAATGAGCATGTCATGTGGTGCAACTCCCAAAAAACATTATTTTATAAGAAAATAATGATTAAGTTGTAAGCAAAACAAATATTTTGTTCTACTTAACACAACATTTTTAGAGACTTTAAAATGCTGCTTTTGTTTAAAAAAACATATACGTTTTTCAAAACCACATAAAACCAACTACATTTTTCAAAGATTTTTCCTTTACCATAGACACATCATTGACCCCCCTTTAAACAAATTACAGAAGGACATATACAGGATGCTGCAAAGTAACATCAGCATTTTTGTTACATTATTAAAAGTGAAAAAGACCTTGGCCTGTATTCAGTTGAATTAATGTAAAACGGAGCAACAAAACTGCATGTGCATGGCAATAATGTGTGCATCTCAAGGTAATGAACACAATAGACGAAAGAACAGAGAATGAGAAACTTGAGCATTAAAGAAAATGAAATCTGCTCTTTTTATAAGGCTATCCGGCAAAGCAAGATCTCTGGTCCCTGCAGTGTAGAGAGCACAGAGCCGAAATTAACTGCAGTACCGTTCACTTCATGACAGATGGCCAAGCGTTTTTATGCACAGATCTAAAGGATAAGAACCCACATCATAATTAATTATTTACTAAATATGTTTTTCTCATGCGGATAATCAAAGTAAGGCAGTCAGTGTGAGAAACAGTTTCATAAAAACGAAAATCTTGCTTTCACGCTCTCCAGCGCCCGTGTTTGTCATGTTAACATTCAAGGCAGCTGTCTTTGACATCTCGTGTGCTTGTAGTCGTGACTTAATAATGGATCAAAGGAGCTTCTGTGCCCTGATTGGTCGAGGGTGTACCCACTTCAAAATGGCAATCACAACATCAGCCTAAAGTATATCATTCTGTCTGATGGGAATCTTGCAGTTCTGTCCGGTTGATTGCAATCAGTCACACTGGTAAGCACATTAAAACCATCATAATCCCAAATAGCAGCCTAGAGGGATGTCAGATGGATCTGCTTTACAAATTAGGTGGCACTTGTGCTCCACTTGCTTAGTGAGTGGAAGACTGCAGAATATAATGCTCTGTGCTGCTAGTGGCTTTATGGAGTATTTTCCGTTTTCATGATTAATCGGATGCGGTGCCGAAAGGTGTATTTCATTCTTTAGGTCTAGATAAAATTGCCAAAATAGCTGGAATATTACACTGCATAACGTGCAAAAGCTAAAGAGCATTCACAGCTCTCTTTAGGGAACTGTTTCCAGATTTGCAACCCGCCAAACGGTACAGTCTGCATCTAATAAATATGTAGTGTTATTATTACAACGAGGAGGACAAATGGCAGATATTTCAAAACAGCTATTTGTGTTAAAAAGGATAGATCACACAAGAATTGAATATTATTTCATCATTTACTCATGCTGATATAAACCTGTATGCTGTTTCTGCTTCTGTTGAATACAAAAAGAGATGTTTAGCAGAATGTTCACTCTGCACTTTTCCATACAATATTCCTGTATTTGCAAATATGACATATACATGTCATTGGGTCTTGTTTGTTCTGTAACCAACTGCAACATGCTAAATTTAAATATGAACTAAGGTTGTCAAACGTACTGTTATACCATTACAAGTCGAAACTAAAAAAAAAAGTATGGAGTACCGGGTATATTCAGTACCCGCTGATAGATGCTTTCATACGCTCTCATTCGTGTTTGTTCTTGTTCAAAGGTTTCTATTTACAGTGTGTTTTTACAAGCATTGAGTACCGCAGCCAATCACAATCCTATCTGTTGAGTGCGTGAACAACAGCCTATCAGAAGTGCTAGGCAGTAAGTTAGTCAAAATCTGTTTAACACCACTGAAATCGCACAAGTTTTTGGTTTGTTTAATGCAAGTGCTTTCATTATAACCAACAAAGTATAAACAATGTAAATAAGAGATTCACTATACAAACACAGAACGTGTCTTTTCATCTAAAAATGTGAGACGCAAGGCTCAGGAATGGTTTTAAAAAAAGCGCAGCACAGAACGCGAGGGTGTCGAGAAGCACTTTTGGGTAACACTTTAGTATAGGGAACATGTATTCACTATTAACTACGACTTTTCCCTCAATAAACTTTTAATTTACTGCTTATTAATAGTTAGTAAGGTAGTTGTTAAGTTTAGGTATTGGGTAGGATTAAGAATGTAGAATAAGGTCATGCAGAATAAGGCATTAATATGTGCTTAATAATTATTAATAAACAGCCAATATTCTAGTAATATACATGCTAATAAGCAACTAGTTAAAAGACCCTAAAATAAAGTGTTACCCACTTTTGAGACGTGATGCAATAACGACAATAACAGAAATAATAGAAATAGGCAAACAGCAGAATAGATAGATACTATTTTTGACATGGAAAAAAAGAAAATAATCGCACTGGCTATGGCCACTTAAACAGTTGCCATGCCAACTTGCTACTGTAAACAGAAGTTCGCAACGCTTGCCCCGCCTCCAAGTTCTTCTGATTAGTCCACTGTTTTGTAACTGACACTGATGAGTGGCGCAGCGTGTAAAAGTTAAAATTCTTTTAACTTGACACGGCGTCTTAAAAACGCAGCGCTCAAAAGACGCGAGACACAAGCATAATGGTCATACGCGTCCGTCTAACACCGTGTCCTAACCAGACGCGATGCGGTAAGATTCCAGCGACGAGCAATTTGACTGTCCACACTAGATGCGATGCGACAAAATCAATCAAAAACCACAGCCAATCAGAAGAGAGTGTGGGCGGGCTCTCTCAGCAAAAGCACAGCAGACACAATGAATGGGCAAGTACATAGTAAAATTCATAAATATTACACCATTTAAACATTATTTAAAGTACACTACATACGGAGTGACTGAACCAATCTGTGTCATAGAATACACTTGTTTGTTCGCATTGAGTTAACAGTTTGAACATTCTTGTGCCCATTTATTTATTTCCAAGATCTGAGGTGAATTAGCCAGTGTTGTTTTCATTACAGATAAAAAGCTGGGAACACAGAATGATATTCAAAGTCAAATTAGACAATTTTAACATTAAATAAAGCACATAAACAGTACCTGATATTATCATTGCCATACTTTGTGTTGCTGTTCCAGCCGCGACGTCGCGGAGAAATAGAAACCGTTTCTAAAATAGAAATTTCGCGTATCTCCGTCGCGGCTGGTTAGGACAAAAACTCAGATTAACATGGAAAAGATACCTTTTATTGCGTGTCGCGGCGTCGCGTCTGGTTAGGACATGGTGTAACGTGTTTACATAGAAAAACAATGGAAAAGTAGCGCATTGGAATAGAAAAACGCATTCTGTGTGAACGGCCCCTTAGAGATTATAAAGGGAGGCTCTTCTCTTGCTTTCTGTTTATTACCCATTCACAATCTGCATCTGCATACAAGTTTAGTTTTTCATGCTGCTAAGTACACTGCAAAGTTTATGGATTGACAGCCATATTTAAATGCACGATTGAATCGGAAATTGCGATGATTGACAGTGATAAATGGATGAGACAAAACAGGACAACATTTTTTAAAAGTACTTAATTCAACAATTTTTGCTCTGGTACCGAAATCAGTATCGAGAACCACAAAATTTTACTGGTATTGGTATCGATTAATGAAATCACTTCCGAAAACATGTTTGGGTCGTAAGTCATTTGGACCACTTTTATGGTGGGGGTTTATTCCACTTTTGAAGCTTGAGAGCCATTTGGTCAACATTTACTTTCAGTGTATGGCAAGGAACAGCATTAACATTCTGCCTATCATCTCTTTGAGTCTGACTGAAGAAAGAAAATCACACAGGTTTTCAATGTTGGGTGAATTATTCCTTTAATAAGTCTAAAAAAAATTCAACTATAATTTATGGAATAGGCCACTTAAAAATAAATAAATAAATAAAAACAGCTGTCAACTGCCATTTGAGCATACTGAGGTAGACAAGTAAATATTATTTTCAAATGCCTCTAGAAATATGAGACTGTGAGAAGCAGGTGGGTAACATTTTCCTTGTGCTTTCCACAGAAATTGTTTTGTCAAAAATTAAATGGTTTAACTAATGCAGATGGCAGTGCATTTAATACGGTCAAAGAACTGTGCATTTTAAGGGAGAGTGGGGTAAGATGTGCCACTTCTTACTTAAACTGTCCTCAAGGTAACAGCATTATTATTGTTAACTAAAACTATTAAAAACATTTTTGCTTATTGAAAAAGCTGAAATAAAATATAAATATTAAATGAAAAACCTAAACTAAAAGAGAATTACAAATGTTGCCTTGGCAACTAACTGAAATAAGTTTAAGTTGAAGCGCTTAAATTACTAACTGAAAAAACTAAAATAAAAAAATGAATAAAAATTAAAAAGCACCATTTTACTAACAATTAAACTAAAATTAAAATGAAAACTGGAAATATAAAAATGAAACGCTCAAAATATTAACTGAACATCAACTGAACATAATTTAAATAAAAATAGTAGTAATAATAATAATAATAATAATAAGCATTATAATATGCATGCACAATAATACATAGTTTTATAAATTGGCAATACATTAACATGATGTATAATATACATTTTTATACCTAAATAATCTTATCTACCATGTAGAAAATGTTCATTCTTAGCATAACATTTAGCTTTTCTCACGTGGATCTCTCAGTCTGGCTGTAGGTGACGGGTTCTTTCTAAATATATGATCAACATTATGCGCAGTTTGCTAGATTAAGGGGCGTCACATCTTACCCCACTCTTATGTGTACTCTTTATAGATGTAAAGGAAAGGGAGATCACAAGAGATGGGAAATGATGATGAAATATTGAAAAACACAGATGAAAGAAGATGACTTATTTAAAAATGACTAAATGCAAGATGAAATACCAAATCTATCCCACATCTCTAAGGAAAATGCCGACCATTATGACAGAATAATGACTGTCATGGATAAATTACACTTGAAAGCAAAATAAGTTAAACCCCCGAGGCTGCAGAAATCTGCTCAGAGTCATGTTCGTGTTAATCAGTTTGCAAATCCATTTGTGCAAAATGAATATGTTATATAACCAATTATTGCACTTCACAACTGAAAAATAATGAGATTATATTGCTGATATTTAAAAACTGACAGCGCATCAAAAGAGTCTGGGAAAACTGAAGGTCGCAGCACCGGATTGTTCGATGCACTGAGAGTGAAGTAGTGTAGTGGCACAGGATTACGAGACCACTAAACCAAATATCTGCCCCAGAAGATTAAATGAAAACATTAAAGACGACTTCTAAAATAAGACTGCAATAGACATGCTTTATTCCAAATGAAACGTGGTGCTGCGCATAAATGTGATGGTATGAAGGCAGCCTAGTTGACTATTTAGCTTGATATTTATATAACTGTCAGAATTGGGTCATTATGACAAGTAACTTGGGCATCAAAGTCCCTGTAACCACCAAGCCACAAAAGCGAGTCCTGGACATGCACCAAGACACACCAATACAAACACACCATCTCCTCCATCACATCAAAGCAGGATGGACTGACTGAGACTAAAAAAAAAAAAAAAATGTAGCAGCAGTTGGCCCACCAAATCCCACAGCATATGATGCACATGCGTATAATACAGACTATTACCTACTGTATCTGTTCATATGTCAATTATTATTGTACCTTAATAAGTCTTAAAGGATTAGTTCACTTCAGAATTAAAATTTCCTGATAATTTACTCACTCCCATGTCATCCAAGATGTTATGTCTTTCTTTCTTCAGTCGAAAAGAAATTAAGGTTTTTGAGGAAAACATTCCAGGATTTCTCTCCATATAGTGGACTTCAGTGGGGACCAAGGGGTTGAAGGTCCAAATTGCAGTTTCAGTGCAGCTTCAAAGGGCTCTACATGATCCTAGCTGAGGAATAAGGGTCTTATCTAATGAAACGATTGGTCATTTTCTAAAAAAATAAAAATTTATATACTTTTAACCACAAATGCTCATCTTGAACTGCGATGCGATGCGCCATGCATTACCTAATCACGTTGGAAAGGTCATGCGTGACATAGGTGGAAAAACTGAAACCTCATCTCATTTTCTCCTCCAACTTCAAAATTGTCAGACATCGTTGTTTTATCTTTTGTTTGTAAAGGCCGTTTGACTTTGCACATTCTCTTTGTAAACACTGGGTCGGTCCTTCTGCCTATGTCACACGTGACCTTTAAAAACATGATTACGTAATGCGTGGCGCATCGCAAAGCTAGTGCAAGACGAGCATTTGTGTTTAAAAAGTATATAATTTTTTTTTTTTTAGAAAATGGCAGATCGTTTCGCTAGACAAGACTCATATTCCTCGGCTGGGATCGTGTAGAGCCCTTTGAAGCTGCACTGAAACTGCAATTTGGACCTTCAACCCGTTGGTCCCCATTGAAGTCCATTATATGGAGAGAAATCCTAGAATGTTTTCCTCAAAATCCTTAATTTCTTTTCGACTGAAGAACGTTCGTTTTTTGGTGTTTGGACCCCACTGACCTTCACTGCATAGACAAAAACTGTTATTATTATTTAGGTTAGGACTCTTATTTAGGTTTAGAACAACATGAGGGTGAGTAAATGATGAAAGAACTTTCATTTTTGAGTGAACTATCCCTTTAAATACCTGTTTTTTTAGCTTAATAGGACAATCAAATTATGCAACTATATGGAAAAAACAACAATGAAAGTCAGTGACAATAGCCTCATGGGCGGCGCACGACATATAGCGTGGACCTTTCCCGATCCCGTCCCCCTCTCTCTCTCCAACGTCTCTTCCTGTCTACATACTGTTTTGTCATAATATAGGCAAAAATGGCAAAAATAAATCTTTAAAAAAACACACACACACCCACACCAATGGAATAGGATGTTTGAATAGTCAAAACAAGAGAATCTTGCAATGAAATCACAAAGACCCAGGTTCAAATCCCAAATTTGGACATTCGCAATGTATATTAGTTAGCGTTCAATAGCCTCACAAGTCAACAGGCCTACAATGAGAAATCATGGTGCATCCTATCGCCAGTCCATTCCTGCATTCAAATGACTTACTGTACCAAATTTCAATCATTGAAATAAATGTATTCAGCTAGCCTCTCTGTTCTTATGGCCTTTTACAATATAAGCACACTATAAAACGGCTTTCGGACAAGTTACCCAAACCCTGATCTTCAGCAGCCAATCAATATTTACTCAGTCACTCCACTGATCTGGATCTCCCTAGACACAAGCATTGCTTGCATCAAGATATTTTTTGCTTTCGCTTGGGAACTGAGGATGCTTTCCAAAGCGCTGGCCCGGGGGCTGAAGTTTGCTTCAAACAAGAATGAAAAACACTGCAAATGTACTATAAGCATTGTTTGAAACTCAGCACTGTAGACCTGAAGACAGCTGCATGCCCTCAAATCCCATCACTGTAAGTCAACATCTGTGTTAGAGATAACATCACTCCTCCCATTTACACAGCAAGTCCCATCTTCTGTTCACCACGGAATGCCATTGTTTTTAAGAGCTGCCACCTTATGGCAAGCCATTTTAACATTAATTCCTGAACACTACTGGACTAGTATCTTTTTCAATGTCCCAGCTGCTACTAGTATATATTACTTTACTAGTACATATTTACACATAATACACTAGTGACATGACACTAGTGTTTATCCCCACTGTTATTAGTACCATACCATATAAACCCTGTCAGTAAAAAAATCATTCATTAATCGTAATCGAGGTAAAATGTTCAATTAATCGAGATTTTGATTTTAGGTCATAATCATCCAGCCTTAATCCCAGTGTTATTTTACTATTATTTCTATATTATTAAATTTTTTGATATTTTGAATGAGCTTTTATTTTTATATTTTCAGTTTTCATCATTTTAATTTAATTTTGAGTAATTCTGTTATGTGCCTTTGTCATTTTAAGTTATTTAAGTTGAATTTATTTTTATCTCAGTTTAAGTTTTTAGTTATTTCCAGTTAGTAATTTTAGTGCTTCAACTCAAGTTTTTTCTTAAGGCAACATTTTTAAATTTTCGTTTAGTTTCCATGTCTAATATTTATATATTTTATATATTTAATCATTCTGGGCAAACGATTAATTGCATCCAAAATAAAAGTTTGTGTTTACATAAAGTGTGTGTGCTGTGTATAATTATTATGTATATATATATATAAATACACACACATGCATGTATATATTTAAGAAAAAATTGTATATATATATATATATATATATATAAATATAAAATATTTATATATAATATAAATTATATAAATATATGTACAGTATATACATGCAAATATTTCCTAAATATATACATGCATGTGGGTGTATTTAAATATACAAAATAAGTATACACAGCACACACACATATATTATGTAAACACAAACTTTTATTTTGGATGCGATTAATCACGATTAATCGTTTTCCCAGCATTAATATTTAAATATATTTTATATATTTTAAGCTTTATTTCAATTAACAAAAATGTTTTTAATAGTTTTAGTTTACGATAATAACCGATTGGTACTAGGAAACCATGTATAACTGTTCAAATAGTTACAGATGTATTCAAGTATTAGTACTTAATTTAATAAGCAATAACCTAATAGAAAAAGTTCTAATACCAAATGAATAGTTACTATTAAAACAAGGTGAATGGAGTACATATTTGTTATTTGAAACACAGATTCACAAAGAATTCAATGGCAAAAATGTTCAATTACCAGTGACAATGGACTAGTCACAATGATAGTGACTAATAACAAAAGAGTAAGTACTAGTATGCGGTAAGTATTAGTGATACAAGTCACTACTGGAATAAGACCTACTAGCGTCTAATAAATAGTTGCTACTAAGATTGAAAATAATTTTAGTCAACACTGGATTACTCACTAGTCAATTAATATAAGTACTAGTAACTTAACAGTAGCTATTAGTTAGCGTTTAAGAATAAATGTTTAAACGGCTTGCCACAGCCACAGTGCAATTTACGAGATCAATGAAATTGCCTTCAAATATTCGCCCAGTTCGCCCATGGCGGACCCGCGGGCCAAAATATCTAAATTACAGGGCAGAACAATCTCCGCCCCCTCGTGCATGATACCACGGTGCGTAGAATCCAAACAAAGCTCAAATTTTATTGACATGTTTATGTGACAATCCACTACACAGTAACTTCTGTTGCCACGAGCGACAATGGAACCTTCGCGGCTACAATCGATAACCACCCCGATCGCGCGCCGTATCCGAATGCACCTTTGTGTGTAAACAGGATTTCTGCTGAAATAATGTGGAGACAGCAGCCCCAGACAGCGGAGGGGTCGCTCACTCGCTTTCACGTAGAGACGGCGGCGCGCTGATGTTTATCCTCACCTTGCTTCACGCACTTCAGCCTGAACGGGTCTTTGCAGTGCTTGATCACGGCCAGCACATCCCTGATGGTGAGCCCTGCCACCGGCGTATCGTTGACCTCCAAGAGCAGCTCGTCCTGGGACAGCTTGCCGCTCTGGACGGCCACCTTACCCTGCTTCACCTCCCCAAAATAAGGGAAATTGCCGTTCTCGGCGCCCCCTTTCAAGTCAAACCCCAGCTCGCCCTCCTTATTCCTGGTGAGCACCGCTTCGTGGACTTTGTTCGTCCAGTGGTTCTTCTTCTTCAGACTCTTTGACATCGCTGACAATTGACGACTTGCCTACCAGTGTGCGTCTGCTGGATGGCACCTCATCCCTGCCCCAGTGTGGCGTATCGCGTGTCCGCGCCTGTCCCGAGGCGCGCTCAGATCCTCCGCGGCTGGCCGCTGCTCATAGTATCCATGTTGCATGCAGTGGAGTTGCGCTGAGAGCTGCAGCAGCAGTACGCAACTGTATGGAGGAGCACGCTCGCTTACACGCTGACTGCCGAGTGACCCGGATGTGATGTCTGCGAGGAGGCAGGAATGCTAGTGCATTCCTTAGAGCGGGCTTCACATTAAAGTGTGTCTTCGACGAAAAGGGAAGAAAGGTGGCTTAAACAGGATGTTTATGTTGCTCGATTACAGAGTTCATGGAATAGATCGATTTGATTGAAGAACAAATATCTCGATTCATAAGGGATATTGCAAAAGTGCAAACTATAATTGGACCCTGTATGTGATTTTTTTTTTAATTTCAGCTATTATTATTATTATTAAAGCAATAGTTCACCCAAAAAATGAAAATGTTGTCATCATTTACTCACCCTCATGTTGTTCCAAACCATATGAGTTTCTTCTGTTGAACACAAAAGAAGATATTTTGAAGAATGTTGGTTGATGGCACCCATTGACTTCCATAGTACTTTTTTCCTACTATGGAAGTCAATAGAGTCAACTGTCTGGTTACCAACATTCTTCAAATGATCTTCTTTTGTGTTCAACAGAAGAAAGAAACTCATACAGGTTTGGAACAACATGAGAGTGAGTAAATGATGACAACATTTTCATTTTTGGGTAAACTATTCCTTTAAAGGCACAATATGTAAGCTTTTTGGATTAAAATATCCATATATCCTATAGTAGAAACCATGGAAACACCAAAGACACTTTAATATATTATGTGTTTTATCAGACAGGTGAACAACTGTTTGGATACATTCATCGACAGAAAACTAATCATGTTATATAGCTCAACACAGTAAGTCTTATTGTTTAAATCTTGTTTTCTTGATTTACAGCAAGTACCATGTTTTACCATGACTAATATCGATCTAGCTTACTGCAGTGTGCATTAAGTGTCTCATAGTAGCCGGCAGAGCGAACACAGAGGAGCACTATAACAACTTTCAACACACAAATGTATCTAATATGATAAAACAGTGCTGCTTTACCCCACATACGCTTGACCAGAAGAAGCAGAATTGGCAACTGAGGCATAATAATAGCTCCACTGCTCTCGAGACATGTGTCGCGCTCGCATTAGCAATCGCTCCAGCAGCCTGGTTTTTTGCTCGCACAGCACTCAACCCTGCTCTGCTTCAAACTACAGTAACATTAATAATCTCATGCCCGAGTCCCGTCCCGATTCTTTTCCACAGGCTGTAGTCATGAAGACAACACCTCCCATAATTCCACGAAATCAAGGCTTCATCAAGCTACGCCTTTGTTTAGAATAAGCAACCTCTAGCTGTGAAAATTTACATATTGTGCCTTTAATCTCATAATAGGTTCCCCTCACGTTACATGTTCCTTGCCCATTTTTAGTGTTTATCTTAATGGTTGTGGCTTATGGTATGTTTCTTCTATTGTAAATTTGCAATAAAAATAAGTATAAATTAAACTATTATTTTTGGTAGTATGATTGGCAAGATCTTCACATTTTCTATTCTTCTGTGTTTTTTAAAGAAATCTGTTGAGTGACTCACTCAAATATAATAAGTTTAATAATAATAAAAAAAACTAGATGTACATTTTCTGAAGAAAATATGAGTGGTGCTTGCCATGGAAAACTCAGCACTAGGCAGTTACGAGGGTCCTTTGCGTGACTGCTAACTTTCAAGTCTGTGCAATGTTGTGATACGGAGATATCACATGAGACATCACAGTGTGAGATATCACACTGTTTATGTTGTTATATGGTTGCTAGGGTGTGGCTACACAGTTACCATGGTGATACTTACAGACTCCCGTGTCTCTATGATATTGTGAGATCTGAGATATGGCTTTTTCATGCTGCCATACGGTTGCTAGGGTGCTGTAAATGGTTGCTAGGGTGTGGCTAGATAGTTACCATGGTGAAACTAATAGACTGGATTAGAGTTGTCAAAAGTACCAACTTCAGTCCCTATCGGTACTGAAATTTTAAAAATGTGAAGCTTTGAGCACTGTTGAGTGGATTTGTAAACACCTCTGATTGGCCATTGTGTTCACGCGCTCAACAGACATGTCTGTGATTGGCTACAGTGATCAACGAACGGCAGCGTTTGAAAGCACACGGAAGTGTTTGAATTTGAAAGCGTTCTGAAAGCGGGAGCTTGAGCGTTTGAAAGCAGGTATCTATCAGCGGACTGGTCAGCAATAGACGCCTGCTTTCAAGCACTCCTGTGTGTATCTGTGTAAGCTCTCAGTGAAGTGCTTCATTGATGACTATTTACAACGTTTTTACAGTGTTGATCATTGTAGCCAATCATAGACATATCCGATGAGCCGTGAACACAATGGCCAATCAGAGGTGTTTACGAATCCGCTCAACAGCGCACAAAGTGTCACATTTTTTAAATTTCAGTACCGACTAGGTACCGAAGTCTGTACTTTTGACAACTCTAGACTGGATGTGTGTCTGAATGAAAAGAGCCAATCCCTGTGTCTCTATGATGTTCTGGTGCTGAGATATGGCTTATTCGTGCTGCCAAATGGTTGCTAGGCTGCTCTAACTGGTTGCTAGGATGTGTCTAGGCATATACCAGGGTGAAACTAATAGACTGAACGTCTGCCCAAATCAATAATCAAACTCTGTCTCTCTATGATGTTCTGGTGCTGAGATATGGCTTATTCATGCTGTCATACGGTTGCTAGGGTGCTCTAAATAGTTGTTAGGGCATGACAGTTGCCAGGGTAGAATGTTGTCTATTAAAAAAATGGCTCACTTATAATAAATGTAAATTAAACTATTATTTTTGACAAGATCCCTAATGTGACGTATATCTGCGTCAAACGGCTTCTCAGACAAGAAAAAATGTGTTCTTGTTCCGCAACAAAAAAAAAAAATGTGAAAAAATATAGGGCAGGACTTGATTTTGTCCATCAGATTTTTTTTTTCCGAACGTTTTCCCGCCTTCGCGCCATTAAACATAATCAGAAAAGAAATGTCATTGCAAATAAATATACATTAATTAAAATATATATATATGGATAAATCGAATAAATCATTTATAATAAGCGCCGCAATATTCCATTAAAAAATAAGAATGGTCAGTTTTGATTTCCGAAATCTGTTGAGTCTCACTCGCGTGTAATACTCCTAAAGACACTCATTGGTCGCCACCTACTGGTATACTATGTAACCTGCAGAAAGAGTCACCAAATGAATCAGTGAACAAATCTTTTTGGTGAATGGACTCAAAATATTCAAGTTATTTGTAAGAATAAAATACTCACCCTTGTCTCAAAGCACATAACATTAAAATAATAATGAACATAAACAACCTAAAGAGCACTGACCTATACCACTTCCACCTCACTGCTGCAGATTCATTTTGCCGTTGAAACTGTTGCCATTGAACCGCATAAATTCGAGTCACGAACCCGTCACGTGTTTTCATCTCTTAGTTATGGCGTGAACGCAGCATAAGATGGCGGCTGTTTGCGGTTTTCAGGTGACTGACGTCTGCATGAAACGCACCGATGACGTGTGATGTCTGCACGAGCAGTATGAAAATACGTTGACAGGCCGGTAGTACATCGTATCGCTGCATTCGGAGCGAAAAAGTAATGGCAACAATAATGCTTTCTCTGATTACTCTAGTTTTTAAAACACACTTCGCATTCTATATGAGTTTGAAATAAGTCTAAACTGTTCTAATGACCTTTAGATAAGGTTACAAAATAGATGAGATGCAGCAACATTTATCAAAATGAGATCATGCAGATTATATGCAGATTAAACCGGATAATGTGTTCAGTAAATGTTGTCTGGATTAGGATTACAAGGCTTTTTCGATTTCTCCAACCATAAAAGGTCTATATTTATTGCTAGACTTATTATTGACAACAGTTTTATGGGCACATATTTTACAACCAGGATATAATAAAACCTTAAAAATGTACATGTTCAATCTACAGCTAATGTCCATTAGTTAAAATCCATTATATAGTATTACTATCACAGAAAGGAACTTATTCAGCAATAAATAAATGCCCATAAATTCATCTTAAAAGCTATTGTGTCTTGGCATATGCAATATTCAGAAATAATTACACCCATTTGGCATCCACAAAGTACACGGAGTGGATTAAAGTTGCTAAAATAGTCAGGCTCATCTATAATGTTAATGTTGTGTGGTTGATCAAACAGACAGAGCTGTTACAAGGCCCTGATGCTGTCTGATCAGGATATTGGAGGTCCGGTGTAGTGAAGTATGGATTCTTTTGATCAGGTTTTCCATCTCTTTCCACTTTATTAGCTGTCTGTTTTATCTCCCCGCAGGAGGCCTGAGAGATTAGTCAAATCGCTTACATTTAAATCCCAATCTTACCCTAATATAGAGCCTGGGCAACATGGACATGTGGATGATCTAATGGTGTGTCAGTTGTGGATAAAATCACCAGGAAATCAAAATTGACCTTTTTTTTTTAATGGAATATTGTAGCATTAATTATAAATGATTTAGCCATGCACATCATTATTGTTTTAAATTCACATGCCCTTGCAATCTTTAATCAAAATAACTTCCCCTCCCTCTTGCAGTGACATCTCTTCTCTGATGACGTTTACTGGCGTGAGGGCGGGACAACCTGTCAATCACATGAGATCAACCAATAGCAAACCACAACCATCCAACCAATTAATGATGAAATATTGATGCAATATGTTAAGAAATAAGACCTCATTGTAACATGTTACCATATATATAAATATAAAACAACCACATATACATACATATATGGGTCATTGACGAATAGGTTTTTAAAAGTGTAAAAAAAAAAGTTTTATTAAGTGTTAACAATATTATGTGGTGTTTATAAACAATAAACACTGCTTTTGTCATTTTTTACAAGATGGACAAAATTTGTTACCAAAAAAGTCATTTGGTTTAACCAAAATTTCGCTTTTACCGAATGACACTTTTTGGTTATACCGAATGATGATATTTTCAAACAATGCTAATGCTTGCTAGCTAGGTAACAAAATGACAAACATTTTATATTTAGTACAAGTTTTTAAAATATTACAACATTTTCCATGTTTGGAAAGCGGTTGTACCAAATGACCTGATGTTTCTGGACATGCGTATGAGGAAGTGAAATCATGAATTTTTCAAAATAGAGTTAGTTACTTTGCTTCATGACCATGTGGTCCTTTGCAGGTGTCTGAATGATGTCACATCCTGTCACATGATACTGACCGCATGACTTGATCCAATATATGACATCAATGAAATTCATTTTTCCGGACATTCTTTCTCATAACAAAGCAACGACTTCTACACATAATTTTAATACTATTTTGCACTATGTTGATATATGATGTTATAAAATCATTCCAGATTAAAAAATATATACATTTATTACATTTTAAGATATTTTAATCTCAAATGAAATGGCTGTATTGGCCTTTGGACGGTTAAACCGAATGACCTTTTGACACTTCAAAATCTTTAAAATACCTTTATATGTAGCAAAATATAATTAAAACCTTTTGGATTTAATAAAGGAGATCTAGTTGTTTTATCTTACATACTTTGGATGTCATATCTTTGTTTTTTATTATTATTAAGGCCTTTGGACAAAAAAAAAAAAAAAACATCACGCCATTGACCCACACACACACATATATATGTGGTTGTTTTATATTTATATATGTATACGTTAACATGTTACAATGATGTTTCATTTATTAAGATAATGCATTAACATGAACAATATATTCTTACAGCATTGTGTTAGTTCAGCTCATTAGTGAATCTTGCGATTAAGATTAATAAATGCTGTAGAAGTATTGTTCATTGTTAATGTTAATGTAATCAATGTTAACAAATGAAACCTTATTCGAGTGTTACCATAGATAGATACAATAATAAACACTAATGAAAAGACAAAAATCACATTACATTTTATTATACATTAAATGTATATGACAAAAATTCATTATTTATAATACGTTTATAATATTATATTATCACTTTACTAAGTCAATCAAATAATTTGCCTGCTTGTTAAACCATGACAACTAAAGGCCAATGGGAGCGACACATCTGCTTTGTCTTGTCATGGCCACAAGAGTGCAGTGTGCATCAGTGTTTCATCAACCTTCTGTGATGCAAGAGCTTAGTTTTCCTATGGGGAAAATATTTATGGATCTCTCATACACTTCAAAAATGTCCATTCAAAGCAAAAGCACTTATAAAATGTTTTGGTTTAATAAAAAGAGTTACCATTTATATAATGTTATGGAATGGGCTATTTTCATTTTAAAAGTGAAAAGAAAAACTTCAAGCCAGAACTCTTATTTCAGGATGCTGTTATTTCAACAGCATTTTTATTAGCAAAATAGTGGATATTAGTCAACATTTGTTCTCATACAATAAGAACCTACATTTAAGGGATGTGAAGTTTAAAACCATTTTAATTGACCATGTTACTATCAGAAAAGACATTTGTGCTTCTACTGAAGGCTTCTAAGAGACATTACATTGTACACGTAGTTAAATCATTTGTTATGTAACATGGGTATGTGGACCTAGTGCAAAAATTAAAAGCATTACATGAATTCTAAGGAGAAATTCTTTGGTCCCTATTAATGTATTCAAAAATGGTTCCCTTTGATCAGTAAAAATGCCTATTAATGCAAAATGTTGACCTTTTGCTGAGTTCTCCATTAAAACAGTTCATGATTTGCAGGTGCAGAGGAACCAATTCATCAGCAAATTTCAGGGCTCACCACAGTTTTTCCATCATTCCAATCACAGGCAAATCTGACATTACTTGTGCAGGTAATGACGGCTGTACTCAGATAAGCAGAAGGTTCTAGCATGTTTCGATTTTTCCCCCCATTCACAATTCACAGCTCTGAGATCACCCAGTTGTTTTGTCTTAATATCTAGCTTTCAATGATCTAGCCTTCAATGATCTAGCCTACTATTGAACAGATGATAAACGGGTGGATAAATATCAACTGGCTCATATTTAACTTAGTTGAAGAGAGGGGGGAAAGCACTGTAACATTAACTGCAAGGCACATGACCTTATTATTCAGAGTAGAGAGAGAGAATAATGTTCCCAAAAACCCTTTGAATGAAAAATACCATTTAAAAAAGACCTGTAAAGTCAACATCTAAAAATGGTGAAAAATTCCAGCAACAATTACAGTTGTACAAATATTTTACACAAAATGTTTTTTTTGTTTTTTTTCCTAAAACGCCCTAAAAAAAAAAAAAAAAAAATCTAAAATGTTCAGAGAACATAAATATAAAGTTAAGTAACGCATTTAACATTCAGGTTCATTGTTGACCTTCCTCCTGCTCTGGTTCTCCCAAAGGTTTCACGTCAGGCCACTCGCGTCACACTGCGAAAGGATCAAAAGTGAACGTTGGATGGATGAATAAACAGTTTTACCAAAATCATACAAATGAAGTCATTAAGTTCCTGTGTTTCTGCTCACCAGTGAGATGGCTCGTTTTAGAAGAGCCCACAGTCCTTAAGGTTGTTTTTGATGATGACGTCAGTGACTGCGTCAAAGACGAACTGCACGTTCTTGGTATCGGTGGCGCAGGTGAAGTGGGAGTAGATCTCCTTGGTGTCCTTCCTCTTATTCAGGTCCTCAAACTGACACTGAATGTAAGCGGCCGCGTCCTCGTACGTGCTGGATCCTTGTAGAGAGTTTCACACAATTAATATGTTGTAGTGTTGTCAAAAGTTGGTACTGAAGTTTTAAAAATGTGACAACACCAGCATTTCCCCTAGCATTTTGAGCGCTGTTTGAGTGGATTCTTAAACCCCTCTGATTGGCCATTGTGTTCATGCGCTCAACAGACATGTCTGTCATATTTTTTCATATTGTTGAATTAGATTCTTATTTTTCTATCACATTAAATATTCTAGAAAAAAAAAAAAAATATATATATATAAAATATATATTCATATATAGGATTGAGAGAATATATTCATACCAGTATACTCTGGGAAACAAATAGTAAGCGGGCTTTTTTTGATCTTATCATCAAACAGATCCTTTTTGTTGAGAAACAGGATGATGGAGGTGTCCGTGAACCACTTGTTGTTGCAGATGCTGTCAAACAGCTTCATACTCTCATGCATTCGGTTCTACAAGAGAAGAAACCAAGTACTGTTTGAGAGGAACTTTAAAAGGCAAAGTTTCTGTTTCGTGATGCTGACACTGAAAGGGATCTTGTTTAAATGCTCACCATTTCCTCATCTTCAGCCAGGACGAGGTCGTAATCGCTGAGAGACACACAGAAGATGATGGCAGTCACTCCCTCAAAGCAGTGGATCCATTTCTTCCTCTCGGATCTCTGGCCGCCCACATCAAACATTCTGAAAGTAGAAGAGATGTGGGTGGTGGTGAAATGCACTCTGGGACAGTCACACTGAATACACAATGATATTTTCAAGGAACTGTGGTATATGTGTGCATATTTTATATATATATTATATATATATATATATATATATATAAATAATGAGATTAAAAGGGAGATTGATCAGACAAAGACTATGATAAAACAGTGCATAAACCGATGACTCAACTCAAAGCGGGCACATGAATCACACCCATCAAACAAAGTCAGAACAGTGTACACACTCTCAGGTACTGGCATTTAAAAAAACAAATTTTTTCCCATCTGTTTTGAAGTGTGCAGTTACAATGTCAATACTCACTTGAAGTGAAGGTCCTTGAAGGTGAAGTGGGTCTCCACAATACCAGTAGTCTTCACCCTGGTCCTCAGGACATCTTGCTGAGTTGGGACATAGGAAGGACTGGATATTCTGTCTAGGTCATTCAGGTAGCTATAGAGAGAAAATACAGATTAATTATTATATATAAAAATCAGTTATTCATAATGACTTCACTAATGACTTAAAGGTGAAATGCGAGTCTTTAATTGAAGAAAATAAGCCACTCAAGTTGATTTCACAGAAAAGTGAAAATACTATTGTGCTTTTGCTTGGTTTGAGTATCCTAACCATCCAATTACAGTAACATTGGGTCACTTTAAATTAACAGAATTAAATCACATGTATTTGAATTAATTCAGCTCAAATTTATCTGAACTTCAGTATATGCTTTGTTCAGACTTTTGAAAAGATTATACACTACCATTCAAAAGTTTAGGGTCAGTAAGTTTAAGGTTACAAAAGATTTCATTTCAAATAAATGCTGTTCTTTTGAACTTTCCACAAAACTATTAAGCAAACTGTTTTCAACATTGATAATAAGAAATGTTTCTTAAACAGCAAATCAGCATATCAGAATGATTTCTGAAGGATCATGTGACACTGAAGACTGGAGTAATTATGCTGAAAATTCAGCTTTGTCATCACAGAAATAAATTACATTTTAAAATATTTTCAAATACGAAACATAATTTTACTGTATTTTTAATCAAATAAATGCAGCCTTAGTGAGCAGAAGAGACTTCTTTTGACCGACCTGAAATGTGTGAAAGGTAGCGTTAAATTCATTCAAAATTTGAATTTCAAAATGGTTTATCTTTGTAGCCAACGGCCAGACACATCGCATTTTTATTATGCCACAGAATTGTTCATCTGGGTTGTATGCAAAAGGTAAGGGTTTGCTGCAAGCTTTGAGAACACAGGACAAATTTGCATTTTTGAAAAGTTTGCATAAAGCATATTTGAATTATGGGCCATAATGGATGGAATAATGTCAATAATAACTCAGCTCAATGTAAAATAAATGTCTGCACGCAGTACACGAGCCCAATGACGTCATCTGCTGCCACAATGGAAACGGAGCAGCATTATGTGGGGAGCGCAAAGGTCATTATGTGGGAAACGGCTGTGCAGGGCAGAAAATATGCCAAAAAACTAAGAGAGATAAACTCACTATGAGGCAGAGTCATTGAGCTGGTACTCTCTGGAGCGACTGAAACAAGCCTGCACGCCTCCATCCTTCCACAGCCGCTGGATGATTCCAGACAGCTCGCTCGTCATGTATCCCTCGTCCGCGGAGCCGGCCAGAACAAACAGCTGCCTTGCGTCATCCTGCAAAACAGCCAATCAAATGCATCCTTCTCTGGATTTCCTTTTGATACTTTAGCATTACATAAATAAGTGGCCTGGAATATATTTGGCAGGCATTTAACCCCACTTTACATAATAACAGCAGCACTTACAGCCCGCCCAGCATCCGCAAAGTCAATCTTCAGGCGGCCCATGGCCCTTATGATGGCGATGATGGACTGGATAGTGTTGCTGTAGACCACAGCTCTGTACTGTTTGCACTCTTCCTCTGAGTAGCCTGCTTCGTGGATGATTCTGTGGGAGAAAGTCAATGCCATTAATTGAAGTAATAAAGCTAATAGTTCCTGGCATGTATATTGTGAATACAGTCCTGGCTGAAGAGGTTGGAAGCGTTCTGCTGCACGCCGTGCCAAACAACGCCCATTAAACGTGAAGATATATCATTATATTTGCCCTATACATTGCTGCATGTATGATGCATTTTTGTTGGCCAAAACCCAGAAATGAGTTAGCATTTTAGCACTTGCCGTTCCATCATACCCCTCAGTTTGAATGGGTTTTTTGGTTAAATGCCTGAAAAAGGGTGTGTGGTTAACAAGCTCATGATATTTTCACGTTTGATCTTATAATAAAGTACATCAGTAATACCCCCTTGTGATTTTTTTTTAAATGCTTTTAATTGTGAATAGTCCACTTTAACAGCCTCAGTGTGTTTATAATCTCACTCTAGCAAACTATTCCAACTCAAAGTTTCAGGGAAAATGTTTTTTAAAGGGATAGTTCACCCAAAAATGTAAATTATCCCATGATTTAGTCACCCTCAAGCCATCCAAGATGTATATGACTTTCTTCATTCAGACAAACACAATCTGAGATGCATTTAAAAAAAAAAAAAAAAAAAAAAAAAAAAAAAAAAAATATCCTGTCTCTTCCAAACTATATAATGGCAGTGAATGGGGGGCCCCCATTTTGAAGCCAAAAATGTGCATCCATCATGGTAAAAGTAATCCATACGGCTTCAGGGGGTTAATAAAGGCCTTCTGAAGCAAAGCGATGGGCTTTGTAAGAAAAATATCCATATTTACAACTTTATAATCTAAAATAACTAGCTTCCGGCAGACGACAGTACACATACTGCGCAAGTCGACTTGCGCCACAAGAGTAACCCCTGACACGACGACTAGCATAAGCTTAGACGCCTCTTGCGGTTCAAACAAATAGGGCTGTGCAACAAACTGACTGGTGTTTTGTTTTGCTCTATCCTCTGCGCTTCCTCTTTCATTATTGCATCATGCGTCAGGTCAGAGGTCACTCTTCCGCCGCAAATATATGTGTATAGCCGTCTGCCGGAAGTTAGTTAGTAAAGTTTAATTTTTTTTTTTTTTTTTTTTTACAAAAACCCATCGTTTCACTTCAGAAGGGCTTTATTAACTCCCAGTGCCGTGTGGAGTACTTTTACAATGAATGGATGCACTTTTTTTTGCTTCAAAAAATATCCCCCCGGATATTTTTAAATATATCTCTGATTGTGCTCGTCTGAAAGAAAATAGTTAAATACACCTAGGATGGCTTGAGGGTGAGTAAATTATGGGATAATTTTCATTTTGGGTGAACTATCCCTTTAAATAAAGACTGAAAAATTGCCAAAAGCTTAATGGTGTTGACGTTGAAGTCATGTAACCGTGGTGTTGTTTGTTTATTATCTATTTTAAGCTTTTCACTTAACTGTATTTACACTATAAAGTGCATAAAAGTTGTGTTCATGTGAAGATAATGAACAAAATTTGTAAGAATCATAAACTTTTGTTGGACACAGATCTTATTTTTTGCAATAATCCAAAAGCCAATAGAAAAATCCTATTGGGTTATTGTTGAGGAAGCCAAACTGATAGTAACAAAATGCGTCATCACTGCAGCACTCTATTGCTTAATTCTAATGGCTTTGAGAATGTTTAAAATGTTACATGGTTATAATAGTCTGACAAACGCAGGGAAGTCCCTTAATAAGTCATGTCCATAATCGAATGATTATGTTAAATGAACACTGCTATCTTTTACATCTCACATGATTTCCAAATGTTATAAAACTAGTATGACATAGTATGACATATTATGAGGACACATTTAGGGGTGAAACTTACTTCATCTGTTTGACAATTGTACTCTTCCCAGATTCACCAGCCCCTGCGAGAGAGAGAGAGAGAGAGAGAGAGAGAGAGAGAGAGAGAGAGAGAGAGAGAGAGAGAGAGAGAGAGAGAGAGAGAGAGAGAGAGAGAGAGAGAGAGAGAGAGAGAGAGAGAGAGAGTGTGTGTTAGCCAGATGGACACACACCCAAACATTCCAGATCTTTCCCTGCTCCATAAAAGAGTATGAGGATCTGACTCTGAATGTTCAAGCATTTGTGGCTTCTGCCAGCTCAGCCTTTTTCCTGACTTGTTGTCTGTATCAGATTGAGCGGGAAAATCCATCTTATTTCCTTCGATTTTGCCACAAGTAACAACTGGGTGTGGAGAAGCCCTTATCAACTTAAACAAGTGAAACCAAAGGGAAGTGGGAAAAACTGATGTCATGTGAAATGGCCCAAACCAACAAAAGTCAATGAAACCTAGACAAATGTACTCATTAAGTGGATAATTCACTCCCCTGTATGTTAACAAGAGGAATAAAACCAACCGGCTTCAACAACCACCAGTGATGTGAGGAAGTGTGTAGGTGTTAATCTTAATGGATTAATTAAAAGTCACCTCACCGTAATGGGATTACAGATAGACTTTTGAGAACAGATTAGCTATATGTCTAGATAAGCATAGCGCAGGTTTGATTGCAGGCGACAGACAGCAAATATAAAGATTAAAAACTTTAGAAACAGTTAATTAAGGTTTCAAACTGGGGTCCATGGACCCCCAGGAGGCCACAAGCGGGTCCACAGACAATTTGTAAGGAAAATAGGTAGATTTTAGGCCTGTCAACTGTGTTAAAAAAAAAAAAAAAAAAGTGTCAATGTATTTAATACATTATTTATACATTTTTAAAAATGATACACTGTTCAAAAGTTTGGGGTAGGTAAGATTTTTAAATGTTTTTGTAATAAGTCTCTTATGCTCATCAAGGCTGCATTTATTTGATCAAAAATAAAGTAAAAAGTTATATTTTGAAAAACTTTTAAAATTTAAAATCTTTTTATTTTAGTATATTTTATAATGTAATTTATTCCTGTGATGCAAAGCTTAATTTTCAGCATCATTACTGCAGTCTTCAGTGTCACATGATCCTTCAGAAATCATTCTAATATGATGATTTGCTGCTTAAGAAACATTTCTGATAATTATCAATGTTGAAAACAGTTGTGCTGCCTAATATTTTTGTGGAAATTGATACTTTTTTCAGGATTTTTTGATGAATAGAAAATTCAAACAGCATTTTTTTTATATGGAAATCTGTTGTAACATTATAACATTATATCCCTGGCATCAAAATGTTTAAAAATCCCTAACAAAGTTTTTAATTAAAATTTCTGCATTTCAGAATAAGACTAGCTGGTCTTTAATTTACCTACGGTCAGGAAAATCTCAATACTCCCATACAGCTCTACCGTGAGACTAGAGTTCATTCGTTCACTGAGCGAACATTTCAATTAACCTTCTCAGTTGTGGTTGAGGACATCCCTGTGGGAGGACGTCTCTTTCTCTCAGTCCCAGAGCAAAAACACAGCAATTAGGCCACATCAGCATCTCTCACACAGATTCAAACCCTACTGCGAGGAGACCGAACACAAGAGCGCTGCATTTACCCCAGAGACCCCCACAAAACTCCCACACGAGTTGATGAGAGGCTTGTGGTACTTAATGTTCATCCACACCATTAATCGTCCTCAAACAAAGACCGTAATGTTTCCTGAGAAGCAAATATCGAAGTGTTCAACAGATAGATAAGGAACAGTTCCAGCATGTCAAACATATTTTTCGTCAAACTCAGTCATTTCAATAGGAATCCACAAGTGACGAGATTTTTCATGTAATGAAATGTAATGAAAAGGAGAATTTCACATAATGAAAAATTCCCGCAGATTTCACAGTGGGTTCAAGTTTTCTTGCAAATTCCCAATGTTCACCAAGATCTGTGCGTGCTGTGCTTCAAAGATCGGTACATTTTTGATAGTTGTCGATGGACTTCTGGCGAAACTTTGGAAATGTGACCCCATATTAACAACAAGACTGTGAATACATTTGTGAAATCTCTCAGAAATTACGCTGACAAACTATTTCACTGTCAAATGTGTAGCGATGTATGCTCACACAGCTGTTTGTCAATGTGGTGAATTTGAGTGAATAAGATGCAAAAGCTGCATGGGGAAATGTTTCACCCTGACACTAAATTCCAGATCATACAGATTTATCTTGAAATGATTAAACTTTGCCCAAAACAATTTTGCTGAGCTGTAAATGTGACTGAATGTTGGAAAACTGTTCAAAACTCCTTGCTAGTGCTGCACGATATTTTAGCATCAATATCGCGATGTGCGCATGTGCGAGAGTCACATTGCAGGATGTGCAATGTCAAATACAGGGATCGTAGTTGATCCATTCGGACCAGGAACCACGATTCAAAATGCATGAGAAGTTAATTGCAAAGTTTAACCATCAAAGAACGAAAATGTATCATTTGCATGTGTTTTAGTTCCTGTTAGTTTAAACATTCAAGCAAATTTAAACCATTCAAGCTCAAGACACGAAAAAGAACTCAATTCTGAACTCGTGTGCTGTTTTCTGTGCGCGCACACAGAGAAGAATCGATTAGTCTAGTCTGTTTTCAGTTGATGAATGAACAGAACATGTAGCGCGCCTCCCATCCAATAAATGGCAATAATCTTTGTGCTTTGTTACTTTTGATATGAAGCAAAGTCTCAGATTTCAAATGACGTCCATCTTATTATCAGATTAAAAAAAATAAATACCGTTTTGGCGCTGTTTAATGTGACGTGACAGATCGATTTAGCGCCTCAGTTAAAGAGAAGCGGCAGCACAGAGCGCATATGAACATCCTCTCCTCCGCTTTAATACCAGTTACAGCGCGAAATAAACATGAATAAACATCTGAAGGTATGTTAAAAGATACAGTACAACTTACCGAAATCCGTATCATGTTTTGTGTAATAGCTCAATCAGTGTTTTAACCTCGGAAATACGTCAATAAAACAGCTTGTAAACAATGTCACGTAACATCACATTTACCTCAGAAAAACATTCAGTGACCTTCATTCATAAACTCATTAGTCAGCTAGAAAAGTGAACTCTAGAAAGCAGCATTCTGATAAATATAGCTATGCACCGTTACATATTCATTATAATGTTCTTCAATATTTAATGCATGTTTGAATAAATCAGTTATGACAGCCACGATTTAAATGTTTATATTTCAAAAAAACGAATTGGAGTAGAAATATGATTATGTAATTCTAAACCTTATTTATTATAAAAAAACAGAGTGTAATTTAAGTGTTTGTATATAAATAAGTTAATTTTAACCTTCAATATTATAGTAAAGTAGTACCAACTGATTCCCATGTGTAGTTTACAGTATTAGTTGAGAGATTTTTTTTCCTCTAGAAAATTTGAACGTAAACAATTGAGAAATAAAACGGATGAACATCATTATATTTGATCCGTGCATTGTAATTACCATTTTGACGCTTCAAAAAGTTCATAAAGACATCATAAAACTAATCTATATATGAATTGAGCGGTTTAGACCAAATTTCCTGAAGAGACACGATCACTTCATATGATGAAAAGATTGAATTTAGGCTTTTATTCACACATAAACATTGATCAACGAACATAACCTCAACCTCACTTGCTTTATGCATAAGAACAAAACTCATTGATTCTTGTGGAAGCTCAAACATGCTGCGTAACACACGAGAATGAACCTTATTGGTTCTCGCACATCAAGCGAACATGCTTGAGCTTCCGTTTACCATATCTGATGTGTGCATTGATGAATGTTTATGTGAATAAAAGCCTAAATTAAATCTGTTCATTTTAGCTATCGTGTCAATTTAGAAGATTTTGTAGAAATAAATTTGGTAAAAAATATGGAAAAAGTGGTAGCTGACAGTCTATGAAGGGACAGAAATCTCTTAGATTTCATTAAAATTTCTTCATTTGTTTCTTGAAGATGAACGAAACTGTTTAAAACTACATAAGAGTGAATAAATGACAGAATTTTCATTTTTGGGTGAGCTAACCCTTCATCCATAGTATTAGCAATAATATTAATGACCACTTTATTCTAAGATGCATCATTACAAGTTTCTAGTGCCACATACTGAACTTGACTCCCAAAACACTGGTTTCACCTTTTGTTTGGTCTCCTGCGGCTGCGTTTATGGTGCTGTAATTTGAACTGGCTCTTCGGTTCCTGGGCAACCAACAACACTGCCTAAGACGCACGACCAACATGCTCTAAACCGTGAAGCAGTGCTCATCTTTACTGAATTATCACATTTTGATAAGTGTTTCTGGCACTCACTGCGACAAAAAATTATTCAAATAACTACCAGTGAAAGTGCTTTCTCTTCTCAGCAGTGAATTTATTCTTAGTAACAATCCTGGCAGTCACCATTTGTCCCCTTCTATAGTCTAAACAGGAAGCCCAGCCTGTTATATAGCAGGCGTAAGGACATATGTTGCCGATCCGCAATGCCAAAAAGCAAATAAACCTAAGAACGCAGCACACAGAGGGCGTATAATGAATCAGCACTAAGGGGGAATCCAGTTAACTAGATAATTACATGCTAATTCCCTAAAGTTTGATGGTGTAAGGGCAGGTTTTATGCCCTCTAACAATTTACACAGCAAGCAGAGACCAATGGGAAAATGTTTGTACAATGAACGGATAATTAAACTGCCAAAATGTTGACCATTATCAGGGATAACTGACACACTGAACTTTCCAGCTCTTCAAAATGAATAAACTGCATGCAAACAGCACCAAGTGCAGCTCTTCAGGAAGTGTGTGGCATTTTCTCTGAAACAAATATTATGTTTAAGCTGAACACACCATCGATAAACAAGAAAGGCAAACAAATGTTTAAATCACCACAAGCGAACAAATTGATCGGCTTCATTACTCAATGCCCTAAAAATGCTTGCACACGAAAATACTGGAAAAGTACAGAAGAAACATATGCAAAACAGGAATCGGAAACTGAAAAACAAGTGGCTTCTATGTAAATCGTAATGAATTTACAAGTCTACTGCTAATGTAATAGAAAGAATACTGTGAACTATACATACAGCTTATATGCGTGGAATTGTAGGAAATTCATTATGAATATTTTGTTAAAATCAACAATTTCTGGTAATTTAATAGTTCTTTAAATCTATTCTAGAGTGTTTAAGAGCTTGGTGTTTGAAAACCTATTTAAATAACTCAAATATATACCATTCATTCAGGGTTTAAGAGTTCTCAGACTCGTATGTTTTTGAGACCACTTTTTAAGCCCATCTAGCATCATCCTCTCCAGTTTACTCCAAGCACCCAGCAGGACCCTCCATATGCACAAGCTCATTTATCATAATTGGATGAGGGTTAGGGTAATCTACCAGATCCATCTCAGTAAATCAAGCAATTGGGATTTAATTAGATTAAACTAGTCTTTTGTTGGCTGGATTAGCCGAGAGCCGTTTGCGTCTAACTGGCCACTTTGGCGAATATGCAAACCACCACTTTGAAGAAGTCAAGGGAAAAGTAAAAGAAGAAAAGCAGCCAAATAAAACAATTTACGCAATTACCTAATCTCTAATGTATAGCCATGTAAATTACATTATTCAAACAGTGTTAAATTATTCGAGTGATATAACTGAGTGGATTAGCTTCACATGCTAGCCGAGACACCAAGCGCGGTAACTATTGTCAGAAAAGTTTCCCAGCGATCATAAATATGCACTTGACTGCTTTATTCTCGACTCATAGCTTAACTAAATGTTAAATCCAGTGCTAACGTAGCTTATGTTTGCTGTTATGTTAAATTCACAGGGCGTTTTCCCTAACGGAGCAGCTAACTCACCCAGCAGCAGCAGCTTGACCTCTCGCGACGCTTTCTCTCCATCATCCCGCAGGTTTTTGTCAATCATTTTACTCCTCTCCTGGGCGCTCTTGTCGTCCGAGCTCAGGGTGCACCCCATCTTTTTGGAGTTTAAAACGCTTTCAAACTATATAAGAAGTCGAAGAGGCGAAAAAAATGGAGGAAAGAAATAAATATCATGCACAAGTGGTTCAAATGAGGGAGCCACCGCGACGTCTCACGCCCAACTCTTTCTCACGCGCACAGCCTCTTAAAACTGGATTTTTCCAGGCGCTGGAGTTTCTAAAGTTAAAAAAAATAAAAACGGAGGGTGTCAGTAATCAATCGAATGCCTTGACGGCCATGGCTGATTAAAAATAAAGTGAAAATGTAATCATTAATGCTCAGCCTCACGCTCGGCTTCTCCTACTGCTGTTAAAGTGTCGAAAAGATCGACGGAGTTTCCTGTTTCTTTTCATACATAAATCCCCCCTCCACGGCCGCGCGCCCGGAGAGCACGCTCCCGCACACATGCGCGCAACGCAAGGGAGCGCGCAAATTGATCCCAAGTACTTCTGAAGTCCGAAAAATTCGGGAAAAGATAAAAACATTTTCCATTAAATTTCTGAAAATCTTAATACGCTTTAAAAACCCTTATTCATAATAATTTATTTTACTTATATGTAATTTTAAAATTTATTTACTGTATTTATATATTAATATACTTTATTTTCCGAAAAGCCTAATATGCTTTAAACATAATTCAACAAATGTGTATTATTGTGTATTATAGAATATTTCTTCACAACATAGGTAATTATTGTCTGCATAGGTTGGTGAATATGAATAATTTATAGAGGAAATGACTCCATTTGGTGAGATGAATGAGGCCACATCTGGTTGGTCAGGTCACGGGTCTAACCATATTCAAATAGATTCAGATTTAGGAGATTTTCTTATAGGTGGCACAAAACCATACAGAAAATCAAAAGATGATCTCATACATAAGTTTTGAAATATTATCATAGCTAGCCTTATTATTTTACATACTATTTAAATTTCAAATGTCATGAGCATGCAAACCAACTAGCAAGTTCCCCCCATATCCGTGACTAGTGTATTTTCCTAAAGAACCACAATGGAAGACAACGAATGAGGGTAATCATCATGGTGACTGGACATTCATTACACTGATTTATAGTGTCATTCATTGTTGGGTCTTTAGAATATATATTTTATGTTAATTTCATTTGTGCAACTTGAATTACACACTAGTTTTGTCAGATGGCCTCTGTAAAAGTCATTTTTGTACTGAGACTTTACATGTATCTTATAGGGTTAGGTATTTATCTAAAAACATGAAGGCATGAACTGCTGATGTGGGCAAGATGACTTTTATTTAGATGTATTAAAAATATAATCCATTTAAATTATATTTTAAAGACTAAATCATAAATCATAAAACATACTGGTGTGCATTCATACTAGTCCCAAGTTTTTTCTTAAATTTTGTTTATTTTAATTCTAAAAACAAAAGAAGCTTGCGTTTTGGTATGTCTTTTAATTAAACAATACACTGGGTATATTAAAATTAATAAAGGGACAAAACACATACTTTGCACTGGAAATGGCAGGGTGCTGTAATCTAGTATGCGTCTTTATGTTAAAAAGTGGTGAGATGAGACAATAGGGATAATTGTTCTTTCTCCAGCGTGGTGAGACTTGTTATGCTTGGGGACTGATTGCTTGCTGTGCGACTTGAATGTAGAGACACTGCTGAAACAGGACCTAGGGGGATATAAGTGTGCGTAAGTGTGTGTTTGTGATTATATCGAAGGTGTGTAATGGGTTTGCCAACCTTTGCAATCTATTTTTATTTAAATGAATTATACATTTATAGACTAAATGCAAGCTTTATAGTCTTTATTGTTAGGATTTTGCTCTTTACCTTTGTTCTTATGTGTCAAAACCTTGGATTTTACAGAAAGAGAATTTGCAGTAATTGAGATGTATTTTAGATGGCAGACAGACAGTGAGGATTCAATGTTACCCTGCTCAGCAGCACCACCAAGTGGCTGTACTATGCTACAGCATGGATTACTGTTCATATATTCAAAAGATTTCAAGCTAACCCATTCAGACATGACTTGAATAAACTTGAACACGCTAATATACATGTAAGAAAATATTTTTCTACTTGATAGCTACATCAATTGACATTTTTAGAGTCACTAAATTTTAAATTCAATTAAAATAAAACTTTATAATTGAAATAAACAGTATGTACTGCCCACCACACACAAGTATTTCAGCAACAATGTCAGTAAGACAGTAGCTTATTAACTTAGGGAATTTATTAACAGGACCTAAGGCTGGCTTGTGTCTCTTGGTACTTGTGATGAGATGTTTGACAGCAAACTCTGACAGCGAAAGTTTCCACTGGGCAGCTGGCACTGCTCACAGCAGCCTGAACACTAACGATTCTATTGAAAACTTCATCAAGAGAGAAAGGACAGTTCTGTGGAGGGGCTTCATCAGCCTGTTACTGTTATTAGATAAATAAACACAGATAGATTTTTTTTTTTTTTTTTTGCTGCGGCACCCAGGGAGAGATTGGGGGGGGGGTAGGTGCCTTGCTCAAGAGAACCTCACTTGTGGAAAAGAGCGCTGTTCATTCATTCCCCCACCTACATTTCCTGCCAGTACTGAAGCTCCAACCCACGACCTTCGGGTTGCTAGCACAATTCTCTAACCATTAGGCCACAACTGCCCCAAACTGATTCTAAAACTACAAAGAAAAACACCCAATAATGCATGTACTCTCTTAAAACAAAAGGTTCAATGGGGTTCTATATAGAACCCTAGGGTTCTTGACTCAATTTAAAAGAACACCTTATGCTAAAAAGGTTCTATATAAGGAGAAAATGTCTTAAATAATTGCATAATACTTTCATGTTTAACGGGTTATTTCATTTTTTTTTTTTTATCCCATGATGGGAACCAATGAAGTTTCTATATATGATGCACCTGACAGAACCCTTTAAGGTTCCATATAGAACCTTTTCTTCTAAGAGTGTAGGGGCAGAATTAGCAAATTACAATTACAATTGAGTATTAATATGCAAAAAAGATCCCTGAAATTCTTCATGCATCTAAAGCCGCATTTCCACAGCAGGAACTTTCCCCAGGAACTAGGGACTTTGGGGTGGTACTCGTTGTGTTTCAATCGCAGGGACCAGGGTTTCAGTGAAGTTCCAGGTATAAAATTTCCTCCTCAGAAAGTCCCTGCTCATGAGGTAGTACTTTTTCAAAGTTCATGAACTTTCGGGGGGTGGGACTTTGACACTGAACATGCTGATTGGTTGACTTCACTCAGCATTTTATTTCAACCACCATTTTTAAAAGTCTGTTGCTGTGCGTGCAGTAAGAGTTGTTCGCTATTCGATTCAACAATGGAGTTTAAAAAATATGACTGATGGACCGACGAGGTTCAGGCTTTATTGAACTTATATACTGAGAACAAAATCCAGCGGGAACTGGAAAGTCACGCAAAGTCCTACATCACCAGACTCTTCTTCGCGGTACTTTAGACCATGATGGAAACACAGACAGCAACAGGTCTGAGGACAAATTGGAACAAACCCTGGAACAAACTGTTCCAGGTAATTTCGGTGGAAATGAGGCTATTGCTCTGCCATGACGCTTTAAGCTTGACTTCAACTAGTTGCTGATCATGGCCTATAGAGGGCGCGACAGGATACAAAATCTTTGAAGTCCACTTTATTTTTATTTTTATTTTTATTTTTTTATTATAATTATAATAGAATGAAACACAGAATGACAATAATATACTACATGCCAGGGAGCAAGAAAATAATATACCTTTTAAAAAGATTCACAGTTTTTACAGCTTTCTTATTGGAAGAGTCAGAAATCAAATACATATACAATTTGAACTCTTCCAGAAAAAGGTTAAAGAAAGGCTTACACTTACAAAATTTACATTTGTGAACAAAATAAGATTGAGTAAATAAAAAACATCTGATTGTTCTCTTTCAAAATGTATATAACCCAGAATAACATTTTCGTATTTCAATGAAATTTCAGGAATTATACCACAAAAATACTCAAAATGTTTTTCCACAAATTCTTAGTATACTCACAATACCAAAATAAATGAGACAAATTTTCAGTTGGAGACCACAGAAGGAGCAATTTACATCAAAATCATTAGAAATGAACCTTTGTAAAAAAAAAAAAAAAAAAAAACATTTTGTGGGATAGCAACGATGTATCATTTTATAAGAGACTTCTTTTATCTTATTGTACAAAAATAATTTTTGAGGCAAAACCCACACTCTAGCCCAGTTAATTTCACCTTTGAAGTCCACTTTCATACTCTTTCAAAGTTAAAATCACGTATAAATACATAATCCGAGAGCGCTCCACAAGATTTGTTTGATTATACCATCTGGATGCTCAATATTGATCAGGTGAATGCACGTTTTAAACAGCTTATTAGTTCGCCGTTCTAAATTAATGGCTGCCGCATTGTAAAAGCTTGAACATCACGTGCAGATCACACGCACACAGAAACATTCAGTAGCGCAGAAATGTATTGTCAATACTGTTCATGTGATTTATCAATAAAATAGCTTAGAAACTGAAAAGTTCTAGCATATATTTCTTAGTAACTAAAACCCACAGCTTCACTATCAGAGAAGCGCTGCCAGGTAAGATCAAAGACTATAGATATAGAAAGACGGTTCACTCCAATTAGTTATGAATGGGAGAAACCGCAACGCGCAATATGGCGGAATACTTCCCGCCTTCTAAGTAAAAGAGCCAATCACTGATTGATAAAGTCATGCGTCACTGCAGCTGCAGTTTGAGGCTCCGGTTCCCATAGAAACCTGAGACTCGCGCTTAGGACTGCACATGCGCATTGGCTCGTCTAGCCTGAAAAATAAGCTTTTTTAATGCTATTTGAGCATAAGAAATAAAATTTATGGGCCAGTTCATGTCAGATTTTGTTGCAGATTTGAAATATGTTATTTAATTGTGAGTTCGCCAATCTTTTTGAGATTTCAGTGCTCCCTCATTCAAATAGATGGGACGCCCGAAGGCATTGCAAACATGGTCACAGACTTTCCTTGAAAGGGACTTTGGTAGGATTAATTCACATTCATATATATGTAATCCTTACTGTGCTACTTTATCTGTATCTGATTTAAAATGAGCAGATATCTGTGAGAAATGTAACGCCCTAAAGACAAAATAATTGATAAAAATAAGCTGTTATGTAGGAGCAATAGCTTTGTGGGCAGCGCTGTCATATGCCATAGCTGTGCACAAGGCAGGGTTGCCAGGTTTTCATAACAAAACCCGCCCAACTGCTACTCAAAACTAGCCCAATCACGTTTCAGGAGGGGTCCCCCAGTAAAAAAATCGCATTCCGGGAGGTAAAATCCACTTTTTGGCAGGGCTCCCCCTGGTAAAAATCACATTCCAGGGGCTAAATATCATGTTATTTGGGGTCGCTTCAACCAGCGGACATGAAAAACAACCCGTGGCAACAATGTTAAAGTAGCCCAATTCCGCAGGAAAACCGCAGAATTGGCAACACTGGCACAAGGCACCCTGTGTTCGAGTCTCAGGCTTATTTGTTCATTAAATGGTTAGTTCACCCAAAAAATGAAAATTCTGTCATTAATTACTCACCCTCATGTCGTTCCACACCCGTAAGACCTTTGTTCATCTTTGGAACACAAATTAAGATATTTTTGACAAAATCTGATGGCTCAATTAGGCCTACATTGACAGCAAGACAATTAACACTTATATTACCCAGAAAGCTACTAAAGACGTATTTAAAACAGTTCATGTGACTACAGTGGTTCAACCTTAATGTTATGAAGCGA
This sequence comes from Ctenopharyngodon idella, assembly GCF_019924925.1. NCBI lineage: Eukaryota > Metazoa > Chordata > Actinopteri > Cypriniformes > Xenocyprididae > Ctenopharyngodon > Ctenopharyngodon idella. The sequence continues at coordinate 14,946,544 of NC_067243.1, read as the reverse complement.
CAAGAATACTTTTTGTGCACCAAAAAAACAAAATAAAGACTTTATTGAACAATATATAATGAAGGGCAATTTCAAAACACTGCTTCATGAAGCTTCGAAGCTTTACGAATCTTTTGTTTCGAATCAGTGGTTCGGAGCGTTCAAAGCTTCATGAAACAGTGTTTTGAAATCGCCCATCACTAGATATTGTTGAATAAAGTCGCTATTTTGTTTTTTTGGCGCACAAAAAGTATTCTTGTCGCTTTATAACATTAAGGTTGAACCACTGTAGTCACACAAACGGTGCGTTTGAAAGTCTAAATTAACTTGCTCTCAATGCAGTCCTCACTGACCCATTGGATTTTATTAAAAATATTTTTTTGTGTTCTGAAGATAGATAGATAGATAGATAGATAGATAGATTTGTGTTCTGAAGATAGATAGATAGATAGATAGATAGATAGATAGATAGACAGACAGACAGACAGACAGACAGACAGAAACAGACAACTCCAGATAAACACATGTTAAAACTCCTGTGGCTCAAAACAACAACATTACAAAAGCATAGTAGTGCCAGCTGCTTTTGTAACAAGCTGTCCATAAAATATTAAACATTTATTTAAGCTACCACGTTCCCTGTAGTTCTCTGGCTTCTCGTCTAAGTGTGTTTAGAGCCCACCCTCGTTTACACACTCACAGAGTTCATGTACAGTCAGTGGCACAAGGGGCAACAGACGCACAGCTCACTCTGGTCCTCACAGAAGACGGATGCTGTTGACAATCATCTGCTCTGATAGGAGTTATGACTGGACATTTGGCTGCAGAAATAAGGTATTAGATATTTTATTTTTTATAACTTACACAGGATGTTTAAGGAGTGCATTTTGCTTTTTAAATTTTTTTGTATTTCATAATTGTTTTATTGTTTAGTCTTTAGTAGGCTGATCAGTCTCAGGTTTTGAGACAACATGCCTCTATATACTGTGTATATAGACTACTTTAACATGCTATTGGGGCATGTTGTAACAAAATGTTAATCTGTATTTTTTGCCTGGGCAATAATGGTGGAAATATTTGCATTTTTGTAGTCAAGACTTTAAACTGACTTTCAAAAACAAACTCACCCCGAGAAAAATTCACTGGAGTAACAAGTGTGACATCTAGCCCCTCTCTGCCCTACGCTATAAAACAAATATGTAAAGAATTTCTGAAGCAAAACACATATAAACTTACATACACTAACCAATCCTAGGTACAAATTTTAACACCGGTGCTAAGATTGCTGTTCTTTGTCACAGTGCTGAGATATTTCCCACATGGCTGTGCTGTATGCCCCTGGCTTTTTAACAAGAACTTGTGGCACAAGCTAGAAAGGTGAAGATGGGTGCCTGAAGTCAGTACATACAATCTTAAGATAAATAAAGAATAAATATTTATGTTTTCACAATTGAATGCCTTCCATCTTGATAGCTTGCTCTGTCCTCTCTGTTTTTGTCAGCAACATCATATCACAAGTGAGCAAATGTGACAGACAGCACATCAGTACTATTGTTAGTCTCACTTAAAACAGCAGCTTCATTAATATATTGATCCATATTCACATTATTCATATTTGATTAGGTCGTAATGTCATTTGTCCTTCAAAGAGAATATACAACACACACCACCACACATTTCAGCTTTACTCTTCTTCCTAAGAGTGATGATGACCAGACCCCACTCTTAACAAACAAGATAACCGACCAAAGACCATTAACTTTTGAGCACAGTAGTAAAAACAAGCCTCATGTCCTCAGTCATTCTAAATTTATTTAAACTTTTATTAACAGAGTACATATTTGCCCTGTAGCTCACCTATATGAACAACATATAACATCTCTTTGCATTATATTAAATTACACAGGTCCACCCAATATGACTTCACAAAGAGTTACTTAATTAGCAGCTATAGAGTGCATTAGTGCCTGCCTCCTTTTTCAGTGGTTCTAGAAATCCCATAGGGATTTTAAAATAGTCTTTGTTAAAGAGTTATAAGTCATGAACCAAGCCAATCAGCTATGAAGTGAATCACAACACTACAAACTTTGATTTGAAGCAAAAAAGTTTTTGAAAATCGGACAAAAAGACAAAGGTAGGAGAATGTTTACTAGTGAGGGAAAGAACTAAAATCCCATAAGCATTGCAAACAGCATGATCAAATTAAAAACAACAGAAAAATCTAAAACTATATATATATATATTTATATATACATACATATACACACACACACAAACTTTTCAGTATTTTGAGAGTGCAGAGAAAACGATTCGATTGCGTCATTCACAGTGCTTCATGGGAGTGGGCGGAGCTAAAGAGCTATTTTGGCATGTGTTGCTTTTTTCTACTCTCTGATTGGTGTAATTTTCTATACAGCAACATGGGTAATGTAGTTTTTCACCAGAAATTCCACTGTTAAAAACGATTATTTTAAAAATAAGCTGAATTAATGTGGGCTGACGTCTTCAGCAGAAGCAAATACCATGGTTTAACAACCTGGTCTGTCTTTAAAGGTGCAGTATGTAGGATTTCTGTCCGCTAGAGGTCGCTAGAGGCCTATTCAAAACAAAGGCGTAGTTTGATGACGCCAAGTTTGAGCGCGGAATCTTGGGATATTTGGTCTTCACCTCAATGGACGGTGCAAAAGAATAGGGATAGGACTCGGGAAGAAATCATGTTCATGGATGCGATTATTAACGTTACTATGAAGCAGAGCAGGCCCGAGTGTTGTGGGAGCTGAACGAGGCCGCTGGAGCGATTGCGCAACACACACCACGAGCAGCAGAACTTTTATTATGACACAGTTTCCGGCGCTGCTTCCGCTTTTCCGGTCATGAGTATGAGGTTTATCATATTAGATACATTTGAGTGTGTTGAAAATCATGTTATAATGTTACTCTGTGCGTTCGCTCGGCGGCTGCTGTGAGACATTTGTTGCACACTGCAGTAAGCTAGATCGATTTTAGAATATCATATTAAATGCTGGATGGTTTGTGTTGATAAATGGCATGCAATTCATTTTAAAACGTATTGTATGATGGAGAAAATTCTGTATTACTGTTACTAAAAATAAAGCTGCATCTGATTATGCTATGTTAGCTACTTCACAAGATAGTGTTTTTCTCTGAGGCATGGTAAAGCATGGTACTTGCAAAAAATCAAGAAAATTAGATTTAAACAATAAGACTAAACGTGTTGAGCTATATAACAACAATTAGTTTTCTGTCTATAAATATATCAAAACAGTTGTTTCCTTGTCTATTAAAAATGTGTAATATATTAAAGTGTCTTTGGTGTTTCCATGGTTTCTACAAAATAAAACCGGAAACAGAGGGTAACGCGGGTAAGATGCAATTGACAGGCGACTCCTCACACGTCCCGGAGCCTTGGTTAAAATTGCAATTTTCTCATGTTTACAAATAGTTGCAAACATTTGGGATGTTGTAAGTACTCAAGTAAACAAAATATATAACACTGGCCTAGTGGTTTTTGGATATTTTACTGCAAAAATCTTACATATTGCACCTTTAAAGGGTAATAATTATAAAATAAATGCAATAGAAACCTCAACACAATAAACAACCAATCAGAACACCTTAGCAGCTACCTAGCCACCATACAGAACAGTCAAAAAACTGCATAGTAAAACTAACCACCCAAAACACCCTAGCACCTAGCAATGCCCTAGCAGTCATCATGAACACTGGATGCACAACAGCACAGTAACACACTAATGACCCAAATCACACTAGCAGCCAACTAGCAGTGCCCTAACAACTATTCAGAACACCTAGGCAACACAGAACACCATGGTAACAATGCTAAAAATCACTCAGAACATCTTAGCAACCTCAGTAACCACAGTCACATGCTAAAAACAACCAGAACACTATAGAAACCACCAAAGCAATGCCCCAGCAACTGTATGCTAAAAAAACATCCAGGAGGGCCAGCAGAGGTGTAAAGAGTACCTGAAAACCATACTTGAGTAAAAGTAAAGATACCTTACAGCGAAAATTACTCCATTACAAGTTACAAGTCACCAATTCCAATACGACTCAAGTAAAAGTCTTAGAGTATCTGATTTTAACAGTACTTAAGTATTTTACTCATGCTGAATGTAGGCCCAAGAAAAAGAAAAGACATGACAGTGAAAATAAGAAACAATTGATTTGTAAGATGAGAAATCATGTTTATTTTCTAAAATCAAAATTAAACTGAACACCTCAATACTGCATTAAATCAACGTTGACAAAATAGCATCTTAAACGTCTACAAACTCTCAAGTCTCAGTTAAGCTCAAGTGCACAAAAAGGCCATACGTAAACCAATATCCTTCAAAAAGGTCTTGTCAATATAACAAATATACAATAATGTAAAGTAAAATGAATTAGTCAAAGTCTACTTGCACTAGATGTGTAGAGACGTTACTCATCAGAGGAAGCTCTGAAGCTAGTGTTGCCCACTGACAGTGAGCACACAGGTGCATTAGAAGCCGAGGATGTAAAGAAACCGATTTGTAAAGCGTTAAAATTCTGAAAATGAATGAATGACCACCACAGCAACCTCTATAGTGACTGTGTCTACAACGCACCAGTGACGTCTGATGTCTGCGCGAGCAGGGTGGGCGGAGGTATGGAAATACATATGTTGACAGGCAGGTAGGACAGTATCATTGCATTTGGACCGAATACAATGATTGGACAAATGTTTTTTTGGTCCTGAGACTTCCACAGAAGATATATGTACGTTTTAATATTTAGACCACTTCTATTAGGATATTGATTGCTAGGATGTGAGTTTCAACCAGTGGCTGCCATTAAAAAATGAAGGATTCAGTCAAACACACTTTAAATGTGTGTCTTTAACAAACTTCTCTTCTCTAAGTTAATTTTTATAGCTGACTAACAAGATTTTGGAAATTGAATGGCTGAGGTAAATACATTAAGTGACCTAGCCTACTGTTTAAAGCGGTTTTATTGACGTCTTTCCGCGATGAAACACTGATTGAGAGATTACATGAGACATGATACCGTTCGGTAAGTTTTACTGTATCTTTCAACATACTTTTTTGATGTTCATTCATTTATTTCGTGCTGTAACTAGTAAAGAGGAAGAGACAATCGGTTCACATGCGCTTGTCGCACTGTCGCTTTAAAGACCGCTAACACTATATTTATTGTTTGAATATCGTAATAAAATTGACAGAATTTGAAAGCCGAGACTTTGTTTCATATCAGAAGTAATGAATCACAAAGCTTATTGAGAATTATGCTGCCTTCCGATAGCACGTAAAGGCCGCATAATTGGATGGGAGGCACTTAAAAGATTTGATCATTCATCAACTGAAAACAGCATCGATTCATGGGATTTAAATCGATATCGGTTCTTCAAAATGAGAATGGATTAAAATCGCGAAATCTATATTTTTTACCCAGCACTACCAAAAAACACCCAGCAACAGTAACATCCTAAAACCACCAAGAACGCATTAGAAACCCTCTAAAACTCTTAAGCAACCACATACTTAAATGTTTTAATAACAAAATAGCAACATTTTTACTTTAAAAAAATGTTGTTCAGTTTTTGGTACTGATCCAAACTGAACCAGAACAGTACATGCTGTCCTGCTAAAGGTAATAAGCTTATTCCTCCTAAGAGGCCTTCCTGGTTACAGTAAATAAAACATGTGCTATCAGAGTCCTTCCTTCCATCTAGCTACATTAAAATATCTGAGATTATATCACAGTTAGTCATGTTTTCCCTGCAGTATTATCAGTCCCATCAATGTGATGCTGTTCTCCTTTGCCTTAATGGAAATCTGGCAGCATAAACAATACAGATGAACTCTCTGTTTGAGAATGCTGTTTGGCAAACATACTCCAACTGCAAAGATACACACTAGTTTGTGACGGTGCGGAAGTCCGCGAGCCTTCCAGCCATCCATCCATGCCCATATCGGGTGTGAAACAATTAAACAATTAGGTGTACATTTATAAAAGGGAAGTACAACTTGGAGAGAGGATGTGAAGTGGTCGAGGGAGGAAGTAGAATCGACTTACCTGTTGAACCAGCTTCAGCGCTTCCATGACGCAGCTCGAAGCATCTGCCGTGGCTAACGAGAGTGTGATTAAAGCAACGCTTTACTCCTAACACTAGCTGCAGAGCAACACACGTGAAACTACCGTTATTACCAGCATTCCCGGACTGACCTTATCATTTATATTTTTCTCATGCTGTTTTGTTTTTTTGTTTTTTTGTTTTTCTTTCTCTGAGTTTAAAATTGTGGTTTGTTGTGAGAAATGCTGATTTTCTCCCCTGATTACTTGATTTTTGCAAATATATTCTATTGATCTGCATCCAGTGTTATGTTATGATTTAAAGTGGTGTGTTTTCCTTAATTTTATGTTACTGGTGGTATATTTTGTACCTTTTTGTGATAGGATTCAACCTATCTGGCGCCCGAATTTAACTTACTTAAACTAAAAGATTATTTTGGACGGGCCGCCACCGTTACAAGTTTTCTCTCCACATGCCATGTCATATTCTGAACCATAAAGATAGAAGTGGTCTTTTGCACAGAGTTTTTGTGCATTTTAAAGAAAGCACTTAACAATTTATTGTATTTTTTTTATTACAGTAAAAAATGGAAGAAATATACAATGTCCCCAAAAAGTATTTGAACCAATGTTAATGAAAACTAAATTTCAAATTTAATTAGAAAAGCTGGAATGAAACTAAAATACATATTTATGACTCCAAAAGTAGCTGCAATAAAAATAAAAGTCCACAAAATATTATTTTTAGTTTTTATACAAAATATATTTAAAATTGAAAAGACAAACTGAAAATAAATAGAAATAAAACTAAAATTCAAAACATTGGCCTGGACCCAAAATGGTTCTGAAAAATGTTATGAGAAAAAAAACTATCTTAATTTGTTTGCAGAGGTTTGATATTCTGTTGCTATGCCGTTTCTACAGTGTTCATAGTGGTTTTATAGACCCTTATAGGGCCATTATAGACCCTTTTAGTGCCAAAATCACAATTATGTCACAGCGTTAGCTAGAGGTGGCCAATACAAACCAGTAAGTTTGTCAGTGTTGCCAAGTCTGCAGTTTTCCTATGGAATTGAGCTACTTTAACACAGATGCTGCGGGTTGTTTTTCAAGTCCGCGGGTTGCAACGACCGCGATAACATGATATTTAGCCCCTGAAATGCGAATTTTACCAGGGGAAGCCCGCCAAAAAAACGCATATTTTACCGGGCGAACCTCCACTGAAATGCAATTGTGCTAGTTTTGGGCTAGTTTTGAGTAGCAATTGGATGGGTTTGGTTGTGAAAACCTGGCAACCCTGGTTTGTCAGCTATTTATAGTTGGCTACATAAGGATCTTAAAATGTCATCTTGTTGTGTTGTTGGGTGCCAGAATTGGAGTACAGGCTCCAATTCGAAATTTTATCGCATTTTGCCAGGAAAAAAAAAAGATGACAGCTGTGGTTAAACATACACTGTAAACCCTAGCACTCAAAATAATTAGTTGGTTTGAGTAGGACAAACTTACATTAAACAAATTAGTTCATTTAGCACTTTCTTTTTCTTTCAAGTTCACAGAACTGATATATTTTGAGTAAACTGAACTGTTTCATTGTGTTGAGTTTTATGAACTTACTACTTTTAATTTAGATGAACTTAAGTTTAACTGAAACTGGACTGGAATTTCTATTTCCCAGCATGCTTTGCCCATGGCATGCGAAAGGGTGAGTAAATGCTAAAATTTTTTTGTTCAAGATTAATGCTAAGTGGGAGATTTAGTAGTGATTAATGTTTTGTTATGATAGTTTAGAAGAGTTTCTGTTAATGTGGGTTTGGAGAGTTACCATCATGGTGACAAGCGGTGCACGCGGCTTGGTTTGAGAGCAGGTATGTTAAATGACATTCAGAAAGTGTTATACCATGCTATTGTTAACATGTTAGCAAATTAGCAAGTTAGCATTTTCTGAATTAGCTAAGTTTACACTTATAAAAATGTTCACATTGAGGTTACATGATAATTTCAAGTTAAATGTATGAGTTAGTGTACTCAAACATTTCAAGTTAAGAACGATTAAAATGTGTAAGTACAAACTAAAAACCTGCCAGTTCTGCTTACTTAAACGTTGAATTTCTTAACTTAAAAATTGAGGCAACTGATTGCCTCAAATTTTGAGTTTTGCCAACTTATTCGGGTTTAGAAAGAAAGAACTGGACAGAAACGATCATCAAAAATGCTTGCTTCACACTTCATGTCAAGGTTAAATCAACTATTGTCTTTTTTTTTAGTATGGATTATGGTTTAGTTGCGTGTCTAAAGATTTCCCACGCATGCCCACCTAATCAGAAATTGGGAAACAAGTTAAGATTTCTTACGTAATGCTAACTTTGTTAGTCGTACAACTATCAGTTAGTTAACTGCTAGCTAATGACCAGAGACTAAACATAAATTAAACCGTTTGTGTCGTCTACCTTTCTACAGTTGCTACAGTTGCCTGTCAGATCGTCCATCCATTGAGTGAGCGTGTATGGATCGGCCAATCTGTTTCTGTCCATTAAAGTTAACTTTTTCAAATAACAATCATGGTCCCAGACAGTGAGTGACCTTTCATACTCAGATAAATTGGACTTTCTCCAGCCTTTGTTAAACAACAAGCTAACAAAATTTGCTAGCTAGCGTTAGTAAAGTGATCAGGAGAATCATCTGCCTCCACCTAAGCTCCGCCCACAAAAAAAGTCACAATGTTTACTGACTAAAAAGGGGTCTATTAGGCAGTTGTTTACTGACCCAATTAAAACATGTAGAAAAGTGAAAGCTCATCAGTAAATATACATAATGATATTCTTTTTTTTTTTCTACCTTTAGGTTCTGATGTGCATGTCCTGTGACAAGGAAAGATGGAGGCTTCCAACTTAACTCTTTCTCCAAGCCTCAGCCATGCTAACAAGACTAACTTTTTCCTAGACAGTCCATTCTCACCTGTTGAGCTTGTTTTCATCATTTTCGGACTGAGCACTTTAAGCCTGATCACAATTATTGGCAATGTGCTGGTCATGCTCTCTATCAAGGTCAACAGGAACCTCCAGACGGTCAACAACTACTTCCTGTTCAGTCTAGCATGTGCCGACCTGTTCATCGGCGTTTTCTCCATGAACCTCTACACCGTGTACATTGTTACTGGCCGCTGGCCTTTAGGAGCTTTGGTCTGTGACCTCTGGCTGGCTCTGGACTACGTGGTGAGCAACGCCTCTGTAATGAACCTCCTCATCATCAGCTTTGACCGATATTTCTGCGTCACCAAACCTCTCAGCTATCCGGTCAAAAGGACCTACAAGATGGCAGGCATGATGATCGCGGGAGCTTGGATCCTGTCGTTCGTTCTCTGGGCTCCAGCCATCCTGTTCTGGCAGTTCGTCACGGGCAGCCGGACGGTTCCTGAAGGCGAGTGCTACATCCAGTTTTTCTCCAATGCTGTGGTTACCTTCGGCACCGCCATCGCTGCCTTCTACCTGCCAGTTGTCACTATGACCGTACTATACTGGCAGATCTCCAAAGCCAGCCGCAGTCGTGTCCGAAGCAGAGACAATCGGAGAGTATCTAGAGTCAGTAATGATGGAGGCCAGGCTGGACCCACAACTGAGGGCAATAAGGAGAGGAAGTCAATCCAAGGAGGAGAGGAAATGGTTCCACGCAGGCAGAGTGCTTCAGATGTCACTACAGGTCTGTATACTTTTTTCTTCCATTGAACACAAAGGGAGATTTTTTTTTGAAGAATGTTCACACTGCTCTTTATACAAGATACGTATAGAGGACAGGACTGTTGAGCTCCAAAAAGACAAAAGAGAAGCATAAAAATAGTCTATTCGAGGAGTTTCCAAACTTGTCATGTCACGACCAGTGCTCGAAGTGGGCAGGTACTTCTATTTTTTTTTCTTTAGCGTACCGTCAGTTTTCCTTGCGTACCAGCACTTCCGACATGTTGCACATACGGAAGTCCACCGCGCCCTACCTTCTTCAGGAACGTGTTTTGAACCGAGTACCGGCACTTTTATTTTTCCCCTTCAAGCACTGGTCACAACGTACTAAACCTGTGAGACTTTCGTTCATTTTCAGAAGACAAATGAAGATATTTTAATGAAATCTGAGAGATTTCTGTCTCTCCATTGACAGTCTATGCAACAACCACTTTGATGCTTCAAAAAGTTCATAAAGAGATCGTAAAACTAATCCATATGAATTGAGTGGTTTAGTCCAAATTTTCTGAAGAGACTCAATCATTTTATATGATGAACAGACTGAATTCAGGCTTTTATTCACATATAAACATTGATCAACACACATCAGTTGTGGTAAACAGAAGCTCAAGCATGTTTGCTTGACATGCGAGGTTCATTCTCGTGTTATGCAGCACGTTTGAGCTTCTGCAAGAACCAATGAGGTTTGTTCTCACTCGCAAAGCTGGTTCGGTTGAGCTTCTGTTTGTTTATGTTTTTATCCCAGTCCTATGTAGTTGCTAGGGGACCCGTCACGGCGTTACCTGGAGGTACAAACACAAACCAATACAAACCAGCTAGTTTGTCACAGTGTTGCTAAGTCTGCGTTTTTCCTGTGGAATTGAGCTACTTTAACACTGTAGCTGTGGGTTGTTTTTCATGTCCGCAGGTTGTAACGACCGCAAGAACGTTATTTAGTCCCTGAAATGCGAATTTTACCAGGGGAAGCCTGGTAAAAACACAGATTTTACCCCCCAGAAACGCAATTGAGGCTAGTTTTGAGTAGCAATTGGATGCGTTTTGTTGTGAGAACCTGGCAACCCTGGTTTGTCAGCTATTTATAGTTGGCTACATAAGGATCTTAAAATGTCATCTTGTTGTGTTGTTGGGTGCCAGAATTGATGGAGTACAGGCTCCAATTTGAAATTTTATCGCATATTGCCACGAAAAAAAAACGACGACAGCTGTGGTTAAACGAATTAAGGGGAGACACTACAGGCAAAAACACAGTTTTTTCAGGCATATGTCAATTTTAAGATTTTGCACTTTTTGGCTTTTCATAAAGTGTTTTTTCAGACTGGTGGAAAGAAAACATCCAAAATACACTTTTAAGTGTATATTTTATAGCACTTTATCTATTTGTGTCTATAGATTTCAATTACAGTAAATATCTTTAAAGGCCGTTTTCTCAAAATAAGTTTTTTTTTCTCCTGCTCTGAGTCAATCTCCACTTCAGCAGAACTTACATACACCAAACTTTACAATTTTATTCCTATCTATATTCTGAAGGTTTTTACAGAGGGATTTGTTGATATATAATTTGCCTGATTTTATACAACATTTTATTCCTAAAAAAATGGTGAAAATAATTTGATAGTTGATAGTATTTTCTGATTTATGGAGTGATAAAAAGAGATATCCAAAATTTCCTCTGTACTAAACTTTTGAATTTAATATGGCCAAAAAAATTAAACGAGAATTTTGAACCTGACGTCATCCAATATTCAGATTTTTGTTCTAGAAATGTATGCAAATTAGCACATATTTAATTAGATTACGCCTCATTTGCATATTTTTTAAACATAACATTTTAGAAAACTTGTAATACAAAAAAATGTTTGCAATTTTTAATGTAATCAATCATCTGGGGTAGTATGGCGATATCTGTTAATTATTTTTTTTACCCTATTCACCTGGGGTGTCTTGCCTTATAACGAGCGGACTGGACAGAAACGATCATCAAAAATGCTGAACAAAATGAGGTTCATTCTCGTGTGTTACGCAGCACGTTTGAGCTTCCTCAAGAACCAATGAGGTTTGTTCTTGCTGGTCAAGCAGGTTCGGTTGAGCTTCTGTTTACGTTCGCTGATCAATGTTTATATGTGAATAAATGGCTAAATTCAATCTGTTCGTCATACAAAGCGATCGTGTCTCTTCAGAAAATTTGGACTAAACCACTCAATTCATATGGATTAGTTTTACGATCTCTTTATGAACTTTTTGAAGCATCAAAGTGGTAGTTGCGTAGCTGTCAATGGAGGGACAGAAATCTCTCAGATTTCATTAAAAATATCTTCATTTGTTTCTCGGAGATGAATGAAAGTCGTAAAAGTTTGGAATGACATGAGGGTGAGTAATTAACAACAAAATTTGCATTTTTGGGTGAACTAGCCCTTTAACTAAAACTATTATAAATGCTGAAAACTTGCTGCTTAACATTTTTGCGGAAATGGTCATACTTTTTTCAGGATTCTGTGATGAATAGAAACAGCATTTATTTGCATTTATTAAAGCATTTATTAAATAGAAATCTTTTTTAACTATAAATGTCTTCACTGTCACTTTTGATCAATTAAATGCATCCTTGATAAATAAAAGTATTAATTTCTGTCTTTTTTTTTTATCTTACCATAAATATTTGAATGGTATAATTGTTTCCACAAAAACGTTAAGCAGCAAAAACTGTTTTTTAGCATTGATAATAATAATAAGAAATGTTTATTGAGCACCAAATCATCATATTAGAATGATTTCTGAAGGATCATGTGACACTGAAGACTGGAGTAAAGATGCTGAAAATTCAGCTTTGATCACTGGATATAAATTACATTTTAAAATATATTCAAATAGAAAACAGTTATATTAAATTATAATAATATTCCACAATATTAGTGCAGCCATGGTGAACAGAAGAGACTTGTTAAAAAATTGTAGTGTTTCCAAACTTTTGACAGGTACTGTATATATGTATGTGTATGTGTGTATTTCTGGTTTGTTAAAAATTGGATTGATTGAGTAATCTCTAATATTTTGTGAAATCTAACAGTAATATTAGTAAATGTGTTAAAAATAAAATTAATATCTAAACATTAAAACATTAACTGTCCATTAAACATATTTTACTGGACTGTAACACTTTTACCCTTTTGAGAAAATTGTTTTATTCTGTTGATTCTTTTGAAGAGGTTTTTAACCAAGTAAATCTACATTTAGTTTTAAGGCTTTTAGAAAAAATGAAACTAAAACATCTTATTTAGTTTTTTTTTTTTTTTCTCGCCATGAATATAGCCATAGAAGCTGACATGGCGTTAAGAAAAGAAAGAATGAAAGAAAGAAAGAAAGAAAACATTAACCCAATCTAACATTTTTTTTTCTTTTTTTTCTTTGTGTGAAAAAATGACTGCAATTTAGGCTGCTGAGACATATGATCTACTTTTATGGTCTTTTTTTGGAGCTTGCAGACCATATCCAGTCAAACACAAGTATTGTGTTATCTGAACCAAATATAGTCAAATCTTGTCATCATCAAATATCTCACTGAAGATATATTGTGCCCACTTGCAGGAGAAGAACGGGAGAGTGAGAATGACTCTGTATCTGGAATTGTGCTGGCTCCTTCAAACCAGCGGGATGAGGAGGCCGCATCTATAAGCACTAACGGTGACATCAAAAGCCGTCAGACCCAATCAGCTCCGCTGGCCACAGGAAGTTGGGTCAGATTTACTTGCTTCAGAACAACATCCCAAAAGGACCTGCAAAACACCTATAAACCCAACAACGGAGGTAAGGACATGACCAACGGGAAGGAAAGGCTGAGTCTGGTGTCGCAGAAGATTCTCATGCCACGTTATCAGAAGAGAAAGTGTTTATCCTCACGGGAGAAGAAGGTAACAAGGACCATTATGGCCATTCTGGTGGCATTTGCAGCCACATGGACTCCTTACAATGTCATGGTACTCATCAACACGTTTTGCTCGGACTGTATTCCAAAAACAATGTGGACCTTTGGCTACTGGCTCTGCTACATAAACAGTACGGTTAACCCCGCTTGCTATGCCCTGTGCAACGTCACCTTCAAGAACACCTTCAAACAGCTGCTGACATGCAAGTACAGGAATATTCACGCCACCAGAAAACAATAAGACAGTGGGCAAAGTTGCATGCACTTATAAACAGTTTCATGGAGAATATCCTGAAGTCTGGTGGTTTGCATCTATAGACCTTATTCACAGCAGCGCCATCTTTGATTTTTAATGGGAATGAAAGCGAGACTATAAGGGATAGACACATCTCTTAAAGGGTTAGTTCACCCAAAAATGAAAATTCTGTCATTAATTACTCACCCTCATGTCGTTCCACACCTGCAAGACCTTCGTTCATCTTCAGAACACAAATTAAGATATTTTTGATAAAATCTCATGGCTCAGTGAGGCCTCCATTGACAGCATGATAATTAACACTTTCAAACGCCCAGAAAGCTACTATTTAATACAGTTCATGTGACTACAGTGGTTCAACGAGCGACGAGAATACTTTTTGTGCGCCAAAAAAACAAATAACTACTTTATTCAACAATATCAAGTGATGAGTGATTTCAAAACACTGCTTCATGAAGCTTTACAAATCTTTTGTTTCGAATGAGTGGTTCGGAGCGTGAAAGTCACGTGATTTCTGTAAACGAGGCTTCATTACGTCATAAGTGTTTCGAAATTTTAATAGTTCACGTGACTTTGGCAGTTTGATACACGCTCTGAACCACTGATTCGAAACAAAAGCTTCATGAAACAGTTTTTTGAAATCGTCCATCACTAGATATTGTTGAATAAAGTCGTTATTCCGGGGTTTTTTTTGGTGCACAAAAAGTATTCTTATCGCTCGTTGAACCACTGTAGTCACATGAACTGTTTTAAATATGTCTTTAGTAGCTTTCTGGGCATCTGAAAGTGTTAATTATCTTGCTGTCAATGGAGGCCTCACTGAGCCATAAGATTTCATCAAAAATATCTTAATTTGTGTTCTGAAGATGAACGAAGGTCTTACGGGTGTGAAACGACATGAGGGTGAGTAATTAATGACAGAATTTTCCTTTTTGGGTGAACTAACCTCTCAGGTTGTACTGTTATTTAATTGTTTTTGGATTATTCTGCTGATGAAACACTATCTTTCCAAGAAATTTCAGTACACAAAAAAACTCTGGACAACATGAGCTGTGGAAAATATAACTGATATAGGAGCTTTAAACAGCTTTTTACAGCAGATGCCATTGAAAACACTGCAAGTTTATCCCTCACAGCCTCGATTTCATACCTTCTCTGAATAAGGTCACTTCCTGGGTTTAAAAAAATACCAGGCCAAACTGTTGAAACATTCAAATGTTACTTCAGCAGCCAAATTATTAGAAAGATTAAGACAAAGAAGCAGTAAACAGTTGTGTTTTATTTCTTGCATTATTAAGTTTGGGGTCAGTATGGTCTTTTAATGCATTAAACTGATCATAAGTGATCATTTCAACTTTTGTAACATCATAAATGTAAAGACATTTATAATGTTATATATGTAAAATCAAATAAATACTGTTCTTTTGAATATGAGAATTCTGAAAAAATTGAATTTATCATTGATGATAATAATATGAAATGTTTTTTAAGCAGCAAATCAGCAAATTAAATGAATTCTGAAGGATCATGTGACACTGAAGACTGGAGTAATGATGCTTTTAAAATATATTAAAACTGAAGACTTTAAATTGTAATATTTCATTTGTTTTTACCAAAGAGAACTTCATTACAATATACATTTCTTAAGAGAATCACATGCTCTCTACATATCAATGTGATTTAATTTTCCTGTCATTTAAGCATGCCAATAATGGTGTTTCAATATTGTTATATATAATCTGTGTTTTAGGATTCACACATTTTTTGACTAATAAATCTCCATGAGTTTTACAGCTATTTGTCATTACAAATTTTTAAAGAAATATATTTGTATAAACTAGCACTTTTTTTTTTTTTTTTCTGATTGTGATTAGTCTGTACTTGGCAAGTATAGTAAGTGATTATATAGTTATATATGTGACCCTGGACCACAAAACCAGTCATAAGTCGCACAGGTATATTTGTAGCAATAGCCAACAATACATTGTATGGGTCAAAATTATTGATTTTTCTTTTATGCCAAAAATCATTAGGATGTTAAATAAAGATCATGTTCCATGAAGATATTTTGTAAATTTCCTACTGTAAATATATATAAAATTATTTTTGTGAGTAGATATGCATTGCTAAGCACTTCATTTGGACAACTTTAAAGGCGATTTTCTCAATATTTAAATTTTTTTTTTTGCACCCCCAGATTTTCAAAGTCATATCTCAGCCAAATATTGTCCAAACCATACATCAATGGAAGGCTTATTTATTCAGCTTTCAGATTATGTATAAATGTCAATTTTTAAAAAAAAAATTGACCCTTATGACTGGTTTTGTGGTCCTGGGTCACATATTTATATAAGCATTTTACTTGCAATTAAATGAACATAAACATTCAGTTATGTTATTTTATGTATATGCACTTTTTAGTTACTAAGTTTTTTTTTTTTTTTTAGGTGTTATTAATCTATGTGGTAGAAAAGAAATTAAATAATGAAATTATGGAAAGAAATTAAAAGCAAAAAGAATGTATCAGTGTTTTAATGATTAAAATAATAACAGGAAAACAATTTAGTTAAAAACAATTTAGCTTTAATCATTTATCATAGGAAAATAAACAGACATCTTGTAAGTCTTTAACAAGCAAACTGGCCTTTTTTTTTTCTTTAAACAAAGTTTAAATTGCATATGTTCCATTTTACCAGGGAGGAATCACATAAAACGAACAAGCAAGTTTTCCGTCCTTGTCCACACATGGTAAACTTTTTTTTTTTCTCTCTCTCCAATTTACAGTATAATGCTGGTATTTCAGGATAAATACTCAAAGGCAGTGACAAAATGCGTTTGTCAGTGGAAATGAGAATAAAAGACATTTTACCTCAATATGAAGCTCTAAAACAAAGTACAGAAAAACAAAGGCATTCAAGGGAACCATCATAACTCAGACTATACCATTAGGAAGGCTGTTCAGTGTTTTATTGCTGATTCAATTTGAACTACATCAAGCCCCTTTTCCAAACAGGCTTAGTAACAAAGTACATGATGCTGCGACTGTGCGTCTTAATAATATAATACACGTCTCTAGAAAAACAAGACATCACTGGCGACACTGAGGTAGCGTAAACGTTACGAGGCGTAGCAGGGCAGGATCTCAGAGGCGTCTCCTAAACCCTTGACCTCGGTCATTTGCCAAAGTCCCAAGTTCAACACCTTAAGGCAGGGCAGCTGCGTGATTCTCTCTAGTCCCCTTTTGGTTATTTTGGTACAGCCGTACAGGTCGATCCCGGTCAGCTGCGTCAGATGATCCGCAATGAGCTCGAGGCCCTTGTCCGTGATCCGGACGCACTGGCCGATGTTCAACGTCTTCAGTTCGTGCATCTGCCGGACCATCCTGTTGATCCCGTCGTCGCTGATGTGGCACGAGCAAAGCGACAGGGATTTGAGCTGGTACAGGCCCTGCGCGATGTAAGCCAGGCTCTGGTCGCCCACTTTATCGCAAAACGACACGTCCAGCCCGTACAGCCTCAAAGCGCCCATGGAAAGATGCATGATGCCCGTATCGCTGATGTTATCGCACGAGCGCAAGTTAAGAGTCCAGAGTTGGGTCATGTGTGACAGGTGGATCATGCCGGCGTCGGAAATTCCGCCGCAGAAGCTCAAGTTCAGGACTTTTAGCTTGTTTAGGCCCTTGGAAATGTGCTTGAGCGACAGATCGGTGAGTTTCTGACAGTCCTGCAAGGTGAGATGCTCCAAACTCAAGCAGCCCTCCGCGGCGCTGCGCGTCATGCCGGCCAGGTGCCCGATGCCCACGTCCGAAACGTGCCGGCAGCTTCTCAAGTTCAGGCTTTTGAGGTTATGAAGGCCCCAAGCGATGAGCAACAACCCCGTGTTGGTGATATTACTACACCCACCGAGATCCAACAGTTCTAGGTTCTTCAGATACTGCGCAATCCTGCCCAAACTGGAGTCGGTGATCTGTTTGCAAAGGCTGAGGTTGAGGATCCTCAATGAGGGGATGTCCTGCACAAAAGCATGACCGAGGCCGTTATCCGTTAGGTTGTAGCATCCACTCAAGTTAAGGCTCTCGATGTTGGGCATGCCCTGAATAACATAGCTAAGGCTGCGCCTCAGGCTGAGGATCTGGACTTTTTTGATCCCTCTGGTCTGGAGGCTGGGGAAGAGCGATGGGTTTGCTCTTCTCAGATGGAGTTTGGCTTCTACTCCCCTCCAGACCGATTTGTGGTACGATGCGTCTCTCCACGCCGTGCACACTTGCGCGACTCTGCCTTTGCCCTTAACGTCCAGGTAGTTGAAAATCATCGCTAAGATCTCCGGGAAAAGGCTCGAGACGTGGATCTCCATTTCTAAGAGCAGCTCGTTAGCTTAGCGAAGTTACTAGTCTGGTCTTCTGCCGGCGAGGACCGCATGTACAAAAAAATACCGGGAGAAATGTCCGAACGAAGTAAACGCACAACAAAAATAAAACACGAACGCGCTTTGTTGCATTTAAAACTTGCTGAGAGATTCATTCGCTTGGAATAACCAGCTTTCGTCGGAGTAGACGCTGTATTTGCACCGCCAGGTCTTTGTAACGACTGTTTCCAGATCGCGACACATGTTTAGTAAACATAAATGTAAATCCATGAAAAAGCTCGACGAAAAGACTTTGAAAAACGAAACGATAATGGTTGGAGAAAACAAACGATTTCGCATGAATACAAATCAGCCATTTGACGAAAACTATGGAGTCCGGTTTCCGGTAGCCTTTGTCTTCATCCTTTCAAAACGGGGAGGGTGACTGTTCACCGGGCTGTTTTTATTGTATGTAAAAAGACATTTGTTTATGTTAAAAATGTCTGAAATGTATCTAAAAACGTATTGTTTTTCTTTGAAAACATATAAATCAGTACCTTTGCTCGAATGAATTCAAATTCTGTTTATTTTAAAACAACAACAACCCCCCTATTCGTGATGGTATGTCCGACTCATTTCCGCGAATCGGTTCTTTTGAGCAGTTTCAAAGAATCGGTTCACAAAACTGATAGAAGCCTTACGTCAAAACATACTGTACGTGGTCCTTCTTACCTATGACATTTTACATTCATAAAACATAAAAATGACACTTTAAATTAATTTTTATTCATAAAAGCAGACATTCAGCTAATAAAAATAACTTAAGTCTTAAGGTTGAAAAGGTTTTGGCATGTCTAGATAATAAAATTTAAATAATTAAAATGTAAACACCAAATCTGTTTTGTGTGTTGATAAAACACACAAAATTAGGTCCTCATAACTGATATTTGGGTACTAAAATAACGTACTTTTGAGTCAAATCCTTGTTTCACTCCAAATGCTTATATGACCTCCCTAGTTTTTAGGATTTTGACGGTCTCGGTTCAAAATATAATCATTCAGATCGGTTTTATGAAGCGTTTCAAGTGATTTATTGAAAAGATTCGACTCAAAAGAATGATTCATTCACGAATCAAACTTTGCTTCCGGCTCACGTTACCGACCCCTCCGTAAACAAATACAAGCTCCAGTTATCTTTGAATACGAAATCAAACGTGAGTTTTTTCACGCTTATTTCCTATGCTTGAACCTAACTTGTTCATCTTAACGAACGAGTGACTCAAGTAAACTATAACGAAATCTAGAAAAGCAGCCATGAAATATGAGCCTGACCAGTATAAAACCCAGCCATAGCTACTCTTGTTCTTTGAAACAGTCATAAACATGAAGCATAAAAGCATTTTACTACAAATTCAGTCTTGTTGAGGTTGTCCACAGCAGCACACATGAAAGCTGATAACAAATTCAGTATGAAACAAAGCACAGACTTCAGAAATTACAGTGCAAGGTATTAAAGTACCACTGTAAACCTTTTAAATTTCTAAAAATGTTCCTTGTGTAAAAAATCTATGCAAGATATGCTCAATTTCTTTCTATAAAACTACAGAGAAATTGACCAATTTATAACCTAAGTCAAAAAGCTTCCATACATAAAAATAAGAGAAACAAAAATCACAAAACTCTTTTCCTTATCATTTTTCATACAATGGGGCGTTTATGCATCCTTTCTGTTTTATATTCTGGAATATACATTCATCCAATTATGCTTACGGTTATTTAACCCATTAAATTAACTCTTAAATTCTAAAGAAATCAGACAAAAGTCTTTTTAAATTAAGCAAATGTTATATAAAATTACCTTACAAAATAGCATATTATAGCCAATAAGTGAAATTTTCTATTTCAGTTTCATCTCACACCATTTTCTGTATTTGTACTATTTTATCAACTAGCTAAAAGGGAGTTTTTGTTAACACATTCAATTAGCAAACCCTGTTTGCTCTCTGGCAGCTCATTATCATCACATAAAAAAGCAACAAGCTTGAGAACGTACAATGTTCTGCACTATATTATCATTAGCAATAGTTATTCTCACAAATTAAGAGACTAATTTAATTTTATACCATTAAGAGTGCAGGTTAGATTGGCAATGACTTATAAGCACTAAATGTAGTTCATTTAAAGCCCTATGACAATAAATAGTGCATGAGATCAAGAGAGACAATAATGGAAGAGATTTCTACATTTAGTGATACTGTTGCCTCATAAAACAATACGTTAAGTGAGGCTCACTTAAGGTGCGGTCACATTTTGCGAGCAAAAAAGGTCAATTGTTTAATATTAATAATGTAGAGATGTTTGAAGCACAGCTCACACAGAAGTCACTTTCATACCAAGCAGCTTTCCGTTGGTCAACACGGCGAATTTGCGTGACCAACTTGAACCCGTTGCGAAATCTGTGTGGGGAAATCATTTGTGAAATTCCCGCAAAAATCACGTGGATTTCTATTGAAATGACTGGATTTTGCCTGTGAAAATTCACTGAACAACAGTAAATGTGACTGCACCTTTAAACATAAAATGAGAGACAGTAAAATACGTTTAGTGCCATCTAATCGGTAAATAGCGATTAATCGCATCTAAGATAAAAGTTTGTTTACATAATATATATGTGAATATATATATATATATATATATATATATATATATAATATTTAAATACATAATGTGTGTATGTATTAATATATTGAAACAAACTTTTATCTTAGAAGCGATTAATCGCGATTAATCAATTTGACAATCTAGTACTGTCAAATCAATTAATCGCTTCCAAGATAAGTTTGTTTACATAATATATGTGTGTATGTATTATTATATTTAAACAAACTTATCTTAGAAGCAATTAATCGCAATTAATCAATCTGACAATCTAGTACTGTCAAATCGATTAATCGTGATTAATCGCATCTAAGATAAAAGTTTGTTTACATAATGTGTGTATATATATATTATATTTAAATACATAATGTGTGTGTATATTATATTTAAACAAACTTCTTAGAAGCGATTAATCGCGATTAATCCATTTGACAATCTAGTACTGTCAAATTGATTAATTGCTTCTAAGATAAAAGTTTGTTTACATAATATATGTGTATATATATTATATTTAAATGCATGTGTGTGTGTGTGTGTATATATATTATTATATTTAAACAAACTTATCTTAGAAGCGATTAATCGCAATTAATCAATTTGACAATCTAATACTGTCAAATCGATTAATCGCTTCTAAGATAAAAGTTTGTTTACATAATATGTGTGTATATATATTACATTTAAATACATTATATGTGTGTATATATTTTATTTAAACAAACTTTAATCTTAGAAGCGATTAATCATGATTAATCAATTTGACAATCTAGTACTGTCAAATCTAATAATCGCGATCGATTGCTTCTAAGATAAAAATTTGTTTAAATATAATATATACACACATTATGTATATATATATATATATATATATATAAAAAATGTAAACACATTTTTATCTTAGAAGAGATTAATCGCGATTAATTGATTTGACAGTACTAGATTGAATAAAATGGACATATTCCATGTCTATTGTCAATGAAAATCTATGTAGAAAAATTCAAAAATTCATCCACAGGTTTAGAACATTATGAAAACAATCACTTTAAATTGAGTCCTCTCCCATTTTTCCCACAAAACAGCCTTGGCTTTTGCGCAATGCTGGAATGAAATTCCAGTTTTAAAAATACACAACGTACGGAGCTACTTCACAAGTTCACAGAAAATTGTAGTAGTTTATAATCAATCATCTGAAATGGATTCTTCACAGCAATTCATTCCATCAGCTAGTTTTCCTGCTTGTTCCAAAAGAATCAGAGCGGCAGTGGGAAAAGTCGATGAAGATTCCATCAGGATCCGATTCCAGTGAGTCCAGCCCCTGCATTACGATCGTCTCCGGACTGGAGGAGCAGCTCGGGGGTGACGAAAGGCCTTTGTCCACATCGGATGAAGCCACCTGGGCATCTGGTGGGTGCAGACACCCTGCGGAGGTGTGGATGAAGACGGGCGGAGAAATTAGAACGGGCTGTCCCGTGGCCCCTCGTACCACACCGGACAGGGTGAGGTCATGATCCAGTGAAAGTCTGGGGGTTGAGCTGGTCTCTATTCCCACAGACAGGGCCGAATAGCCCTGGTGCTCTATGCAGGAAGTGACATCGCATGCGGAGTGACGCCGGATGCCCACGCTGCCCACAGAGCTCACTTCGGAGTCGTACTCAGCCACGGGGGTCAGCATGGGGATGTTGTAGCTTTTGGAGCGCACTACTGGGTTACTGGAGGGCAGGTCTGCAGACTTGGACCAGCAATACTGCAAACGCCTCTCTGGAAAGATTTTTAAGAAATTAGTAATGGAGTAGTACAGTTCTGACTTACTTAAAATGTATCAGTGGCTGAATCACATACAGTATGAGCAGAGCGGTAAATGTTTATGGGTGGAGAACATAACAGCAAGATCTTTAAAGGGACAGTTCATCTATTTATTAAATGCAAGTTTTTTTTTAAACATCAAATTTGATATTACTGTTTCATTATGCTTTTGCTTGAATTCATGAGATTAATCACAATTTTATTCTACTGACAACCCTAGTTTTTAAACAGTATTTATTTCTAAGTGTTTATCTCTGACATATGTTTTTCTTTGAGACATAATTTGTATTTGTGTATTTTTTTTTTTATGGAGTTTCTCCTCGCCACTGTTACCTATGATATTTATTGTGGAAAGCGATTTACAAATAATTGAATGAAAAATATTTCTGTTAGGTTTATACAGCGAACATTATTATATCAGCGTATAGAAAAAAGATACAAATACAAAATAAATATTTTCCAGATATTTTTTTAAATTTAGCAAATTATTCCACAAAATAAATATTCCAAATTATAATCCACCTTTTCTACCTAACTTATTTTTCGATCTTTAAATCTAATGCTTTATCATAATTTATGATTAAATTATGATAAAATACATACTACATACTAAAATACATACAATACAAAATACTATGTTAAAATAAAAAAATGTAAAAATTTGAATACATTTTTTTTTCATTGTTTTTTCATGGTTTTCAACAATGGTAATAATAATGTTTCAATAATAATGCAAATCATAATATCAGAATGATTTTTGAAGGATCATGTGACACTGAAGACTGGAGTAATGATGCTGAAAATTCAGCTTTGCATCACAGGAATAAATAACTTTTTAAAACATATTCAAATAGAAAACAGTTATTTTTAAATTGCAATAATGTTTCACAATATTACATTTTTTTACTGTATAATAATTTTATTTATTTTATTTTATGTAAAAAAAATAATAATAATAAACGCAGCCTTGCAAATAAAAGGTGAGCATAAGAGACTTTCAAAACCATGAAAAATTCTTATTGAACCCAAACTTTTGAACAGTGGCATATTTTTTCTTCTGTTCTTTAAACTAAAAAAAAAAGTTCCAAAAAAAACAAAAAACATATATACTGCTGCTTTTTTATTTTGTGTGTACTATCCTGTTAAGGTCTTTACTTCAGAAAGAAATCAATATTAAACTATGGAGGCTAGTTTCACTGAATAAAAAATAAAAAAGGTAATTGCGACTTTT
Source organism: Ctenopharyngodon idella (assembly GCF_019924925.1). Lineage (NCBI taxonomy): Eukaryota > Metazoa > Chordata > Actinopteri > Cypriniformes > Xenocyprididae > Ctenopharyngodon > Ctenopharyngodon idella. Next base: position 14,922,524 of record NC_067243.1, on the reverse strand, counting down.
TATCTCACAATTACATCTTGTTTACATCTCGCAATTCTGACTTTTTTTCTCAGAATTGCGTGATGTAAAGTCACAATTGTGTGTTATAAAGTTATAAAGATATAAACTTGCAATTGTGACTTCTTTTCTCAGAATTGTGAAAAAAAAAGTCAGTGTTTTTTTCCTCAGAATTGGACTTTATAATATGCAATTGGGACTTTATATCACGCAATTCTGAGAAAAGAAGTCAGAATTGCGAGATATAAACTCAATTGTGAGAAAAATCTCTGAATTGGGAGATATAAACTTGCAATTGCCAGGAAAAAAGTCAGAATTGCGAGTTCATATCTCGCAATTATGACATTATAATTCGAATTGTGAGAAAAAAACGCAATTATCTTCTACATTTTTTATTCCATGGCAGAAACAAGCTTCCATATTAAAACAGACTAAATGTTGTGTCTGAAATGCTGGTTTCTGTACTCTCTCACCAATCACACAGGAGCAGTGAGAGGCGCCGCACTCATGTGAACACAGTCCCTGCGTGCTCAGGTATGGCGACACCACCGTCTGAATGAGGGACTCCAGCTTCAGGTATTCTTCACTAACACCTTTGGATTCATGAACCCCCTGAAAGATATGTAGGAGTTTCACTTTGACTCTATTAATTAGTCATTTTAGTTGAGACACACAAGGCTTATGATTAATGTCTCACTCTGTATGACACAATTGCTTTTTACCACAAATGACCTGTCTTGAAGTCACTATGTTATCATTTCTAGGTGCAGCTCATGATGGTATGGCTGGATCTTTCACATGATCTAAGAGGATTTTGAAAAGAGAATGCTTGCAGCCCATGCGTACCTGTAACACCAAAAGCATCTGGACGATGGAGGGAGGCACACGGGCTCGTGGTCTGGACAGAGCCTCCTCCAGCTTCACGTTAAGGGTGATGGTGTTTCGAAAGTGCAGCAGGGCCAGCTGACGCACTGATGGCTCCTTCCCCTGAACATGAACATGTACACAGATTCACACACCACTGCTGTCTCTGATGTCTGACCAGTAATTTCGCAGTATGACTGGACTGTACCTGGACTGGGTGGAAGATGGCTTGAAGCATAGTGAGAACATCACAAAAGAAAAAGTCCCATGTCTCAGCCAAAGAGTCCAATAACTTCTGACCTATTTTCAGGCAGAAGAGAAACAGTTTGTATTGTTTGTGAACCAAGCTAAATGCTGTGTAATGTTGCAAACATTATTTTTAATCTGAATGCGTTTGTTGTTAAAATGGGATGGTATACCTTCATAAAACCTTATTTTGTCCCGTAAAATGACCATGCCTTTAGTTAAAAGTTGATTCTGATAATGAGGAAAAAAAGAAAGAGATTATTATTTTTTTTTAATAATTTGTTTTTTTTTAAATGTAAATATTAGAACAAACACATCTCTGGAAAAACAGAATTTTAAAACATTTCTCACCTGGAGGTATTCCGTAAAGAACGAGCCCAGCTCCGTTTTCAATAGCTGCCTGATAAAATAAAATATACAATTTTTAACACATAACAAATGTTTCAGAAGATAAATCATTCTTACATATGATGTATTGGAAAATAAAGCAATTTAACTTAAATGACTGTCATGAATATGTTCAAATATTTAACCCCAAAAAGTAATGAAAAAAGCAACTATATGTATATGGGTCATTGACAAATAAGGTTTTTAAAAGTGTAAAAAACATAATAGAGATATAATTAATTTTGAAGTTTTATTAAGTGTTAACAATGAGATTATGTGGTTTTTATAATCAATTAACACTGCTTTTGTCATTTTTTACAAGATGGACACAATTTTTTTAACAAAATGGTTTTACCGAATGACACTTTTGGTTATACCGAATGACGATATTTTCAAACAATGCTAACAGACTGATATCTAGCTAGCTAGCTAACAAAAGGACAATTAAACATTTTATATTTAGTACAAGTTTTTAAAATATTACAACATTTTCAATGTTTTATAGCGGTTGCACCGAATGACCTGATGTTTCGGGACATGCGTATGAGCAAGTGAAAACAATAATTTTTCATATAGTTAAGAGAGAGTTAGTTACTTTGCTTCATGACCATTTGGTCCTTTGCAGGTGTCTGAATGATGTCACATCCTGTCACATGATACTGACCGCATGACTTGATCCAAAATGGTCCCTTTATATTGGTTACTCCGAATGACATCAATGAAATTCATTTTTCTTTCTCATAACAAAGCAACAACTTCTACACATAATTTTAATATCATTTTGGACTATGTTAATATATGATGTTATAAAATCATGCCAGAATAAAAAATATATACATTTATTTCATTTTAATCACAAATGAAAAGACTGTATTGGCCTTTGGACGGTTAAACCGAATGACCTTTTGACACTTAAAAATCTTTAAAATACCTTTATATGCAGCAAAATATAATTAAAACCTTTTGGATTCAATAAAATAAATCTAGTTGTACTACCTTAAATACTTTGGATGTCACCATTTATATTATATACAATTTTAACACCAAAAAATTATATACAGTATACACTAATGTTTATTTATTTATTTTTTTTATAGTTTTTGAAAGAAGTCTCTTCTGCTCACCAATGCTGCATTTATTTGATTAAAAATATAGTAAAACAATAATATTGTGAAGTATTATTACAATTTAAAATAGCTGTTTTGAATATATTACTTTTGATTAATAATGTGTCCTTGCTGAATAAAAATATTAATTTATTTCTTGCAAAAAAAATTAAGTTTTAATGTTACTGTATATTTATATAATATATTTTGCATAATACCGCCTGTTTTTGTACATTTTAGCATTGTTTTTGGCATTATTTTAATGACAATTAAGCACGTTTCCCCAATATACTTATTAAAGAAATGTGAAAAAATATATACTTTATTTACACAATCATTTATACATCAAGGTTGTACCATTATAATTACTATCTTTAACTTAAGCTTTTTTTATTACTGTTTTTTTTAATTACTGTGTCCAGACAGACATAGAAAATAATGAGAATCACAAACAAACCTAAAAGTAAAACAATGCCGATGCACTACAGTAATGAGAATGCTTATTTATGATATATAGAATAATATCACAAATTCAATGCAAAATTGCAATATAATTTCTAATTTTTTACTTTTGATTTTGGGGTGAAATATGATGTGGGTATGTTTTCCTTAGTTGGGGTGTTATTGCTTCACAATGTTTCTTGTAATAGTTACATAATAGCGGACTGAGGCTCTGCGTCCTCTCACAACTGTTCTGTGCTGATAATGAGAAGCCTCAGATCACAGCTGCCAGCGTGTAAAAGTGTACATTTTACACACTGCTAACAGTTACCATTATAGTGTAATAAATAATTCACAAAAAGTATAAAAATGAAAAAAAGATCAGTCTGTTGTTACAAAACAGTCAATGTTGTTTTGCCTCACCTCACGCCTTCATTGAGTGTATAGAGTTCGTTGTCTGCCAGTCCTTTCTTTTGAAATACGGCAATAACTGCGTTGTGAATGCTGCAATAAATCACACAGATGTGAAATAACATCTCAGTTTATGACACTTATGGACATGCGCTGGGCATAAAATACGCACTAACCTGTTCCATGTGGCATTAGGGCCTGATCCTCTCTCCTCTAATGAAGCCTTTTCATTTTTCCCCAGCTGACTCAGATTTGGAGAACTCACTAACTTCAACCGGTACAGAGTCCTCATGGTTCAAACAGAGGGATAAAAACACAGTACAGTTAGTCCAGAACAGCAACAACAAGTGAGAGAAGGGGAGGAGCTAGAAAGATGCAGCTACAGACGTGAAAGGGGAGGAAACTACTGTTTGACTGTTGAGAAACCAATTTCCTTCCTCCTAACATTACATTCCCATCCTTTCCTCAGTCTCTCTGTCAAACACACACGCGCACCCACCCACAAGGATAAACCAATCTTGTTTAATAGTTATGCAACACAAAAACTCCTTTCTTTCACACTCCCAGTGCAAGGGAGTGACAGCCTGCTCCTCCTGTGCAGTGAGAGGTTTTAAAATACCTCAAATCATGAGGTTTGTTCAATAGAAGTGCGTGGTATTACTTTTCTAAGCACTGAAACTTATGATTTGTGCCTAGAGGATGATAAACAAAAATAGAATATACATTTTTTTATATAATATATCTTACAGAATATATATACATTATTATTATTTTATATTAATATTATTGTATTATTCCTATATTTATATATGTATATTCAAAAATAAAAATAGGATAAAATGTCATATTTTATATAATATAGTATAAGAATAAAAAATATAGCTGCAAGCAGCAATTAAGGGTCCAAGCTCAACGGCGGCAGGATAAGTCATGCCAACATGGCTGGGAGCATCAGACCAACTGCAACAATGAGCAATTAAAGACCTATTAAGATGATTTTAGACAAAATGGCTGAAAAACTGAATACAATCACTAGGAATATGATTTAATGGTTTATCACTTTTGAGGCCAGTCTCGTAATTTTTGGTTAAACTGGTTAGACGGTGTAAGCAAAAATATCCATTTTTCATATCTCCTGACCACTAGGTGGCACAGTGGCAAAACACTGCACATACCCACAAGTCATGCTTGTGATTACACTTACCAAGTTTGGTCTGAATAAAGCATTGCGGAGATACAACAGTTTGGGAGTTTAAAAAAATGTTTTTTTTTTCCTGAAAATTCAAAATGGCCAAAAAAATGTAATGACAGAAAATGATGTCACAGGGTGCAATAGAATAGTCTTGAGCCAAGGAATCAACTTTGGACAGTTGGTGGCACTAGAGGGATTGAGTTAGAGACTGCAAATTTGCTCTGGCTAATATTCAGACTGTCATCTATCTGTGTGCCAAATTTCATAATTCATAATAGAGCAGAAAGAAAATAAAATGGATACAGTAGGTGCTAATATAACTGGTATTATTATATTTATTACAAAATTAAATAAAATTAAATTAATAAAATTAAAATGTTATTTTATGTTATATATATTTATTTTCCTAATATAAAAAAATAAAAAATATAATTAATAAAAATAAATAATATAATAAATATAAATAATCATCTTTTCACAATTTAAAAATAAATATATTTATTATTATACATATAATTATACATATATATAATTATATATATATATATATATATATATATATATATATATATATATATATATATATACACATACATACATACACATATAAAGTAACAAAATAAAAAAAATTATATATATATATATATATATATATTATTATTATTATTTATTTTATTTTTTTTTACTTTTCACTTGTTACTTTGTTATATACACTACCATTCAAAAGTTTGGAAACATTACTATTTTTAATGTTTTTGAACAGTCTCTTATGCTCATTAAGGCTGTATTTATTTCATAATAAATACAGAAAAAACAATAATATTGTGATATATTATTACAATTTAAAATTATGGTTTTCTATTTTAATATACTTTAAAATATAATTTATTTCTGTGATGCAAAGCTGAATTTTCAGCATCATTACTCCAGTCTTCAGTGTCACATGATCCTTCAGAAATCATTGTAATATGCTGATTTGATACTCAGTTATTATCAATGTTGAAAACAGTTGTGCTGCTTAATATTTTTTTGGAACCTGTGATACTTTTTTCAGGATTCATTGATGAATAAAAGGTTAAAAAGAACAGCATTTATTCAAAATATAAATCTTTTCTAACGATATAAATCTTTACTATCACTTTTTATCAATTTAACACATTCGTGCTGAATAAAAGTATTAATTTCTTTCAAAAAAAAGAAAGAGAAAAAATTACTGACCCCAAACTGTTGAACGGTAGTGTATATTGTTACAAAAGATTTCTATTTTAAATAAATGCTGATATTTTTTAACTTTTTATTCATCAAAGAATCCTGAAAAAGTATCACAGGTTATAAAATAATATTAAGCAGCACAACTGTTTCCAACATTGATAATAAATTATCATATTACAATGATTTCTGAAGGATCATGTGACACTGAAGACTGGAGTAATGATGCTGAAAATTCAGCTTTGCATCACAGAAATAAATTATATTTTAAAGTATATTAAAATAGAAAACCATAATTTTAAATTGTAATAATATTTCACATTATTGTTTTTTCTGTATTTATTATGAAATAAATGCAGCCTTAATGAGAATAAGAGACTTCGTTCAAAAACATGAAAAATAGTAATGTTTACAAACTTTTTGGTAGTGTATGCATATATAACATACATATATAACTATTACTTTTCATAGCATGTATATGCTGTGGTGGTGACTGTACTCTATTGACTTTAGCCTGGAAAATTTTGATCCATTTCCCACTGGTCCTGACTGCACTCATTGAATTTACATTAATATCGGTCTGGTTCCTGGAACTGAGTAATCTATGTTATGTCATGTCTCCTTTGGCATCATACTGCTGCTAAATAAATGTACACAAAATGGGTCCCTCAGCAGGTAGTAAATTGAGGAATGTCACACATTGTGAGAAAAATTTTAAATATGGCTTATTTAGGGTATAAGTTACAAGGGAAAACACAGGACATAAACAAATAACAGGATATGAGTATGTATAGCAGGATGTGAGCGTGTTCATAGTTCCGTTCACAACATCAGTTGTACCTCCTGAATGGATGACTGCTCCCATCCATGTGAAGATGGTGTGGCAGAGCAAACAGGGCAGAGAAGCTGAACGTGGATGATCTAGGGGCGGGTCGATCAATGTGGGCTCCGCTCAAGTTCTCCAGCATTGTTATCGAAAGGCTGCCAGATCCTCCTTTCATTCAGAACATCTCTGGTCCTTCTGATAACACAAAAGGATGAAGCAAGAGACAAAATGAGAGCGCGTTGTGGTGTTTGCTACTACTTACATCTTTAAAGGATTAGTTCACCCAAAAATGAAAATTCTGTCATTATTTACTCTCCCTCATGTTGTTCCAAACATGTATGATTTCTTTTCTTCTGCAGAACACAAAATAATTGTTATTATAATAATAATTTCTATTGTGTACTGGTCGCTCTTTTCCAAGCAATTACATTGAACAGAAACAAAAAAAACAATTAAGTATAAAAGAAATTCATACAACTTGTGTGCCTGATTCGTTAACTAATCTTTCCTTTGAATCGGATAGTTTTAATGAATCTGTTGAATAGGGCTGCCCCTAATAGTCAGCAAAAAGAGGCTTAGTCGACCAAAACTTGATTAGTCGCTTAGTTGCAGAAAAAAAAACTGGCGAAATCACGCAGTCTGTGACGGACAGATCATTAACAGCTGGTCTATGTGGTAATTACAGTAGGCTACATCGGGCAGGACATCCAAACGCTCGCCTGAAACATGTAAGTAGTAGCAACTATACGCTGCATTCACACGGGGCGTCGGCATCAACGCTTGACGGAGGGCGTGTCTGAAGCTTGGTGCTGACGCAACCATTATAGTGATAACAGCCAATCACATTAACTTCCGGTGTTGCATGAACACAATTGGCTAGCGTCTGTGCTAGGTAATTTGCATAAGGTGATCTGATTGGCTGCGTTGTCGCCTGAAAAGTTGAGAAGTCTTAAACTTCTGCCGCGTAACGCTGCATTCATACGGGGCGTCGGCGTTAACTCTTCTCATTTACTTTGAATCTGTGACGTCACGCGTTGCCAAACTGAATTGTGGGTTCCGTTGCGTTGCTTCACTCGCGTTGTTAGCAGCAGAAGTTGAAAATTTCTCAACTTTTCAAGTGCCAATGCAGGCGTCAGCCAATCAGATCGCCTTATGCAAATTCCCTAGCGGAAACGCTAGCCAATTGCTTTCATGCAAGACTGGAAAGTGATTGGCTGTTGTCACCATGATGGTTGTGTCAGCACCAAACTTCAGACACGCCCTCCATCAAGCGTTGATGCTGATGCCCCGTGTGAATGCAGCGTTACATGGCCGCTAGCTTTAACTTTAACCTAGAAAAATGTGGGCAATTCAAGTGTTTGTGCGGAGTGTGAAAGCTGAATAGTAGCACGCTTACTGCATGAAAGCTAACATAGAGGTGCCTGTGCGATCACTTGCACTTAAAGGGTTAGTTCACCCAAAAATGAAAATTGTGTCATTTATTACTCACCCTCATGCCATTCCACACCCGTAAGACCTTCGTTAATCTTCGGAATGCATATTTTTGTTGAAATCCGATAGGGAGCAATGACATTTCCTCTCTCAAGATCCATAAAGGTACTAAAAACATATTTAAATCAGTTCATGTGAGTACCGTGGTTCAATATTAATATTATAAAGCGACGAGAATATTTTTGGTGCGCCAAAAAAAACTATATAACGACTTATATAGTGATGGCCGATTTCAAAACACTGCTTCAGGAAGCTTCGGAGCATAATGAATCAGCGTGTCGAATCAGCGGTTCGGAGCGCCAAAGTCACGTGATTTATGTGAATCATGATTCGATACGCTGATTCATTACGCTCCGAAGCTTCCTGAAGCAGTGTTTTGAAATCGGCCATCACTATATAAGTCGTTATTTCGGTTTTTTTTGGCGCACCAAAAATATTCTCGTCGCTTTAATATTAATATTGAATCACTGTACTCACATGAACTGATTTAAATATATTTTTAGTACATTAATGGATCTTGAGAGAGGAAATGTCATTGCTCCCTATGTAGGCCTCACAGAGCCATCGGATTTCAACAAAAATATCTCAATTTGTGTTCCGAAGATTAACGAAGGTCTTACGGATGTGGAACGACATGAGGGTGAGTAATAAATGACATTATTTTCATTTTTGGGTGAACTAACCCTTTAAAATACTCCGTCATTTTTGGACATACAGATAAGAGTAATACATCTTTTGAATCTGTGAAGAGTCTACTTTTATTTGTGTGCACTCACAATAACAACAAAACGTTGTGCTTTTGTAAAATAATGAAAGCAAACAAGGGTGCGCTTTCTGCCAGCGTGCCAAAAAAAAAAAAAGAAACGAAAAGAACTGTGCCTCACACAGACATGAAAAATATTCCGATAGAAAGAGAAATGTATGCTTTTAAAAGAACATATTCAAATGGAAAACAAACATTCTCAGGTTATTTAATCCGTATGAAACATGCATATAGCGCGTCCACAACTGCAGAGGTGACGTGTCAGCATCGTTAACTTCATCACTGCAGCCGAAAATACAGAAAACACTATTTATCAATCAGTTATTAAAATGTTAAAGCAATCTCCTTGCTGTTTTCCCCCGACACATTTGTAATCATTACTTCTGCCGGTGCGCTGTGGCAAGCTTTATGTGTGTGCTTGAATGCTGATTAGGCTATGTAGGCATTAAAGACTCTTTATTATGATTTATATGGTTTATTAATAAACTTAAAATGAATGACTACTAGTCGACCAGAAAAATCTTTAGTCGAGGGCAGCCCTACTGTTGATCCATCTGAATTTGTTCACAAATCGGTTCTCAAATTAATTTTGAAGCTCCAGCCTCCATTCATTGTAACTGCAAAGAAATGAGCGACCTGCAAAAGAAATAAAGTCATAAAGATTAGAACGAGATGAAGGTAAGTAAATGATGAAAGAATTTTTCATTTTCGGTGAACTAGCCCTTTAAATTTCACAACTCTCTGATGCAAGCGTTAGGTAAACTGTCTAGATTATAAGGTCATGTTATAACCCGTTTATGCAACTCAGCAACAGTAAAAACTCTTACTCTTTTTAACCATTATTCTGCCGAACATTCACAAATGTCAGTTTCATTTTGTTCGCCTGTTGTAAAAGGAAGGATCGATGTGCTTGTTTACGCTATTCATTCTCCATGTGTTCCTCAGCAACACAATTCAACTCGCGCCCCCTACTGGACCAATTGGGAAGCTTCGCAAAAGAAATAGGCTACTACAACAAAAGACTTGTCTTATTGCATCAGGCTGTCATCATTTGCTCACGCGGGCGTAAGAGCTTTTTTTGAGCTCTTAAAAAACACACACACGCATCTCAACATCCTCGACCTAAATACGTGACTTTGCTTTATGTTCCACTTTCCCTGAAGCATCATGTCAGTTTCCCTTTGTTCACTGAACGTGCCAGGACACGAGCCACGATGTATTACAGGAGCAGGAGGAGTCCATTTCCCTTTCTAAAGTGTAGACAGGTAAAAGCGACGGTAAAACGACGACGTCTGGGTAAACCTGAGAAGGCTATTTGAGAGGAAGGGCATCACTTCCCATCCTGGACTGACAGATATCGCCGTTAAAACTCGATATACGAATCAAACAACTCAACTGACCGTGTTTCAATGCATCAATTTCTATTGGTTACATATTCCATCCGTAGCTATAAGTTATTCATGGCGGGGTTGACGCACTGGGTACTCAATGTACCTTATGGTGAACATGGCACTTTTGTTATTTACAAACAGCGCAACAATGCACCATTCATCCAGGGAAAAAAAGCGATATAACATGAAAACACTTCACGCAAACAGTAGTGCGTTGTAACAATGTTTCAACTCACCGTCATGTGTGTTCCGCGTGCAAAGTGAATAAGAGCAGTCAGGGATATTTAAGTAACTTCAATGAGGACGAAAGCAATAAATATGATGGACTACACTTCAGGAGAAACTAATCCATAAATGCGGATGTGGGCTTATGCGGGGTTAATGGATCATTCCTGTGGCATCCCCAATACTCGCCCCTCCTATTCGCTTCCCGAGTTGCAGACTGTCTGACCAGACGGCAGTCGAGACTGTGGGCGCGTTCACGCCCGAACACGTGCGCGCGCGCCATTGTGCGAAGGGTCAAGATGTGCTTGAAACAAAACGGAGAGATGTTAGAATGTAAAGTATCTTATTTTAGGGTTGATATGATATTAATATTAATAAAGGATTTACGAGTTCAATTTAAGAGCTCGGCAGGAAGCCATATATAATAAAATCCATATTCAATCCAATCAGTCACTGTGTGATGCTAACCAGACTGCAATCTTTATTCGGATCCCTAATTTAGATAATCCCTGCTGAGTTGAGGGTGACAGGGATATAATTTAGCACACCAGCGGTTTATCTTAAAGAGGCCGAGCAGAATTTAAATCAATTTGCTTGTCATTCTGTTATAGATACATGTAGTCATGACATTCATTTGTAGTCCAAACGGAAGGCTACTTCATCATAGGTTGCCTTTGTATTTTTAATTTTAAAAATCTAAAAGAACCGTAAGAGTTGTTTTACTATTTTATTAACGTTAGTGTTTTTAACGAATAGGTTAAGTGAATGATTCAGTGCATCCTTCATCCATAACACACAAAAATAAATTTATTCTTACAGAAAGGGCCACTGAACAGTGAACAAATCCTTTTGGTGAACGAATTTAAAGTCTCGATGAAATGGAAGTAGTGACAGATCTTTTCTTCCGTATTGTGATGTACATCTGAGTGTAATGGATTATCAAAAAAGAAAAAATGTTGGGCAGGGACTTGGTTCTATGCATCGGTTAAAGCGCTGCATGCTTTCGAAACGCTCTCGGGGTACTTTGTAGGGCTGAGACAATATATTGATTCTCGATTCGCGATTCTGGATAGATTCTGATATTTTCACTCTCGAAACGATTCTGAGCTTAGTTTTAACAGCAGATGGCGCTCTAGGCTAGTTTTTAACCGCACACTCAAATGCTCATGAAGAAGAGTGCTGGACAGTGATTGTACATCCCGCCCTGGAGCCGATTCTAAAGATTTCATTGGCCATGTCAATCACAGTAATGATTGCCTACACCAAACACTGATCCCTAATCCTATCTGTCACTGTAACCTCAGCCAATGAAATTGGTTGCAGGGCAGGATTTTTGCTGAAAAAAAAAAATCACACAGCTCAAGCGTGCTACACAGGTCCTGAAAAGTGAAGCCAAAGCATCTCGATCGCCCCCAGGTGACTGGAAGCAGTATAGGTCATAAACCCCACCCTCTCCATGTAATGTAATGGGACGTGAGACAAACTAAACAATCAAATTACACTTCAAATATTTTTTTCCAAAGACGTTTTCAGTCATTTTAGGCAGTTTTTATCACACTGGTGTTAGTTCAAGTGTTGGTTCTTTAAATAAGTTTGGTTTTAGTTAGTTATTTGTTGCTATAAAAACAGGGGTGTGACATCATGATTGACAGCTGAGATTGACAGCTTCTCTGAGTGAAATAGTCACTGAGGCGCCAATTGACTTTTTTTCCAGATCTTCGCGAGGAGATTGGAGCTTTAAATTTAATTGCTACATTTGCATAATTGTTTATTTCACACTGCCATTGTTCTGAGTTTGGGCGGGACCTTGATATCGTGGCTCCACTTCGCGCTCACTACTGTGCAAACTCAGGCTCCAAGTTCACTATGCGCAGACTCGAGACTCAAGATGTCAGCGCCATATTTGGACACTGGCGGCTTCAGTTACTACAATGGAAGAGAGTGAAGGTGCGTCATCCATTTTTTTTACAGTCTGTGGCTCGGCTGAGTCATGTAAGTGGTTAAATTTACTTGTACCTTGCTCAGAATGCTTTTATGACGCGAGATTAATGTGAACGCAGCCCACTGCGAACACCCTTGTAATTCGCTTCAACCTTTTCAATCTTTATGAATGATTGTTTTAGGTTCAAGGGGTCTGTGTAAAGGAACTGGAAACTAGCAGAGTACAGGTGTTTCTAAAGCACGTAGTGCCATCTGCTGTTAAAAACTAACCTCAGAATCGATTCAAGAGAGAATTGCGATTCATCGGAAAATATCAGAATCGCTCGAGATTCTTTGTATCATGAATACCAGTCAGTCTATACCAGTCAGTCTGCTGTTTCTTATGCTCAAATAGCGTTAAAAAAGCTTATTTTTCAGGCTAGACGAGCCAATGTGCATGTGCAGTCCTAAACGCAAGTCTCAGGTTTTTATGGGAACCGGAGCTTTTAATAGCAGCTGCAGTGACGCAATGACTTTATCAATCAGCGATTGGCTCTTTTACTTAGAAGGCGGGACGTATTCCGCCATATTGCGTGTTGCAGTTTCTTCCATTCATAACTAATAGGAGTGAACCGTCTTTCTATATCTATAGTCTATGACGTGAACGCACCTTCACATATTAAAAATACAGGAAGATAAATGAGAATTAGCAGGGGCGGAGTTTAAGCAGACTTAATGATTGGAGAAGTCCTGCATACATCACCAGAGAGATTAAACATTACTAGATGATTTTTTTTTTTTAATATGACATTTGTTCAAATGAATTGTTCACAATACATTCTATAACATGCATTTAAAAAAATAGATTTCAAATAAATTTTTTTTTTCTTTTTTGCTGTATTTTTTTTTTTTGTTTATGTTAATATTTATTTTCATTTTGTGATGGTGAACGCGGAGAACACAATGATATTGTATCTGTGACAAACAGCCGGATATTTAAAACATTCATTCACTGAATTCCTCCCTGTCTTTATGACGTGTTACGCACGAGAGAGTGGGCGGGGCGGCGTAAACGTCGTGACGCGGGAATTTTCAAACGCACAAACAAGACCAGAGAATTCTACTGTTCGGCGTTCGGTTTTTACATTAGAACGTTGCCATTATAACACTGACTGAACGCTTACTAGTTTAATTTGTCGGCTCGTTGATAGAAAGTTGGGTAGATAGATGGTTGCGCACTATGGGCGTACACTAGCGCGTAATGTTGGGTTATACTTCCTGTTATTACAAAATAGCGACCTCCACTCACATTATACATATCCAGCATCGTTTAAAAGAGAATATTGACGGCTTTTGATACTTGGCGATCAGAAAACACACATGGATCACTGTAGTGGGAGGCAAGAGGAGAGGAAACCAGCCAGCACGTGTTTTGGTCAGGTATGTGTTTTAGGGTGGACATATTTTAACACTTTGTAATGGTCATTTTGATATTATGTGATTAACTACAGAAACACTATTCATACTGCATTGTAATAATACATGCAGAGTTTAGAATGTATTTGTAACTGTTTCTAATTGTTGTAGTATGCATACACTGCAGAGGAGTATCAGGCAGTCCAGAATGCTCTACGGCAGAAACTAGGACCTGAATATATAAGCACCAGACAGGCTGGAGGAGGACAAAAGGTGAGAAGTAATATGCTTCTTGTACACTTATCAATATTTAGCCTTGCACATTTAATATATAGTTGATTATTTGACATTTGCTTTGTTTTTGCAGGTGTGCTATATCGAAGGTCACAAAGTTATAAGTCTGGCCAATGAAATGTTTGGGTATAATGGATGGTCACACTCAATATCTCAGCAAAATGTTGGTAAGGACACCATCACAATTTCAATGACGTGTTCTCAAACATTCCTATTTATGCCACATTCAAATCAAGTTGATACTTATTTTTGAAAGGGGTTGTGTTCATTTTGTGTTACAGACTTTGTGGACCTTATCAATGGGAAATTTTATGTTGGAGTCAGTGCTTTTGTGAAGGTCCAATTAAAGGTAAGCGTTCTGACGGGATAGACACGCAGCATTGTGAGGAGCATATGTGTACCATTCTGTTTCTTTTCCATAGGATGGCTCGTTCCATGAGGATGTGGGATATGGGGTGAGTGAAGGCCTTAAATCTAAAGCTCTGTCCTTGGAAAAAGCAAGAAAAGAAGCCGTCACAGATGGACTGAAACGAGCACTCAAGTAATTATTTCTACCTCTACGTGCACTTCATTCTGATTAGTCATTTGTAGTATTCTGTGGTCAATATTTTTTTTAAATTAGATTGTACAATTTTTGAAAAAACAATACTTTTATTAAAAATTTAAATTATTAAAAATTGATCAAAAGTGACAGGAAAGACATTTATAATGTTACAACAGATTTCTGTTTCAAATAAATGCTATTTCTATTTACCAGAGAATTCTGAAAAAAAAAAAAAAAAAAAGTGTCATGGTTTCTACAAAAAATATTAAGCTGTTTTCAACATTGATAATTTTTCTTGAGCAGCAAATCAGCATATTAGAATGATTTCTGAAGGATCATGTGACACTGAAGACTGGAGTAAAGATGCTGAAAATTCACATTTACAAAATTCACAAATTACATTTTGAAATATTCAAATAGAAAACACTTTAAGAAATTTTGCAATATTACAGCTTTTACTGTGTTTTCGATAAATTAAATGCTGGCTTCGTGAGCATAAATGTGTATCTAATTTTAATTGAATTAATCATTTTGTTTTTTTGTTTTTTTACAATAAGATGTTTTGGAAATGCTCTTGGAAATTGTATTCTGAATAAGGAGTATCTCATAGCCATCAATAAAATACCAAAGCAGGTAAGAAGTAATCTTTTGGTCTAAATTTGTAACTTATTTTAATGCATTTTCTTAATTTATAGTGTATTTCCTGTTATCGCAGCCACCTCCTCCTTTAGACCCGGACAAAACTAAACGCAGTGATGGCGAGCCGTCTGTGGAAAAGGCCAGGTTCGACAGCCTGGTCCGTGCCAACAGCAGGGAATTTATCAAACCGCCGGAACCAGCCAACATCCCCTTTGAGCGAACGGGAAGTCGCCCTGTACAAGGAGGGCATGAGAGCGGCACAGGATCCAGGACTTCATTGACAAACATGGCAGCGCATTCTGGCAACACGTCAGCTCACCAGGATTCTGAAAACAGGCCCAGCAACACCTCAAGGTGAATTTATTTGGTGCTAACTTGGACTACAACACTAGCCAGCTGCACTTGTGATAAATCTGCTTCTCTCCATGTTGTTAGGTCAGCAGCTGACATGGCTGACCTGTCCTCGTCTGATCCTCCACTGGACTCCAAGCAGCAGAGGAAGCTGAGACAGCAGCAGCTGCAGCAAAAGTTCAGACAGGAAATGGAGGCAAAGAAGTTGCTACAGGAGCAGAAAACCCAGCCGTCAAATGCTTGCACAGAGCCGGCGTTGCAGTCTAAGCAAGGTGTGATGGAAAATTTAAGGGTTCATGTTTTAGCCATGAGTATAAAACATTCAAGCCTTTGCCTGCAGGAGTGTCAGGTGTGTAGCGTTGTCCATCGGTGGGTTTATCGTTTTAGGACAGGCTGTATGTCCTGTTAACCACAGTACACCAAATGGACACCTGGTGACAACTAAACAGGAGGAGTATCTGGCTGGTAAGGAATACTTTTAAGAAACATGAGGTCATGGTACATGTGCATTAGTAACATGATAAATTATCACATCAGCACTGCCAGTTACTGGCTGTGTTTAAGCAGGGGTTTTCAAACTCGGCTGCTATTGGCAGTTGTTCTCAACCTTTTTGACTTGAAGGCCCCCATTGTCCAACACAATTTTCAAACTTAGAGTAAGATATTTCCACCAGTATTTCTGCTATAATTATGACCAAGCGTTTTTTAAAAATCTTTTTTTATAAACAGAAACTGGGAAACAAACAAATGATAGGTATTATTTTATATATATATAAATATATATAAATAAGATTCCTCATTTTATGTTCTTAAAATTTAAAAAAAATATTTTATTATAAATATTAGTACTATTAAAAAGTAAGTTCACCCAAAAATGAAAATTATCCCATGATTTACTCACCCTCAAGCCATCCTAGGTGTATATGACTACCTTCTTTCAGACGAACATGATTGGAGATATTTAAAAATATCCTGGCTCTTCCAAAAACGATGGGTTTTTGTAAGAAAAATATCTATATTTAACTTTATTAACCATAATAACTAGCTTCCGGCAGACAGATGTACGCATCAATTTGCAGCGGAAGAGTGACCTCTGACCCAACGTACGATGTAATGATGAACTCGGAAGCTCAGAGGATAGAGCAAAACAAAACACCGGTCACGAATTAGAAGTCTAAAACAAGAAATTTTGAAAAGAAATATCAGAGAATTTTAATGTAAGAGAAGAGGAGCTTGAGTTTTGTTGCACAGCCCTATTTGTTTGAACTGCGAGAGACGTCTAAGCTTACGATACTCCTACATCCTGCGTCATACATCACGTCAGGGGTTATTCATGTGGCGGAAGTTGACTTGCGCAGTATGTGTACGGTTGTCTGCCGGAAGCTAGTTTTTTTTAGATTATAAAGTTTTAAATATGGATATTTTTCTTAAAAAAAAAAACACCCATCGCTTCACTTCAGAAGGTCTTTATTAACCCCCTGGAGCCGTATGGATTACTTTTATGATGGATGGAAGCACTTTTTTGGCTTCAAAATCGTGCCCCCCATTCACTGCCATTATAAAGCTTGGAGGACTAAGAATATTTTTAAAATATCTCATTGTGTTCGTCTGAAAGAAGAAAGTCATATACAGCTAGGATGGCTTGAGGGTGAGAAAATATACATATTTTTCAAAGACATTTTTATGGCTTTCAGTGGTAACGAATTAAAATATTAAATATATTTAATGATTTTTCAACATTACAGCTTAGATTGACATTGTGGTTTCACTGGTCAGAAATCAGGAAATTAATGGATTTATTCTGACCGTTTTTAACAGTAGGAAATAAGTAGAAATACTTATTTGATTTGGCTTTAGAACAGTGACAATATAAAAGACAATTATTTAATTTGCAAACAACATTGTCTTTATGTATATTAGAATATTTGGATGACTCTGGATGAATCATATTTGGGGGTCCTTGGCATCACAGAAAATAAAAACCCTGCTGTAAAGTAATATTAAAACACACACAATTTTTTAAATTCTGTCATTCCAAACATTTTTGAAGCTTGAAAACTACCAGTCTTCCAATGTGATTTGAAAAAGTGTGTCCAGTATATCTATTTCTTTTTTTTACATTTTGAGATTTAAAATGACACAAGAATGAGTAAATGACAGAATTTTCATTTTTTCCCCCCTTTAATAGGTCTCACTAATCTGATGAAAAACTTCAGGACTTTTGGTGACTGAGGTTTTAATACAGGAACAAGGTTGTTGGACTGTGAGGTAAAATATATAAAAATGTCTCACTTCTCAGATGACCCGGAATTATGGGACTTCACTCTGGATGGCATCGATATGCTCGACGATCCCACAGCACCTCCTCGTCCCACCACGCCGAGCCAGCACAAGATGACGACACGCAGCAAGACCCCACAGAGAGCCCAATACCTGAGACCACCAGCTCAACCTCAGGGGCATGTTGTTCCTCAAGGCCAGGGAGGATATGACCAATTCAGATCCTCTGAGATAGGAACTACAGCAGGAGCAGGTACAATCCGACTCACGTTCACTTAATAAATACATGCTCATCGATGACAACTTTGTAATAGCAAGTATATGCATGCCTAGTTATGGTTTTGCCTCTTCACTCATGCAAACATCACACGTCCCCATTAATATAAATAGCCAGGGACTTGACACTCTCAGAGCTGGCAGCCTGTGGCCCACAATTCTAGAACCAGCCTGTGCTTGTTGACTTTGCCTGTTCATTAAGAGAAAATGACTTCAGCTTCTTTTAATTATAGACCTGTGGTAATGATGTTGTAATTGTTAATGAAGGTGGACAACAGAGCCCATACAGACACGGCCAGATGATGAAGAAACGAAGATTGGAGACGCAATGAACTATTTAAGAAAATCTTTTGTTTTTATCTAATTTGTTTTTTTACTAACTTGTGAATATGAAGAACTAAAATGTTTGTCACGTGGTCTGTTTTTGACTGATAAACCTAATTTGTAATATATTTTATGTTTTGAGAATAAAAATCTGTGGAAAGGATTGAAACATTATTCCCAGTTTATTTTACAACTTTTTACTGGTAGCTGATGACAGGGGATAACTACTAAAATTCTGGAAAACACCTTGTGTAAAAAGAAAAAAAAAGCACAATGTAATGGGAGGAGAAAAGTCCAAAATGTTTTATTAAGCATTTGAATATATATACATTTTTTTTTTTTTACAAGACTGATACATAAAATCATAGATATTCACCAAAAGGACCCTGGATGAAACGAATTGACGACAAATCAGCAGCAGCAATTTTTGACCCCACAAATTTAATGCTGTTTTCTATGGGAACAAGTGTGAGATGTGGATTGTGAAAACATGCAGTTTTCAGATTACAGTTGTGACGGGAGTGTGTGACTGTGATAAGTGGCGTTTCAACAGTTTTACTGTATCTAAACGTGGTTCTGGTCAATTACAGAGTATTTGGATCTGTGCAGTCATATATCAAAAGTAACAAATAACCCTCCCCAGTCGGTTAAACCTTTAAACGGCGCGTATTCTGCATTGCAGTAACATTTACCTTCTCTAGAGAAGTCAAGCGGATCATTTCAGGGGTGACGGGACGTCACTTCCGCAAATGATTGGCACTCAATTTGTGGTATAGAAAAAAGTTTTTGGGGGGGGAGTGATGTATATATATATATCTAAAAAAAAAAAAAAGCAGTGCTGTAGTTTAATACTGTACTTCTGTTGCTGCAGTCGAATGCATCATGTTAAACCTTTTCTCAACATAAACTTGGTCACCAAAAAAAAAAAGTTTGCCCAAAATCAAGTATTTCATGGACTACAGCACATTTGCATGGGCTATGATGTTTGTGTGACATTTTAAAGACAGGGGAAGACATAATCCTGTGGTTTAAGGCTAACGTCTTTCAAAATGAAAGCAACGTGATTGGATGAAGAAATATACTTTCATTAATATGCATACAGGATTCCCACACCCTCAAGAACCATCTATATCCAAATTAAGCCTTCTATCCACTTACATACATACAAAAAAGGATGTGGGCAGGGAGCAGTGGTGACTGTCTATATAAGATACACTGTATTGTAAGTTCAACGTAAATGATATAAAAAAAGGTCACGAATGAACAATGCTATGAAATACGTGCAAGTACAAAGAGCTATAAAACCCTACTTTTACCTCCCTCAATTGCACATCCTCCTCCTTTCATTTCAAACTCCAACTTAAGTAAATGAAGACAGAAGTCTGTCTCAAACGCAGTTACTTCCAACAGTCCTACCTTCTTTATCAGTCTTCCAACATTCTAGACTTGTTTGTAGGATACGTACAGTCGGCGCCCATTGAGACTTGTGTTGGTGGTGTAGTCTTATAATCTCTCCATCCATTCACTATGTCAGCATTTCACTGGTCACGCTGCCTGACTTTATTACAATAAGGACGGTATCCGTACTATAAGGCTATATATCTGATGTTTAAGACAACTTTAACCCTTTCTGTGCCTTTTTATCAAGTGTACACATTCATCTATCAGTCTTTTAAATAGCAGGTTAGGTCAAATTTGAGTAACCCGAGTCACATTATATGGACCTGGAAGTCTTTCCAATGTAAACTGTCAGATAAAACATGTCCACTTAAAGGACTAGGTCCGATAATCTCAACCCCACAAGGCACAGCTTCTCTCTTCCTTGTACCAACCCTTCAACAGCTGTTTCAGCTCGCCTGAGTGGTGCGTAGATTGGTTGACCCGCAGCCGTTTCCAGATTGGTGAGCTCCTGAGGGAATGAGGAAGCCTGGTTGTAGTCCTGCAGGGGGAGCGGTGGATGACACCGGACCCACCTGAGCCCATGGAGGCATGCTGTAGGTGGGACAGGTGTAGCCAAACTGCTGATTGGTCACACACAGTGAACCCTTACGTCCAGTTGTAGGGTTGACATTGGTTGGCATGTGACCACCCATGGAACAAAGCTGACCTGGTGCAGAGTATTTACGTGGCATCATCTGAGGAGGAAGACAGTTGGCTTTGATTAGTACTAGTTATTTATTATAAAACAAATATTTATCTTGATTGGTCAATACAGCACTGATGCAAAACACCTGTTCTTCTAGCTATTCATACTTATCAGTCACATGACTTGCATTTAGACCTGGAGGGCAAAACATCCATAGAACTGCAATTTTCCATCTGTTTCAGGCAATATTTAGATCACCTCTCAAAAGGCACACTGCAAAATGAACCTCTTTCTTACGCTGTATCTACACTTTGTTTATGAAGAGAATTCATGAGTGTGCAGAATTCAGTCAGTAAGCATGCGTACTGAACAAACTCCGGCACTTTCACGGGTGACTAATCTAAATGCCTCTGATTGGCCACTGCATTTATAAGCTCAACAGAAATGTGTGTGATTTGTTATGCTGCTGCAAACAGGTGTAAAAAGAAATCTGATGCAACATGAGCAGATCTAAATGTAACTGCAATCAACACTTCGTTCATTTTCACATTTTACTTTAATCGTGACAGCTGTGATAGATTCATTTGAATTCACCCTTCGCCCGGAGTTTGATTGACAGGCGATCTGACCAATATCAACGCCGAATCCGCCATTTTGTCCGACAGACAAACCAGACAGGAGAGTTAGTAGATTACAACGTCAGTGGACCTGAATTTGAAAAATGGTGTATTGACGTCTTTCAGCGGTTGAAACAACATACCCTGATATTCATTCACATTTATTTTGTGCAAAAACTAGGACGAGATGGTGTGTATTGATGTCTTTCCGCGGTTGAAACAACATACCCTCTGATGTTCATTCACATTTATTTCATGCAAAAACTAGGACAAGATGATCGGTTTATGTGTCGCTTAAACTGAGGTGCTATAGCGATCCGTTCGACACATTAAAGAGCCACAAAATGGTATTGTTTGAATTTCTTAAAAAAAATTTGTTTCATACCAAAAGTTACCTCCTCTGTCTTGTCTCAGTGTCCTCTTTGCTCCGCGATGTATTTTTTACTGCATGAGAGCATGAAGTGTGACGTGAGTGCAATGGCTTGTCGGACGTAGCAACAGTAACTAAGTAACAACAGTCTTTGCGAAAGGGTCATTTGTGCAGAGACATTCATCTTCAATTTGGGGGGCATTTTTGTCCCAAGTCACCATAAATTTCTGACCCTGCTGGTTATGTACGTACTCTTTTAAACATTCTCCGATAATCTATATCAAAACAAAATTATCTTCACTATATTTCTTACTGACTTAGAGTTAACGTACGTCATGGGCTTGTGCGTTCTTTTTGGAGCCTTTCTTTACCTGTGGCATCTTGTTCTTGGCATCCCTGGCCCAGTTATCAACCAACTGATGGAGGTCATCAGTGAATGTGCCCTTGCGTGGCAGATTAATAGCAGGTGCTTGGTCAAGGTCATGGCTCTGTCCGTTCTCTTCTCTTACTGGACTCGTGGTCCCTACAAGTTACAATCATTATTCACCGATGAGAAGAACTTGAGCATTTTGAGAAGAAAAAAAAAAGATCCATTAATTCTCTAACTAAAATGTTGAGTCATACCTTGCACATGAACATCTGAGCTAGGTACTGTTTCAGAAGTTGAAGTCTTCCCAGTGTCAGACTGATTGACTGAACTTTGACCAGCTTGCTTGTTCCCTGGACAAAACCAAACAACAATTTAATCTATTTGTTCACAAGGCCTGAAAAGGATGTTACAGTTGGAAGTAAACCAGTAAGCTCCGATACCTTGTTGAAAAGAACCGGCCTGAATGCCACTGCCACTTCTTGACTTATTCCCCTTGCCCTTAGCGGGTCTCCGCCTTCCTGCACCAATGGCCACGGTGGGAGGGACCACCACAGAGGGTGGTGTTTTGCCCAGACGTGTAAAGAGTTCCTCAATTTCCTTTTTCTGTTTATTCTGTAATGCCTGGATCTCAACCAAATGTCTGCAAAAAGAAATGAAAGGTGATTATGAATTGATGACAACATTGTTAATAAGGGTGATGATGAATTGCTTGTATTCCTCTGTTGTAATTTGCTTCGAATAAAATCCTCTGCTAAATGCATAAATGTATATGTGAAAATCACATGACACATGATTATCTTTACTGAGTCAAACATGAACAAATGAGGTCACAAAAAAAAGATCAAGGTACCTCTCCCTGAGCTTGTTCATTTCTTGTTTAAGCCCCTCATCTTCTGGTTCAGAGTCATTGTCACTGCTAAGGTAGTGATTGGTGATGGACATGCTGGAAGCAGTCATTTTAGACTCTTTAGATGTGTCCGGTCCCTCAGTAGAGCTTACAGAGTAGGTCTTTCCTTCTGCTGGGGTCACTGAGAAACGGCCCACTTTGATGTCAGTGCTGCAGGTCACCTGAAAGCGGCCAACCGTAGTGATCGATGAGATGGGTTCAGGGCTGACCCTGGGAGGGGTCTGAGATTTATGAATTGTGTTTTCAGGGCTAGAAAGAGATGACGGTGATGAGGAGGAGGATGACGATGACGATGTTGTTGAAGAAGGGGTGATGGAGGAAGATGAGACTACGACTACTGGATCTGGAGCACTGCCTGGGTCTTGATCGCTGGCCACAGAAACCTGAAATGTAGACCAAGGATAAGCATGAACTTGTGAATCTTTCTTTCATATGAACCCTAGTGCACACTGAGAAGTCTATAAGGCTACCTCAAATCGGCCACGTTTGAAAGCTTTTTCCAGTGATGTTGTCACTGGCTCTTTCTCCTCAGTGCTTGTCTGTCCATCTGGTTGATTTACAGCTATGGAGGTCTTTAAAAGAGTGCAAAAAAAAAGAAAAGAAAAAAAAAAAAGTGTAATAATGTTACTACAATGTATTAATAGGTCATTGACAAATAAGAGTGTCTACAGTAAAAACCAAAAACTGTTTGGTATGAATTGCATTTTTAATGTACAAGCGTCATGCCATCCAAATACCAATATAGATGCTCAATTAGCAACTTTCCCCACCTGTGGCCTTTGTGGTGACAGTTCTGCAGATGAAGTCTGGGCATAGCTTGTAGATGTCCCAACAGAGGCAAAAGCACCAGGTGCAAAGTTCCCACTGGAACTGAGAGACAAACTGGGAGGTGTCACACTGGAGACGAAGCCAGGAGTGTTCGTGCTGATAGTGTTGGGCGGGGAGGATGCAGATGGCTCTCCAGATCCATCAGGTTGGGTGGAGGAGCTCTGGGAGGAGTCCTTGAAAAGGGAACGCAACTTCTGGTCTAAAGCATGAATGTCTTCAATTCCAGGTGGCTTCCCCTGTGCATCACTCTCACCATCTCCTGTCCCAGTTGGTTGTGTCACGGGGACAGAAGAGGGGCCGACTTGCACATGCTGGACGGCAGCTTGAGTTTGATCCAAACCATTGCTCTCAGCCTGCTGACCCACAATGTTTTGAGGAGCTTGGGAAGGGGTGGGAAGTGACAGTCGACGTGGTGCTGGTGATTCAGTTGGGGCTGGAGAAGGAGACGTCCTCCCTGTACTGGTTTGCAGAGTGGTAGATGGTGTAGGAGTGGTTACTTGAGTGGTGACCGCTATCAGAGTTGCAGTGGCTGCTGGTACAGGGCTCTGGTATAATGACTGAGAAGTAGGAGGAATAGAGCTCTCTGGGGCAAGACCTACAGGTGTGGGTGGTACCACAGAAATCTGGGTTGAACCAGGGGCAAAGTTGGCTTGTTCCTGCTGAACGCTGCTGGCTAATGTGGGATCAGATGCTGGAAATGAGAATGCACAGATAAAATCAGTCTGAATGTTCAAAATATGTTTAAGCAAACTTTTTCTGCAGATGTGTATATCAGACCTGGGACGGAGTCTTCAAATGATGTGTTTGCAGAAGAAGGTCCGAACAAAGGTTCCCGAAGTCGTGCTTCAGGCACTGGACTAACTATGAAACGCCGGCCTGCTGAATGTACAACCTGTGCTGCTACGCTAGGTGGCAAACCTGTTAAATGTGAAATATGATAAATGTCAATGATACAAGATGGGGGCAGATAAAATGTAAAAACATCACTACAAAGTACACTTACCAGGCACACTGGATGTTGACATTTCAGGTACTTGCTGGGCTGAATTATTGATCGCCTGAAGTGAGAATTGTTATGGGGAGAATTTCATTTGTAGTCCTCAAATTATTTCTTAAATTTGTTCTTACGGTCTGAAAATCATAGTACATACCTGAGCTTGGCTGTTTTTCATAGCTTTTCCTTTCTGATCTGCCATCTGAATGACCTCTCGAACCTGATCTATGAAGGACTCCCGCTCGCTCTCCAAGATAAAATCACTTTCGACCTGATACAAAATAAAGAGAAGTTACACACAACCTGGGAAAACTATCCTGCTCCACTATTATGGGTGAAAAAAAATCCTTTCACAAATAAAGAAATTTTAAATCATCACTATGATGAAAACGTCCAACTCAGGGGTGTGTTCCATTCTGTAGTTATCATCCCTTTTTAATTTCACTGACTTCACCTTCCACAATCGTTCGCACAGGACGTTTTTTTCGTTTCACTGTGCTTGTTTTCCACTGCGAACATGCACTAGATGGACGTCTTTGACCGCTCTGCTTGCGTCCTGGTGTCTCACATATATACGCGCACATTTGTAAGATGCTGTGTCATGTTAAAATAAGTTTTAAAGCGTGTATTGAGACGTATGCACTAAGTTTTTGCCTTTGCGAAAAAATTTCCAAATGCTTGTATGATGCACAACAGATGGCACAAAACATCACGTCAAAATAAAAGTCTTGCATCTTAAATACAGCCTAATACATATCAAATCAATAATAAAAATTGTTTCTATTTCAAATGGAGGTCTATGCCAATTCCCAGGCCAATCCACTGTACTGAAAAGGGTTAAAGTAAAAGAGAGAAAAGTTTACCATAATTTTAGCAATTTCTACGGGATTATCTCCATCCAAATCAAACTTGAATGTGACCATCTTCCTGTTGTGAGTTTCCAGCTGACATTCAGCGACTCTGTCACCAATATTAGAAATCTACAAAAAAAACAAAAACAATTCGATTAATTATATCATTACTTATACTTGTTAATGTTTGTGCACGTAATCACACGTTGTTATTATAGTAAAATAAATAGTGATATATATATATATATGAAGACTTCAGATGCAAAACCTATAAAGTGCCATCTGAAATTTCCTTCTAAGTTAAGCATTTTTATCAAGCTTGTATGTTTAGGTTCAGTAATTCCACTTTAATGGCAATTAATAGGTCCTTTTCATTGCCATTAAAGTGAAATAACTGAACATAAACATACGAGCTTGATAAAAATGCTTATTTTAGAAGAAAATTTCAGATGGCACTTAGAGGCTTTTGCATCTGAAGTCTTCATATTATATATATATATATATATATATATGCACACACACACACACACACACACAACTGTTAAAAACAAATATATATGATTTGAGCGTAACTTACATTCAGCACATTGAGCTTGCCCTTGGCCATCTTTTCGTGGCGTGAGCGGCTGCGTACAGAGCGGCGCTGGGGTCGTTTCATAGAGCGACCCTCGTGCCTGCCCTCGTTCCCATCGCTCAGACCAGATGCAGCATCGGAGTGGCCACTAAGGGAACCAAAAACATCATTGGTTCAACTTCTCTCTAATGGAAGGTCAATATTAATACACATGAATTATTCAAAAGATGTTTCACCTTTCCGTGGAGGCTGGAACCAGAGACGTTTGAGGTTGTGTCTGCTCTACTGGCTGTGGTTGGGAAACACTCAGTGGTACCTGTAATAGAGAATCAAATTAGATTTTTAGAATCCAGGTGACTTTAAATCACAATCACCTATAACACACAATCACATGGAGGAGAATGTCTTCATCCAGAGAAAAAGGATTGTTGAATTGTTAAATTGGTTTGTGGTGACTCAAGCCTACAAGGCTTTGGTGGGAGGGGGTGTTGAAGGTGAAGTAACAGGAGGTTAGACTAGTGTTCAGAGAGTTTTTCAATGGTTGGTGGTGCCAATATCTAGAGAGGAGGGTGGACAATGGCCATTATAATATCTGCCACACACACACACACGCATACAAACAATTTATTGACAGTAAATGGGACATACACTGGCTTTTCAAAAGTTTGGGGTCAGTAAGATTTTTTTTTAATACTTTTATTCAGCAAGAATGCATTTAATTAATCAAAAGTGAAAGTAATGACATGTATGTTTCAAATAAATGCTGTTCTTTTGAACTTTCTACTCGGGGAATCCTGAAAAAAAAAAAAAAAAAACCAACAACAACTAAGCAGCACAACTGTTTTCAACATTAATAATAAGTAATATTTCTTGAGCACTAAATCAGCATATTAGAATAATTTCCGAAGGATCATATAACACTGTTTTTACTGTATTTTTAATCAAATAAATGCAGCCTTGGTGAGCATAAGAGATTTCTTTCAAAAACACACACACACAAAAAAAAAAAAAAAATTACCAACCCCAAACTTTTGAATGGTAGAGTACACTAAATTACTGACATTAAAAGAACATTATTTTGCACAATATTTCCTCAAACTTCACTGAAAACTGAGCTTGTTTCAAAACTTAACATACTTGTCCAAGAAAAGTTTTTTTAGCATTTTAAATAATTTGAGAAAATATTGTGTAAAGGAAGTGTAAATGTAATATTTAGCTATTTTGTGTACCATTACAAAACTTTTTTTTTTCTATAGGGTGAATTCAGGTTGATTGGGACGCTTTTTCCAATTCATCTCAGTGGCAAAAAGTGTCCCAATCACCCTGAATTGACCCTACATTATATCTTTTATATGTACAAGCATAATATCAGCCCTCAGCACTGTAGATATTGTTATCAGCACTAAAAACCCACATCGGCAAACTGCTAATTCACACACCACAGTGTTAGGCACAGCTAGTACCTGACAGGCCTGATATAGAAAATAGAGTTGTTCAGCATTTGGAGGTGGTGAGAAAACAGGAGGGCTGAGCTGACATGCCCATATCTGACAAACATGTAAGAGCAGCCAGCATGCAAGAAAGGGATGGAGAAGTAAAGAACAGTAGGATTAATGCCCACAAGTTGGATGTTGTACGTAAAGCACAGCACATTCATCAAGCAACATGCAGGCCAATGGAAGATGTAAGATCAGCCGCCAGAGGGCGCTATTCATGATGTTACCTGTAAGACTTGAGGGGGTGCGCTGCCATCCTGAGGTGGCTGATGGTACTGCAGGGGGACGGTAGGCTGAACAGCAGGGAGCAGAGAGGCCGCCTGTCCCATCACCTGAGAGGAGAGTTCAAGTATACATTGAAAGGGCTTTTATAACTCTGGTTTATGTTTAACAAACAACAGATCCATAGAGCAAGATGTTTTTGTCATGTTATAGATCATGTGAAGTATACCTGGGGTGTGGACGCAGTTCCAGTCTGGGGGATGGGGACTGGGTTTAAAGTACTGCTCAGCTGCTGAGACTGATGTGGAGAAGAAATTTAGCAAGACAGACATAAAATCAAAGAATACAGTGTTTTGCTTTCAGATGAACATAATTATCTGTTCGAAAACCAAGACATGTAACAAAATAGATGGCTCACCGTGCTTTGTGGATGGGTCATGGTGTGCTGTGGCTGTGGCTGCGGATCAGGCTGTACGGTGCTGAAAGATGTGCCTGGCTGGACAGGAAGAGCCTCAGGGACAGTCACTGAACCTTGAGGGTCCACAAAACCTACAGCTGTGAAACATACATTGTCATTGCATATTGTGTAAAATGCATTGGCAATGCTGTATGTGAACACAATTATGTCAATGAAGAGCAAATGACAGTTTTTCAACACTAACTGGAAGCAGAGGTGCCAGGCTGCTGCAGCTGCTGGTGCTGGTCTGCTTCTGGTTCCTCAGGCTCCGTGATGACGGAGGCCAAAGCGGAATCAGGGGGCTTGGCTGTGGGGTTATTATCTGGTCCAGGTTGTGAGAGATTATTCTCCTGCTCCATCTTCTTCTTTTCTTGTTCTTCTCTCACAAGTTTTCTCTGCTCTCTCTTACGGGAGATCAGGGACACTCTGTCCTTAATGGCCTTTGCGATGGTCTTGTGATCACCCTCACAAACATAGCCCGAATCGACCTGGAAGAAAAAAAAAGAAGAAAAAAAAAAAAAAAGCATAATTAAAGGACAACAATTAGTCATTATTATAAGGCGACCAGGAGGGATTTTATGTCTGTAAAAAGTCTGTGGAATTACTATAAATATTGATAATTACATGGAAGTCCACAAATTAACCATTTAAAGATTCAAAAAATAAGGTTTGAATCTTTAGTTAGGTAACAGAACAGAAATCCAAGTATCTTTACCATTTCTTGGGCAACATCATCTGGGACGTCTTTATTTAAGTCAAAGGAAAATTCAATGGCTTCGTTCTCTTTGTATTTCCCTTTAAGTTTCTTTACATCCTCAATGCGCAGCAACAACTTTATGGCCACCAACTCGCCGTCATCCTCCTCAGCCAGTTCTACACGAACCCCAGTTTCCTCCTGGAAAAAGGCATGACTTAAGAGGTCCTTGATGCAATACCTAAAAAAAAGAAAAGAAAATGGAGATCGATTTAACACACAAAATCTAATTTTAAAATTTAGGACCTGCACAAATAACATTAATAACATATGACCATATAGAACAAACCTATGCAATATCTTAGATTCTATTATCTAATTAAAAACATTCAAATGCAAGTTTAAAATACTCAAGTTTTATTAAATAAATGTGTTTTATTCAAAATTTATGAAGTGTCTTTGTAATCCTTCCTGTGATGATGTGACCCAGAGAGAAGCAAGAGAGTTTACGTTGAATTAAATGCCAGATACAGCTTATTGTGTGACCAAAACATCAATAAATCAGAAATAAAGTTTCATGCATAAAGTAGGACTATTAATTATAAACCAGAAAATACACTAGGACTCTTATTTTGAAATGTATATGCTTTACTACTTCCAGTTGCTCATCTAAAAAGATGAGGGAGATAAAATATGCACTCTAGAACATTACAATATAAACTCCATAAACACTGTCATTATCCATTAACAATCGTTCATAAGCAATTGGAACAAATGAAATAAATGTGCGGTAGTCACTGATCGCAAACTACTTTGAAACTGCAAGCCTGTTCACAAATGCTGCATTTTTACATTTAAATGTTAAGTGCTCACATTTATTTCATTAAATCATAGCCTTTTAAAGTTTAATCGTCACACAAAGTCATATCGCAACTCGTGTTTTTCCATTCCAAAATTGAAGACCTCTTACAATGAGCCTGTTTTCATGCACACCAATATGCTGATAACTAATAAATATCTTCTTACTAAAATAATTCGTTTACATGCAAACCAATGAACAAACCAATAAAAACTTTTTTTTTTTTTTT
Source organism: Ctenopharyngodon idella (assembly GCF_019924925.1). Lineage (NCBI taxonomy): Eukaryota > Metazoa > Chordata > Actinopteri > Cypriniformes > Xenocyprididae > Ctenopharyngodon > Ctenopharyngodon idella. The sequence goes on along the minus strand of NC_067243.1, from coordinate 14,892,377 downwards.
TGAAAACAATCAGTTTGTTCCCCTGGTCGTGGCTTCAATACGTAATGTTTTTGTATCTGGTATTTCATTTGTTAAGTGAGTTACGATGTTAAATAAAACATTAAAACCCCCCAGTATTCCAAAATGTCAGAGGGAAATTTGTACAAACACTTCCCCCTTTGGCTACATAAGATAAGAAAACAGGTTTATGCTTAAGCTGTGACTTTACTCTGAAAAAGGAAAATGGGTCAACGCATTTCCATGACTTCACATATTGTCACCTATTTAAGAATAATCGGGATAAGAATGTGCATGTAAACACAAAAATACTTAAGACATTTTTAAATAATTAATCATGTGGTAATAACATAGACCTCAGTCAGGATAGACACCCTATTTCATGACACAAATGAAAATGAAGATGCAGCCTGTTCAATATAATACTGTGTAACCAACATAACACTGAAAATATACTTTACCACAAATTTGCAGTGCAATGGACAAAAATAAAAAGGATGTGAAAACTAGACTAAGACATTGTGACAACTGCACTCTCATGCTCACCTTTCATCTTTATTCTGACGTATACAACCCTCAATGATCTCCTTCACTTCAGGAATTGCCACTTTGTCGAAACTGCCAGGCTTCACCCCCTGTAAACACGACACAGGAAACAATCAAATTACACTAATGTAGAAAGGTGTCTTTAAAGGGGTCATGAATTGAGAAATCAAATTTTCCTTGATCTTTTGACATATAAGATCATTTTACTATAAAAAATATCCTGTAAGTTTTAGAACTCAAAACTTCAAAACTTGTGAGCGAGATCTTCTGTTTGTCATTAGTAAGACATTACAACACGTTTAAATTTTTTTTAAAAACATGACACTGCAAACTACAATGAATATGTTTTTCACTTTATCAAAAAGAATAGAATAAGAACGACAGCGTGACAAACAATGGTATATTCATTCATAATTCTGTTTACAAGAAACACAATAAGTTATCATTTGTCAATTATAAATGCGATTATAACTCCAAGTAGTTAAAACTTTAATAGCCACAAACAAGTCTTATAAAGTCGTTATTTTAGTTTTTTTTTTGCACACAAAAAGTATTCTTGTCGCTTCATAACATTAAGTTTTAACCACTGTAGTCACATGGACTATTCTAACGATGTCTTTACTACCTTTCTTGGCCTTAAAAGTGGTTATAATGTTGCAGTCTATCGGAGGCCAGAAAGCTTACAGAATTCATCAAAAATATCTTAATTTGTGTTCCGAAGATGAACGAAGGTCTTACGGGTGTGGAATGACATGAGGGTGAAAACTAATTAATGACAGAATTTTCATTTTTGGGTGAACTAACCCTTTAAGTCTTTGCTTAGGTATATTACCACAAAAATTATCTGATGACTCGATTAATCGGCAAAATAATCGACAGATTAAAATAATCGTTAGACCCCTTTAACTTGAGGCCGGATTTTCTCAAGGCTTCTACATTGGAATATCTCAAGACTAAATTTTGCATATATTATTGTCTGGTACCATTTACTATAGGTAACAATTTGTTTAATATCATTTTGGTTTTGTAAGAGGACATAACTTCAGCATTTTACTGGTAAAGGTAAAAAAACCCAACTTACCACTGTGTGAGAAAAAAGCAGAAAGGAAACACCCCCATAGAGGGCAAAAAGGGATAAAAAGACTAAAATAGTGCAGCAAACAAGGGGGAGGATGAGTGTGCGGGGGCTCTCTCCTCCGCCAGTGAAGTGTGGACTTACGCTGGTAACTCTGCGATAGATCTGAGCTGCATTCTGACACTCGGAGTACGGGTACTCAGAAGTAGCCATCTCCAGCATACACATCCCAAAGGCATACACATCCACCGACTCGTCATACTTCTCCTCATACATCTCAGGCGCCATGAACTCAGGGGTACCTTAAATTAAAAGAATGGTTCAGAACTCTCTCAGTACCCTATTACACCCTCTCAGTGAAGAGTTGAGAGGAAGACGATGCTGTCGCTGAAGACCGCTTGGGCACAACCTGCGAGAAAAGAGAGAGGTAGAGGGAAGGAGAGCAAAAAGGGGATAGAAAGTAAAAAAAAAAAAAAAAAAAAAAAAAAAAAAAAAGAGGGGGAAACTGTCCTCAGTTAGACTGCAATGATAAGAAGCCCAAGTTTCTCAGTGTAAGACCTTCAAGGGCAGGAATGCGTTCGAGAAAAACCAAACTGGTGCACAGGACTCACTTGAAGGCCTGGACTGACCACATGACTCTAAACAAGGTAGCCTGAATTTAAGCAATGTATTTATAGTTGTTAGCCCAAACAGGATGTTTAAAACGAGTACATGGTCAGAGGGCCTTATGCTTTTAATCACAAGACCAGCACTAGCTATGGATAACATAAACCTTTCAAAAACGTCCTACCTTTGGGTTAACCTGTGAAGAGAAAAGGTTGAGCATTTCAAATGTTACACACTCCATAGCTTACTGAAAAGTGAGGTTCTGTGCACCAGGTGAACTACTAACCAAGTTACCCATTGACAAAAGTCTCACACGGACAAACTTCCCATATTTATAATGGATTCAGACTGATGTGTCACATAATACTGGTGGACTTACCAGGCTCATTTCTGCGTACTTACTGTCTGTACTGCAGTACATTAAATAATCCTTAAAGTAGAATAAGGGGAGACCTGAAATTAGAGCCTAAGGCTTCCAAAACAAAACAAAAACACAAAGATCTCAAAGCTAAAAGTATGAGGGAGATGAGCAGAGAGTTTAAGGCTTTGAGCTCCAGACACTGACACACTGAAAGAAAACAAGCATTTCCTTGTGGGGGGAAAAAATGAACAGATTCATTAGCATCATCATCATTAAATCATGGTTGACTGAAGAAACAGACCACAAATTTCCGAACCAGAGCAAAAGATCACTCACGGTACCTGCCAGCCCAGGGCTCAGCTCTAGCTCTAGTGTTATCCCATGATCAGATCAGGTTTCCCTGAAGACGAGTCACAAAATACCTACAACTGCTCCACAACTACTCACTTTGTCTGAGGGTACCTGAAATTGTGCCAGTGAAGACAGAAGAACAGACAAAAACTACATTTGATCTAAAGGAGGGTGTCAAGAGACAACTTCCATAAAGCGGGAGCCCTGGTTTGCTGCGGTTCGAGCGGTCAGGGAAACGCTGTGGTCTGCTTTCTCACCACTGTTATTAAAACGCACTTTGAAAAGAAGCAGAGGAAGAAAAGAAACACGGAATGAAGGATTTGCTTTTCCCCCAACCACAAATCTGAGTCGGCCAATTCAAATAGATTTCGATTTGGAGGCGGTAACGCAGTTGCAAATACTTAGCCGTACCTATGACGCTCTTGGCAAAGGAGGCCCTCTTGAGGGTAGCCAAGCCCAAGTCTCCAATCTTGACTGATCCAGTAGGGCCGGTGATGAAGATGTTGTCGCACTTGAGGTCCCGGTGGATGATGGGAGGCGACCTTGTATGAAGGAAGTGCAGCCCCTTCAGAATCTGCCGGCACCAGCTGCGCAGGACTTTGATCTTCATCTCCTTAAACCGTTTTAGATACCTACAAGGGCACCGAAAACAAGTAAATCATAGCAGGTGGGCTCGATGACGAACATGGTTTAAAAAAAGTCTGACAGGAACAAATAAGAGCACATACGTCTTGAGAGTCCCAGATGTCATGAGTTCAGTCACCAGGACAATACACTTCCTCCCTTTCAAGGATGACTCCCAGGAGTCATAGAAGCGTACTATGTTGGGATGCTGAAGACCCTTCAGCATTCCGGCTTCCTCTTTAAAGCGCTGCCGCTCTGACTTGGACAACTTGCGATCCTGAAAAAGAATTTCATATTTTACAATATTAACCTGGTCAGCAGAAAGGCGACAAAGCGATATTTCAACTAAATTTTGCTGAGCAAAAATGGTCCATTGTCCACGGTCACTGTCTAACAAATCACGTTTCACAATTTCAAACCAAGCAGCATTCTGTTGGTCAATGTGGCAAATTTGCAATGAACAAATCTGATGTGAAAACTGCGCAGGGAAATATTTTGCTCTTACGTGAAATTCACGACTGCACAGATTCATACAGTAATGACTGGATTTTGCTCACAAAATTTTGCCCAGAAACAGTCAGTTTGGCCACACCTTAAATCAGGGGTGCCAAATCCTGTTACTGGAGATCTACCTACCTGCTGAGTTCAGATCCAACACACCTGACTGTAATTATCAAGTGCTCCTTGAAGATCTTAATTAGCTGGTTAAGTTGTGTTAGATCACTTTGCAGGAGGGTAAATCTCCAGGAACAGCATTGGGGACCTCTGTCTTAAAATCATCTTTTTTTTTTTTTACTTGTGAGAAATGAAACTGATAAGCATTAATGGCAGAAACAATCCTTCTGCAAAAAATTTGATTTAACACTAGAACAAAAAAAAAAGTAACATTTTCATTGTGTTATAATTTATGTGCATTACATTTTATTCAGAGTATTTTATTTATTAAACTTCTAAACTTGAAATGAATGATAAATACGTGCTGTCAAAGCAGTTGATGAGAGAAGTTTGATTTTCTTCTTTATTTAATTTAAATAAACAAAAGTAGACATAAAAAGCTACAAAAAACTGCAGTGCTTTAACCAGATTTATATTCACCAGCCTCCCCAACTGCTTTAAGCATGTTTAACACCTCTTTGACTTTTCTTTGATGAAAAAAAAAAAAAAAAGTTGTCTTGAATTGTGGTTTCAAAGAGGAGGAAATACTGCTGCTGCAAAAACCTCATTTGCAGTCAAAGTAGATGGTGCAGAACTAATAATATCATCTACAATGAGACTGCAAAGTATTTGCCTCAAACCCAGTCCAGCAAGTAGATGTTGTGAACTGCTGTGCGTGTCCGGCTACAGTTAAAACAATGCACTCAATTCAAATGGCAATTCTTAGTTGACCTACATTTGGTGTGGTCAGCTGCCATCTCTGGAATGAGAAACATTTTGCCATGAGTTTGCCTTTGTCAAGCCCAGCGGGATTGGCCATTCACCCTAAGCTAGGGTTAAAACTTCCATAACTGCTCACATGTACGCAAGTAACACAATTAGAGGTCTTTAGCACAACGCCTTAACGGGGTGAAGCCTGGTAGAAAGTCAGTTTAGTGCCGATTGATGTGGGTTAGAGGAAAGGGGACTCCTCTTTGCACCCCACCCTACGACAGACCTACTTTCTCTCTCTTCCTCTTTGGCTATGCCAAATATGTGGTGCACTCTGTGGCCTGTAGGACAAGGCCAGCAAAGCGTGGGAGAGTTTCCCCAGAGGAGGGGTGGCCCGCACACTGAACTCCAGCATGAGGATAAAACTCCTGGCATGAATCCGGCTCACGTGTGAAGGCACATACCACTTCAGGCGAAAGATAAGAAATTAGGATTAGTGAGATGATCTGAAACACAAATTACTAGTGCTGTCATTTGATAAAAAAAAAAAAAAAAAAAAAAAAAAAATGAATTGATCACACATTTTTCTGTAATTAATCGCAATTAATGGCACCTAACATTAAAGTTTTTAATTTTTTTTTTATATTGTAATACTTTGAATCTACAAAATAATGTAGAAACAACAAAGACGTTATTTTAAATATTTCTTAAACAGTATCTTTTTACAAAGCACTATGAAATAAGGCTAGTATCAGCAATACCAGTACTGATAGCGATTAACAATAGCCATTCAACATTACAGTATAATTGAGAAACATCAATTTTAACATTTAATTTATATATATATATATATATATATATATATATATATATATATATATATATATGTAAAAACCCACTGTAATAAATGTCACATTAGCTGTGCCTTTAATATATCAGTGCTCAACACTAAGGTTTTTTTTTTATACTGGCCCAGTCGGGCTGGTTCAGATATTTACCTGCCCTACTAAAAAGCACAAAAAAGTTATTGTTTTCGTTGGACATTCATACGCTCATCTATCAGCCTGTATTGTTAATCAGTGATCACATGGGGGTCACATGCTTTGTGAACATTTTTTTTTTGTTAGGATCTGAATGGGCTTATTTCCCATCTAAAATTACTATAATGTTACATTAAGGGGAAAAATTTTTTTTACGCATTACACCTGTGCTTTACTAGAATCACTCTCGTTCATTTGATTCTGGAACCAGGCCTGGTCTTAAAGAGTTGATATTTAAAGATGGCCAGGGTGTCAGTGCCATTAACTAAGATTACTAAATGCTGTAGAAGTATTGCTCATTGTTAGTTCAAGTTAATTTCAACATTTACTACTAATACATTTATAAAAAATGAAGTTTGGTTAATATTATTGAATGCACTATAGTAACTAACAAATGAAAAATTGTTTTTACAAATACTGATAAAAATATATTTCATATTTCATGTTAGTTCATGAAAGCTAATGCATTAACTAATGTTAACAATGGTAGCTTACTGTGAAGCGTTACTTAAGAAATGTACAAGCCATGTTCCTAAGTTATAGCTAAACACACACGACCTGTAATTAATAAAATATATAAATGTTAATATATATTTAAAAGTTCAATACATATTCATTCATCAGTCAATACTGTTTATTTGGTAACACTCTAACTAATGTTAATAAATGAACCTTATTGTAATGTATTAACTAACATGAACTAACCATGAGCAATACATTTGTTACTGTATTTGTTAATCTTTGTTAACCTTAGTTAATAAAAATGCAGCTGTTCATTGTTTGTTCATGTTAGTTGACAGTGCATTAACTAATGTTAACAAATACAACTCTTGATTTTAATGTATTAGTAAATGTTGAAATTAACATTAACAAAGATTAATAAATGCTGTAGAAGTGCAGTTCATTAGTTCATGTTAACTAATGAACCTGATTGTAAAGTGTTACCGTTTATTTTTGTAATAAAGTTCAGCACTATTTTACTTTGAGTGTTATGTTTTGATTTAGAATCATTTTTAAAAACTATCGGTTAATTAATCGGTTATGGGCAGGTACTGCCCAACTTAACTGTTGTATTGGTAAAATCCAATATCGGTCGACCTCTATCATGTTATATTGCTTAACTATATCATGTAGGGCTGTAACGATTCCTCGATTAAATTTGAATACTCGATTTTAAAAAATCCTCGATTTCAATTTGCCGGTGTCGAGTAACCGGTAAAATACCGGAAGTGGCGCTTTCCACGGACGAGAATCCATGAAACGCATTATTAGACCGTTTTCTAAGCCCTTGTTGAAGTCCACATGTTCTTGTTCAAGAAATTACAGTGGTTGTAGCATTTCTGTCGTAAAGAAATGGCCAAATATTAAAGATTAATTGGACAGTTAAAATAAATGTTGTAAGCCAATATTAAACTTGGGCTGCGTTCCACTCCAGTTTTAGACACGCACTCGCGAACTTCCATAAGCACTTCCCCTCTGGGGGAATCTCTGCCACCATTTTGAAGTGCGTTCCACTTCGTGAAGTGGACGAGGGAAGTTTATATGGACAGACCCTCGCTCCCTCGGTCAAAATCGAGGGAGCGAGTCTACTTCATATGTACACTTCAGGCAGCTCCATAACCCACAATGCAACATGATTGTGACGTCACCGCATATCACGTTTAATTTGCCCCACCACAAACAACTCTATGATATATTAATTATTTTTGTAAATATTTGAAACACACATATATACATATAGAATGCTGCATTAAACAATTTTGTAAGTAGAAAAAATAAATAATAAATCAGCTCCATTGCGGATTCCAAGTGATCAAGGGCTTAGGACGTTCCAATTCAGCCCATTGCAAAGGTTCTGCCAGTAGTGGGCACTCATGCAACATAAGCAATGACGTACATCCGAGTCAACGAGACTGAGGGAAGTTAGCGAGGGAAGGGCATTTAAAAAACGAACTGGAACGCAGCCAAGGATTAGATTGCGTTTAGAGTGTAAAAATAATCGTCAGGCCACTGGCGCCCTCTGCAGGCATTTGTTTTAATACATAAAGAACATTAGTTGTACAATACATTATGTATTTTGACAGTTTTGTTCAATAAAACCATACGATTACTTGTTTTTCATACTTTACTTGAATTTTTATTGTGTTATTGCTATTATATATTTACTTTTAAGACATTTGTGTAAGTGAATGTGTTTTGTTGTGCAAGCACCTTTATAATGATCGCGTTAGTAGTTGAGCTATACACACGCGCCATGTTTGTTTATGCCGCGGTCAGGAGAACAGATCTGTCGGATTTACACTTGAATTCTTCCACTTCTTTCGAAATACACGGATGGATGTAAGTGTCCGGTGAATTGGGAGAAGAACAGGGTAAACTTAATAGTTGCTTGCCTTACTCTCAGTATGTAATGTGGATCTGATATGAATATAACGCGTTGTCTAATTATAATGGAAAGGATTATTACTGCAGCTTCCATGGACATCAGTGTATATTTTACAAACTCTAAATGTATTGTTACTAGTACTTATGTGTATTTAAATATCTGAAACCTAAAATAAACATCATGTGATTGAAACAGTGAATAGTGATAAATGCCAAGCACTGCGTGCATCTGTCTCTGGCTCAGCACACGCGCCTGCACGGAGAGGGGGGAGGAGTCTGGCGCGATTACTCGAGGAATTGTTAGAATAATCGAACGATTACTCGATTACCAAAATAATCATTAGCTACAGCCCTAATATCATGATAAATATGAGACAAAACTCACACAGGGACATTCTTGCCTGATATCTTGAATTTTAAGGGAACTCCATCATGCAGTGAGTTGTTGCCCTGCTTCATGTTCGTCACCAATCAACTGTATGAAATGTAAGATGACCAACGTAGGTCTGGGGGATGCATTAATTTTAACTCAATTATTTTTTCCCATAACTAATTAACGTGTTATTATTATTAATTAACGTAAGCCCTAATACACACACACACGCACACAAACAAACTAGAGAACTATAAACAAAGCTCATGAACTTCTCATGGGAACACAAAGCACAGAATTAAATGAAACTTTGCTTAATATTACATTATGTAAAAATTAATATTATAAAAGTATTTAATACAAATAATTATTTAACTTTAAAAATAATAAAATATTCATAAATGTACCAAGTACAAATCATATCAACTGGGAAAAGAAATCTCTAAATAGTTTAAGGTTACTGCAGAAGGATAAATGGATTTACAGGGGTCCATTAAAGGGATCAAATGCAGGGCGAAAGGCAAATGCAGGACAACTGGGGTGAAACTCGAGCAGTTGCTTGAAAGTCAGTAATATGCACTTGCAGTGATGACTTAGTTACCTGCCTAAATAGTTTAACTAGAGTGTTGGTATATTGAATTAGATACTTAGAGGGAACTTCTGTAAAAAGAGAAGCATCTGACATCCATTTTCATTTTCTTTTTGTGGTGACCTACATGTTGTTAAAATGTGTTTAGCATGTGAGAAAGGAGAGAAATGTGGGAGGGGAATATCCCTGAGTTTAGCATAAGGCGCTAAAGACAGATGGCCTTCTGGGGGAGATATATAGGCCCTTCCCTTTTCTGCAGCAGTGTTAACTTGCAGCTTGGAACACATACCGTTGTGTCGCACAAGACAGGCTGAGAGATAAAAATAGGGACAGAGACATGAAATGCGAGAAAGTGATGCAAAGAGAGGCTGAAAGCTAGAGAGAGAGGCTTTTGTTTCAAATCAGTATATGAGCTGGCTACGCCTGAGGGACATGAAGAGGAGAACAGCAGCTCACGTGGTGCTGCCTCGTCATCACTGCAAAAGAAGAGGCAGCAGGGGGTGGAGAGCAGCAGCAGAGTCAAGCCTTGGCAGTCCAGCTCACCGTACTTTACACAGATTACAACCGCTTTGGTGGTTGAACTTGACCCACTTTTAAATTCACACCTCTATGTGGCACATCAAAACAAAAAGCTGCTCCTTTATGATAAGAATAAAATGAATGATGTATCTAAATGCAAAAAGACTTTTAGAAGTGGGTCACACAACTTATGAGCCAATTATTTTCCGACAGAGCTGCTTTTGCTATGTAGTCTGCCAGCGTCAGCATGCTCTGTGCAAGCACACCTCACCGCAATTACTCATGCTTTTATCACATCATAAACCAATAAAAGTGGAATGGTTGCAAAGAAGTATTCATTGTGTAATTATTCCATAGCATACGGTACAAAAGCTCATGTTTCTCAGTTCATAAAATATATTAAAAAAAAAAAAAATTAGAATTCGAGATTTTATTTTAAATAGCTGTAGACTGCAATGTATAGAAGAATGTTTCTGTCTCAAAGTAAAAAAAAAAAGGTATGAGAAAAATGATTAAGTTACATTTAAAATGAGAAATAGTCGCACCATGATGAAATATATATACACTACTATTTAACAGTTTCAAAAAAAAAAATAAAAATAATGATCTTATTCAGCAAGAATGCACTAAATTTATCTAAAGTTACAGTAAATACATTTAGAATTTTACAAATACTTTCTATTTATATACATTTTTCTTGCTGACTTTTCTGAGGTAAATGTAACATTCTTTTGAATGTGTAAATTCAAAAGATTGCAAGATGCAAATTGCAATTCCAGGAAACAAAAGCCACACTGTAAGATATAGTTACAATTCAATTTTTTTTTACTCTGATGAGAATCAAGCTTTCCATAGCAATTAGACTGTCTTAAAGGACATTTTAAATAAACACTAACTATGATTTACGGCATATGTCACACTGCTTACAATACACACCTGGTGGTCTAAAATAACCCAATTAGGAAATGAGAATTTTCTATTTAAGGATGATACTACAATGCCGGGGCTACGGCCAAAGATGACAACAGCTTTAAAAATATTGGCCAAATGCCAGTTGGGTTAAGTGTCAGGGGTGTGTATTGAGACGCTTCAGAGGTGAGACGCCCCAAAGGTGTGACAAAAGGACTAGTAAAAGTACCTTCCTTTTTGTAGAGAGATTAGAATGCAAAATTAAACATGAACAATACAAATGGATGACACATCCCTTGGAAAGGTGTAGGAGGAGCATTTTAGTTAAAATCAAACTAGTCATAAGATTGTCAATACAAGGTGCTGTACCGGAAAGACCTCAAGCCAGCTTTGTAGGTTTAAGAGAATGAGATAATATTTAATCTAGGCCTAAATGAGCAGATCAGATAGTGATTTACCATCATCGGCAGACAGATCAAGAGTGCTATCAAAGTCAAGTGTTGCACTTTGTTATCCTAGCTGAAAAGCTGTGACATCCTGTATTGTACTCACCAAGATACAAATGAAATGGTGCTTTGAGGTTTTTCAGGTAGATCTAACAGTAGTACCGATCAGTAGATTAGGTACAGAAATCGAATAAAGTAATCAAATGTAAAAAAGCACTGCATAGTCTTCACTGTATAAATTAAATATAGATGCATCCTTATTAAAGTTACAAAATTTATTCAGTCAAGAGCAGTGAGTGTTTTTTTTTTTGTCTTTTGCCGTTTGATTAACAAAAACAACAGGAATATTAGGCTGCTGTCACTTTAAGACAATGCATAGATCTGTGCTGATAGTGCTACACATGCGTTGTCTCTCTCAACTGTTTAAGCTCACTTAAGACATAACCGACTATGTAACTGACTATACTCGCCAAGACAGGCCTTTTGACAATTTTGAGTGAAATTGTCCATTCAAGCTTTAATTAGTCCACTCATTGGCTAATTAAAAGACATTCTTTAGTCGCCTAGTGTGAAACTTGGATGCATATGCAAGTGATTTATTCGCATTTTAAAGGGTTGCTTTAATATATTTGTGTGAGTGTTTTGTCCAAAGGCCTTAATAATAATAAAAAACAAAGATATGACATCCAAAGAATGCAATATACAACTAGATCACTTCTATTGAATCCAAAATGTTGTAATTATAATTTGCTACATATAAAAGGTATTTTAAAGATTTTCAAGTATGTCAAAAGGTCATTCGGTTTAACCGTCCAAAGGCCAATACAGCCATTTCATTTGTGATTAAAATATCTTAAAATGTAATAAATGTATATATTTTTTTTATTCTGGCATGATTTTATAACATCATATATCAACATAATGCAAAATGGTATTAAAATTATGTGTAGAAGTCACTGCTTTGTTATGAGAAAGAATGTCCGGAAAAATGAATTTCATTGATGTCATTCGGAGTAACCAATATAAAGGGACCATTTTGGATCAAGTCATGCAGTCAGTATCATGTGACAGGATGTGACATCATTCAGACACCTGCAAAGGACCACATGGTCACGAAGCAAAGTAACTAACTCTCTCTTAACTATTTGAAAAATTCATGTTTTCACTTGCTCATACGCATGTCCCGAAACATCAGGTCATTCGGTACAACCGCTATAAAACATGGAAGATGTTGTAATATTTTAAAAACTTGTACTAAATATAAAATGTTTGACTGTCCTTTTGCTAGCTAGCATGCTAACTAGCTAGCTAGCTAGATATCAGCCTGTTAACATTGTTTGAAAATATCGTCATTCGGTAAAACCAAAATTTTGGTTAAACTGAATGATTTTTTTGGTGACAAATTTTGTCCATCTTGTAAAAAAAAAATGACAAAAGCAGTGTTAATTGATTATAAAAACCACATATCATTGTTAACACTTAATAAAACTTCAAAATTAATTATATCTCCATTAGTTGTTTTCTTTTCTTTTTTTTTTTACACTTTTAAAAACCTTATTCGTCAATGACCCGTATATGTATTGTTAAAATAGTTTGTAATTTGATGTCATTCACAATACTTCATGGGATTGTACTGTCTTGTACTTTTGTCGTCGTCTCATTTTCAAGTACTTTTTTTTTGTTGCTTCAAATCAAAGTTTGTAATGTTGCGATTCACCTCATAGCTGGTTGGATTGGTTCATGGGTTTTAAGACTTTCTTAAAATCCCCATGGGAAAAATGAATGTAAAAAGTGGCCGGCTGAAAAAAGTGGGTGAGGACTAATGCACTCTATAGGACAATTCACACTGCACCGACAGACGCAGACCAACGGCAATAGTCACCAGATAACAGCACGTCACTTCTCAGACATTCTAATTCGATTCAGCATGTTCAATCGGCAAAAACAAGCTCTGACAAAACCTGACGAAGTGTCTGTTGCCGTCTGTCGGTGCGGTGTGAATTGGCCTTATTGAAGGAAACAACTAGTTTTACAAACACAAGAAACATACCTGTAACTCGCACCATGCCACCTCCACCGTGGTTTCAGTATCCAGACCCTTGTAGACAGTCTTGAAAGAGCCACGGCCTATCTCAATGTCAAACTTCAAGAAACGGCCATCCGGCGACGTCCCGACTGCATTTGTCTCAACTTCCTCAATGTCCTCCTGCTCCTTCTTAGCGTCCCGTAACTCTGCCTCAGCTCGTGCCTTCTCTTTACTTTCTTCATCGTCCTCTTTCTCATCCTCTCGTTTCGTGTCAACACCATCTCCAGACTTCAGCTCCGCAGCCAAACATGGTACTTCTGCGGAAAGAAGCGGTCCGACATTTGCAATCAGCACTGGCTTGGACTCTACTGCTGTCTCAACACCATCAGGCACTTTCTGTTCTGGTGTAACCAACACGTTAGCTTGCGTGGCCACAGATGCAGCTTTGGTTTCCAGGGCAAGAGGTTCACAAACAAGAGCATGGGAGTCCGTTGAGATGGTTAGGATTGTGTTCTTGCTGGGCAGCTCCAACGCTGTGGCATTGGAGTCGTTGATGACGCTGCGACGGAAAAAACGGTGCTCTGCCTTCAGCAGTTCCCGCTCCATTGTGTGGTGGCGACGGCGGACCTCGACACCTAGACGCTCGCCCACCAGCGTGTCTGAGCTGGTGCCGTTGACATTCTTCGAAGGAGGAGAAAGGAACTTGACCATCTTGTCGCTAAGATTTTCTGACATTTCTCCACCCAGTGGAGTGAAAAGTCGGGTTAGACTTTATATGCTATCCATGCATGGAAAAAAAGGGGAGTATAAATATATGATAACGAGAAGAGGTCGCTTCAAACCAAGTGGAAATTCACCAAACCTCCCTCCTCCCAAAACAGCAGTTCAGATAAAGTCAATGCTCTTGCAAACTAAAGTGTTAGAGAGGAGCACAGGAAGTTCCTGGTGATAAAAGTAACGCAGGATCCATGCACAGATCAAAATACGTTGATGATAAAAAGGAGACCTCACATCCAGCTCATCCATCCTGTGAAAAACTGTGGGGTGTATTCAATCCACATAGGGGGTCTCCTGAGGGGGCAGGGCAATAGCCCACTGATAAATGTGATGATCACTTTCGACCCCAAGGTCGTGCCAGGCCACAAAGTTTAACCCTTGCGTCCAATTCACTGAAAGACACAAAATATATTTTAACCAAGGTGGTTAGCCAGAGTTAACAAATTTACACTCAACTTAAAAGTCTGCTTGTACACAAGGCAATGGCTTTTCCACAACCAGACAAATATTAACCAGTTCAAATGAGGTTAATAAGAGTATACTCTCACTTTCTAAAAAGCAAGGATGTTACGTTTAGGCTTATTAACATAAAAATAGACCAGTCATACTGAAACTTTGAGATAAAGACAGAGTAGGAGGAAGTAACTCTTTGATTTTTCACATTTAACCCTTAAGGCAAATTCTTGTTTTGTTAATACATTTCCTAACTAGCTAATTTATATTTTATATATACACACACACATACACACAATTTAAATGTAAACAGCAAAGGTACTCTGCTTTTTTTGTATATTTAACAAATAATTTGAAGTAAATCCTTCAAGACAAACAGTATCTGTCTTCAGTACAGTGAACATATGTTGCGGGATTAGTAACGTTAAATTAGATTCACCCTCACCATGTGTGAACACCAAACCGTCTACAGTTTCATATAAAATAAAATCTATATAGTGTTTTGTTTTTTTAAACAGCAGCGTTTATTTTTCTTTCGATGAACATGAAAAGTAAAATAGGCTACTGAAGAATGTACTAGTGGTGACTAATATGTCAAGCCTCAAAATCACATTTTTTAATCAGACGTCATTATGTCAGTTTCTTTTAGTTATCATAAGACTCCAGAAGAATGGGAATATAGCCCAAGAGTCGTGTGGGCTAGTTTTATAATACTTTTATTTTGACTCGCGTCATTTTTAAAGTCGAAAGAACCAGTCTCCATTCACAATCATGGAAAAACATTTTTTTTTTCGTAATTTCTCTTTCTTTAGGAACTTACTTCACAGGAGAAAAAAATCATATGGTGTTAGACCGACGACTAAATGAATGAGCAAACTATTTTAATTTTTAGATTAACTATCCCTTTAAATGAGTCTCATATCTGGAGTTAACCAAAAAGGAGCTAGAACCAAAGGTTAACCACTAGTAAATAAATAAATACTAGTCACGACCCCGTTTAGTTTTGCTAAAGGCCGTTTTGTCACCACATTTAAAACAAAAACTTACCATAATGTTAAGCGTCGTCGTCATCTTCAGTTATCTGTGAATTACCAACGGCCAACTCCAGGTTTAACCGGTAATTCCCCAAACGCGCGTGCTCAGTATTTGAAATAACGTTTAACCGGCGGAAAACATGCGAGAAACTAAATCTCTCTCGCTTTACGGATTTTTAGCCAGTAAAAATGCGACAAAATGTCTAAACGTCGGTTACTCTGCCTCCACTCCAAACCGTCTCGAGCGATACTGCGAAGTTCGAATGTCAAACACTACAACAACGTGCCGCTTCCGCTAATGGTTGCTCGCGAGACTGCAGAGCAGGTTCTCTTTGTTATTCCCTTTGAACTGACCTCGTTTCATCTTCCTTGTACACTCATCTACTGCATGACGTCGTGCGTGCAAACGATGCAGTTCAAGTTGACGTTGCAATATTTACATCTACAGGATGCAAAACTAGAATAGAAAACCCTGGAGACTATATACATTTATGCCGACACGAAACTTGGCTTTGGGTGCAGAACGCTCGCGAGCGCTTTGTGGCTCTATTGTTGATCCCGCACAGATGTAGACGATTTGCACGCGCTGAATTCAAGGCTGCGCAATCTGCATGCCATCGATTCTCTACATTTTCGGCATCGCACAAATACATGCTACATGAACAAACCGGTTCGTGATCAACAACAATAACCCGAACTGCGTCCACTCCCCCTGCTTGTCTTTATTCGAATAATCTCTTACAGTTAGAAAATAGCGCCGCCTGCTGAAGCATCAAGCGCATCTACTAAACCGCGTTTTAAAGGAACAGTACACTCAAAAATTACAATATCAATTTTTACTAAACATGCATGACTTTGTTTCATCAGTGGACCACAGAATAAGATGTTTGGTTTAATACAAGCCTCAGTCACCATTCACTTTCACTGAATCCTTTTTCATAGTGAATGGGGACTGAGACTGTTCTTATTCTGTGTACATGCCATGATAACTCCTTAAAGGGATAGTTCACCCAAAAATGAAAATTCTGTCATCATTTACTCACCCTCAAGCTGCTCCAAAACTGTATGAGTTTCTTTCTTCTGCTGAACACAAAAGAAGATATTTGGAAAAATATGAGTAACCAAACAGTTGATGGACCAAACTGACTTCCATAGTATGGAAAACAAATACTATGGAAGTCAACGGTGCTTATCAACTGTTTGGTTACTCATATTTTTCAAAATATCTTCTTTTGTGTTCAGCAGAAGAAAGAAATTCCAAAAAAAACCGGAAAAACCGGAAACCGAGGGTAACGCGGGTATGATGTCATTGATACAAGTCAACAAAATATATAACATTGTTCTACTGGTTTTTGGATATTTTAATCCAAACATTTTACATATTTTGCTTTTAAGTAGCTTGTCATTGATTTACATTACCAGCTATCAGAATGTCATCTTACATTTTGGCCATATAAATAACAACATCTGCATCAAATTGCATATTTTTGCTCCTTTTGGGCCTCTGGATAAAACTGATGTTTTTTTCCTTCTTGAGTATCCACCTTATTCCTGACTAGCCTACTGCGTTTCGAATAGAGTACCTCAGGGATGACGTGTTTTTGTAGGCCAACTCAGAAGTTAGCGGCGCACGGGTTCCCTCGATCCAAAGCCTATGCATTTTTCCCATAGACTTTTGGAAAATCGCAAAAAATAAGCTCTGTGTTTAACAAAGGGTTATGACACTTACACGTTTTGTCTATCAAGATAATCTTTACAAGTTAACACAACATTTATACATTTTGAAGCCTAAATAAAGTTGTCAGATATAAAAAGCTAACAGTAGGCTATACGGACTACAGCACACCATGGTCGCGGATCAACGTCACCACCACCAAGCTTTCTCAAACTTTATTTAGAAAACAACTTTATTTAAAAACATGCTTGCTGAATATGATCTGCACTGTGTTTGAGTACTTATCCACTTTTTCATGAGAAATGCTGTCCAAATGTCCTGTTTGTCATGATGACATCTAAAGTCCCTTTTAGCAATTTGTTAGCAACTGCCGTTTTTAAGACACAATAAAGGTTTAAAAAATCACAAGCAGGTTATAACTGGTGTGTTTTATGTCATAAATCAAAACGTGAAAATACTTAGAGGCTTTGTTATCCACAGACCTTATTTCAGGCGATTTAGCAAAAACCCATTCAAAAAACCCATTGACTTCGGGGCAATGGAAGCGGAAGTCCTAAAATGCTAACTCGCTTCCGGGTTTTGCCTACAAAAACACGTCATCCCTGAGGTACTCTATTATGGGTTTCACTTCCGGTTTGGGGAACTTCCATTTAAAAAGACTGAAACGAATTGTTTCAAATCATAAGGTTGCCCTACAAATAAAGCTTATCCGTCAATTTTTCTTTCATGTTTTATTTTTAGACATCATGAGAATAATGTAACGCTTGGTATTTTAACGTAACATGTTATAACAAGAATTTTTCTCCTCAAAGCCTCGCGTCTCTTTCCAGGTTTGTTTTCACAGGTAAATACAATTTATTATCTGTAAAAATGATGGAAATCACTTTGTAATAGTATCATGCAATGCTGAAGTTCATGAACATTTTTTATTAAGGCAACGTATATTACATAATACAAATAACCCGTCCGTTATTGCTGTGGAAAGAATCGCGCTTTTTCATGGCCTGTTGAAAGTACCTTGTTAATGCTTTTACACTTTTAAATGTCATTTTAATGTTCGTTGGTTGAAGGGTGAGTAAAATAATGTCATCTCATTGTACCCAGTTTAAAAATAAAACGTATTATTGCGTTCACTGACTGTTTACAGCTTAACGGAAGTTACACCCATAACTAGTCGCTAGCCAATTGCGTTCATGCAACACTGGAAAGTAATGTGATTGGCTGTTATCACTATAACGGTCACGTCAACACAAGCTTCAGACACGCCCTCCGTCAAGCGTTAACGTCGACGCCCCGTGTGAATGCTCTAGGCCCTGTCCCAAATGGCACACTTGTGGACTTACAATGACTGCCGCGTGCGCGTGTCCGTTAAGTCCACGAGACCATAGGGTGTTCCATTTGTCAATTTTAGGCTTCAGAAGGGTGCTCGCGAGCGCCCCCTTTGCGCCCTCGATGCGCATATCGATGCACTGGTGCGAGCTCCGCGGCAGACTTCTTCCCGACAGTCAAAGCGACGTTACGTCACGAATGTGCGGACTCGTAGGAAGGCCGTGAGTGTTTAGGGTGCCATTTGGGATAGGGCCCTAGTGTTTGCATAAGGCAATCTGATTGGCTGACGCCTGCGTTGGCTCTTGAAAAGTTGAGAAATCTTCAATGTCTGCCACTTGCAACGCGAGTGAAGCGATGCGACGGAACCCACAATTCAGTTCGGCAACGCACGACGTCACCCATTCAAAGTAAACGAGAAGCGTTAACGCCGACGCCCCGTGTGAATGCAGCGTAATTCGCGCAAAGCGTCATGGGGAGTAGGAATAAGGTGGATAAGCTCCATATTCTCTCTATATCATATATGAGCCATAAAAGCCTTAAGTATGATGCAAAACATAAAACAGCCTACATTATGCAAACTTTTTTTTTTTTTTTTTACATTTACTTTTAATATTAAGGTTCAATAAAGTGTTCCAAAAAATTTGATTCACGATAATACACTTAGCACCATATTTCACAGAAAAAAAGAAAACCAGGTTTGGTACAATGTGAGTGTGAGTAAATGCTGAAAGATTTGTCCATTTTGTGAGAACACTGTCCCTTTAAGAGGAATCAAACCTCAACTGGTGATTATCTCTGTTCTCTGTCTATAAACTGACTGGGAGGTGATAAAGTGTAGCTTAGAAATGTAGATGGTTTGAGGCAGGATGACTATTCGGAGATGCAAATAAAGATAATATTATACATAAGAAACAGATTTTTTAATTAACAGTATATATTTTGTCCAAATTTGTAAAAAAAAAAAAAAAAAAAAAAAAAAACATATATATATATATATATATGAAAATGTACACTACATACAGTGAATATCGTGAACGTGAACATTTTTTGTGAGAATTTTTTTTTTTTTTTTTTTTTTTAAATAAAATGACCTTCGTAGCATGGCGTTGGCATTTCAGAGGCGAGTGTTGTGAGCGCGCAGCGTAGGCGTTACGTCACTGAAGTCCTCCAGCTCTGGGAAGATGCTGGTGTATGTCTGCAAATAATAAAATCATAAAGCAATACAAAGAAAAATAGGCCGCTTCCTCTCTATCACACATCTCTTGGACAGACGGTCGTTACATATCGGATGAAATAGACCAGCCATACAAGGTAAATAGATTTTTTGAAAAAAAAAAAAAAAAACTATTGTGGTTTATAATAAAATAGTGAATGCTAGTATATGGTTACGGTTATTCAATATCTACATATATTGATATTCAAATAGCGCCTCTCATTTACTGTCGCATTTGCTGGACAGCTATTACTAACAAAAGAGGAGGCAAATGTGTTAAGCCATGCAATGGTGGAGAAGAAGGACATTGAGGGAGGATGCTCAGGATTGTGGCTGAGCGATTGCAGGGCTGAATTTTACGGAATATTAGGTTTATTATATATGTAATATAAATTGTATAAGAATTGTAGTCTGTAATTTTGCGCATTTGCAAGTCTCATTGACGTGGTGTGTGGGAAATGCCGACGCTTCTGGTTGGTTTGTCAACGCTGTGAGCAGCCTTCACCTAAATAGAACAACATTATTGAATCGACAGCGATGGACATTGAATATGTGTTTAGAGTATAAACCATTAGCCGAGTATCCCATAATAATGTTGGTAAAGCTGTTGTCATTAAATGTTTGATAACCTTGGAGTGTGAGCCTACATTAAAACCCCACCTTTCCTTCGATTCACTCATTCGGTGTGTAAATGGGAGATGCATTATTACATAGCTTGTGGATTATTTTTGTAGGCTATATGAGAGTAATTGTCTATAGCACGATCCAGATTACTATTAAGATATATAATAATAATGATATTAACAATAGTAATGTTAACGTATAAGTGTTGTGGGGGAAAAAGCTTAACATCACTGACTACACATATAGCTTTTTTAATCTCTGTTATTTGTTGAAACCACTGTAAAAATGTAGCTTTATTTGCTGCCTGGAATTGATTGTTTTGTACATTTTAAAGGACATTTTTAAACATTCTGTCCATTTAGAATATTTGAAGTCTCAATATGAACAATTGTAGCTATAATTATATCTAACTAAAGCAAATCATAGCTGTTAATAATGCACAAGATATCATAACACAATAAACACTAACACTAGATTTGATTATACAGCTCTCTGTGGTTTACCATCCTGGTAAATTTCGACTAGTTTTAGTGATTTTAGTGTTTTTAATCAAAAACCACTGCAAAACTAGCCTCTGAAACAGAGAATAGAGATATATGCCAGCTACAGGTCACTTTGGGTTTTGCATAGGCATTAAACCCATCCCAATATAAGCAGAGAATAAAATTTATGGAAATACATCAACTCTAGATACAATTACAAATCAATATATTGGAGGAATATCCCAACATTTGATCTATGTTTTGTGGTAGAGATATGTAATATAATGACATAATATAATGATGTGTGTTTTGAGGGTTTTTCCTTTTTATTTTATTTTACAGGCCACCATAGTTGCTCCATTTGAAAGAAAGGTACTGAAGACCGGCCTTTGCTTGACAGATGACATTTCTTATACATGAGATGACCTGGCCTGGTTATTAGCACATTTCCTCACATACATTTTTTTTGGTGGGTAAATTTAGCAAATTTACCAAAATGTACGGAAGTTCACGCTCGGTGAGCAAAATGGACAGTAATCACGGTGGGGGTAGAAACAACCAGGGCAACTCGGGTCGCTCGCCACGACTGCCTCGGTCACCCCGCATGGGCCACCGTCGCACCAACAGCATGGGGGGCAGTGGCGGAGGCCCGGGCGGCTCTGGAGGCAAAACGTTGTCCATGGAGAACATTCAATCTCTCAATGCCGCCTACGCTACGTCAGGGCCAATGTACATGAGCGACAACGAGGTCGCAATCGGCACCTCCTCTGACCTCCCTAAGAGTGGAGTAGCAACGGGACGCTTTGGAGGCAGCATCCCCTACGGGGTCCGGGGAACGGTTACAGGCAGCACACCTGACATGGCCATGGTGCCGGCAGTGTCGACCGACTCGATGGGCTTTGGAGGGGAGATCCATGCAGCTTCAACCGTTCCTCACTCCCTACGTCAAGCGAGGGACAACACCATCATGGAGCTCCAAGCCCAGCTCAAGGAGGTGCTGAGGGAGAACGAGCTCCTTCGGAAGGAGATTGAGGTGAAGGATAGCAAACTCAGCTCCTCCATGAGCTCCATCAAAAGCTTCTGGAGCCCAGAGCTGAAGAAGGAACGTGCGCTGCGCAAAGACGAGGCGTCCAAAATAGTAGTGTGGAAGGAGCAGTACCGTGCAGTGCAAGATGAGACACAGGTGGGTAAATCTGGCAAGATTTGCTTATTTTTTAAGTATAAGCAGTGTTGGGGAAATTTACTTTTAAAAGTAATACATTACAATATTGCGTTACTCCCTAAAAAGTAACTAACTGTGTTACTTAGTTACTTTTTATGGAAAGTAATGTGTTAACGTTACTTTTGCATTACTTTTTCTCACCTCGGCTGGGCTTGCTTGTTTGTTTTTTAATAACAAATAAAAAGTTATATTTTTGGCAAATGTAAAGGCCCTTTCACACCAAAAGTGAAATGAATACGCTTCAGGATGATCACAAGTATGATGTTTATCTAAAGTAATTTTTGCTTATTAGTATGGTTGAATTGGATAATCGAAGGTCAGCAGCAAAGAAACTGGTGAATAAAGTGAGGTTAAATACATAAAGTATATTTGTTTAATTTAATATATTTAATTATTGCAGGTTTGTACAATATTCTGAGTTTGCATTTCACTGTTTTTATTGATTTTGAGGAATGCTGACTATGTTTTTGATGAGTAAATGCTTACATTTAGTCTAGAACTACAATATCACGTCTGTACTTACTCATGATTTCTCTCAACATGGCGACAGGAGAGGTGTCAGTCAATGCATGGGAAAACAAAGTAACTTGCGTTGCTTATTTCAAAAAATGACTCAGTTGTAAATTTAAAAGTAATGCATTACTTTACTAGTTACTTGAAAAAAGTAATCTGATTACGTAACTCAAGTTACTTGTAATGCGTTACCTCCAACACTGAGTATAAGTGATATTTTATCGCTGATCAGAGAGTTGTTTTGTGGCTTCAGTGGTATTTAGACTTAAAGCATGTGTTTAAAGGAATCTAGATTTAAATTAGTATCCTAGATCAGTACTAAAAGGCACTGTATATCTATAAAAGTGTACGTCCAACTAAAAAATAGATTTACACTGATACAATTTGGATAAGTACATCCCATTTCGCATACTTTTTCACTATTCTCTGCCAAAACACAGCGAGGCATAGTACATGGTACTTCATCAACCAAAAAAAGGGCAGAATTTGTTGCATACTACCATACAACTCTATATACTTAAAGCAGAAATGGTAATAGTAATATGGCAGTATGCTATTCTGAATTCAACAAAAGTGTGGAACTTAAATGTGGACATTTTATGCACTAGATACAGGTAAATAATACTAAAATAACTGCACATCAGGTGCATTTGAAATGCCATTTCTTTCAAATGGAAAACCACAAATGCTTCTGTTTAATAATTTAATTTGAGACCACACTGCTCCTATAAAATGCACTAGAGTACATATTGAATAGTACAACATTTGGGAAACAACTTATTCAATTTATCAGCACATTATATATATATATATATATATATATATATATATATATATATAGTCACAATACTCATACTATTTTGCAGTATATAATATGCATACTGTGCTTAAAGTACTTATGTTTTAGTATGCACAGAATGCCTAGTGACTCCCTACATTTGCCAAAACATGCATTAAAAAGAGCACACTGTGCTCGGTACAGTGTAATAAATGTAATATGAGACATGATTTTTAATCTTTTTTAATCATTATTGAAGATCATTAGATTTTTTTAACAAAAAAAACATGCAAAATTTTGCTAATTTTAACAGGACATCACTAGCTTAATGTGACAACAGCATAGCATGGTACTGTTTAAAATGTTTATCTTCAGAATGCATATTGTCAAGCATGCTATTTTTAAAATAGCAAGCAGTATACAGTATATACTGCTCAGTATTCAGTAATCAGTGCAATAGTTTTCCATTCCAAACACTGCCTTGAAATGCATGCGTCAGGTAGAACTGACCAGCTTAAACTAGTTAAGACCAGCAAACCGTCTTAGTCTAACTATTTATAGACGCATTTTTATTGCATCAATGCATTTTCATAGATTCATAGGTGTGAAAATTGCGTGATTAAAGATCCAGCTCATCTTCAAACGAGCAGGAAAAGTCTACCTCCGCTGTGAGGTGACGCTAATGGCCAATCCTGAAATGGACATCCTGGTCCTGCTGTGTACGGCTCACTGCACTGCCTGAATTTCTGCAAGCCACAATATGCTCGATGAGCAATACATCTGAGCTAATTAAGAATCAAACTCTGTTTTCAGAAATTCAATGGTCCTTTTAAATGTACGTTGAGATACTAAGATGGGTTTTTGTAGCAGTGACAGTGGCATTGCCCTCCATCTATGTTGCGTTTGAAACACTCTCCTTATTTGAATGATTAGCTTCAACCATGATTCACTGCAACATGGCTGTCATGACAGATTCCCAGACGATGGGGCGTACAGCACTAAGCAAATGACAGCTTGGTTATTCACTAGCATAATCAGCATTATCACGCTCCTCACACTGTTCGCTTGAGATTGAAATTAACACATGAATCATCAGAGAGCTTTGACTCTTAGTTTGCGTTATTTGGTGATTCTTGGCAAGTCGTTTTGTGCCTGTTTGGCTTAATGAGATCTTACCATTAATTATGGCACAGTTGTGTATGTGTGTGTATGATTAAGAAAATGTATAATTACTGTTGTTTAGTTGCCTTTTGGCTGCCATCATGCTTGTAACATAGTTGCATTGGCGTGGATGAATTTGGAGTAAAGAAAAGTGTGAGAGATGACAAAATTAACACACACTCACACACACCACCACCAAGTGCGTGATGGATTGTAGATAAAAAGCTTCTTAAAGTCGTAGATCACCACAAAATGAAAATTGACACACTTGTTCGAGACCTATGCCACTATGCCACTTTCTTCTGTGTAACACAAAAGGAAAGTTAAAAAATTGTACCGGTTGCTCTTTAGATGGTCAGTGAATTGGGACTAAGGTTTTTAAGCTTCAAAAATATTTCTATATTCAACATATATCTTGGAAAATAAATATTCCAAGTCTTCTGAAGCCATATGATTGCTTTGTGTGAGATAGAGATTGAAATTTAAGCTGTTATCCACTGAAAATCCACTCTAGAGCTCCTTGACAAATTAATGAATCTTTCTTTTTAGTCAGATCTTTTCGATGAATCACTTGATCTAGTTCACAGTACCAGTCTTAAAGGATTAGTTAACTTCAGAATTAAAATTTCCTGATAATTTACTCACCCCCATGTCATCCAAGATTTTTATGTCTTTCTTTCTTCAGTTGAAAGGAAATGAAGGTTTATGAGGAAAACGTTCCAGCATTTTTCTCCATATAGCGGACTTCAACAGGGTTCAATGGGTTGAAGGTCCAAATTGCAGTTTCAGTGCAGCTTCAAAGGGCTCTACAAGATCCCAACTGAGGAATAAGGGTCTTATCTAGCGAAACAATCGGTCATTCTCTAAAAACAAAACAAAAAAAAACAACTTTTTAACCACAAATGCTCGTCTTGCACTGCTCTGCGATGCGCCACGCATTACGCAATCACGTTGGAAAGGTCACACATAGGCGACTGACCCAGTTCTTGAGTTAAATCAAAGTCCCTTTAAGACAAGTCATTTCACTCGGCGGCCATCTTTGAAACGCCTCTCGGGCATACAAGTGCAGCTCCTATCTCTTTGAATGGGGAAACATCAAATTCTCCAAAGCTGTTTGCCAAGCTTTCGATTAAATTTCATATTTGAAATCACCAGTGAAATCTGACAACAACTGTCTCATAAATTTTGTTTCTAAACGCTCGAATCATGACAAAAAATTTTATTTTTCAGGCTGGATCAAGCTAATGCGCAGATCTAAATGCGCGTCTCTTGTGCCTTATTTCGGAGGCGCGCCTCTGACTGTTTCTATAGGAACCGGAGCTTCTAACGGCCGCTGCAGTGACGCGATGACTTTACCAATCGGCGATTGGCTCTTATTTAGAAGGCGGGACTTATTCCACCATATTGCGCGTTGCACTTTCTCCCATTCAAAGCAGTAGGAGTGACGCGTCTTGTGTTATTCTATAGTCTTTGGTTCAACTCACTGAATCAATGAGTCAGTATGCTCTTAATTGGAGGGGAAAATTATCAGTGAGTAACAACTAAAATTTAGGTTTGTTCCTCACACAAAGCTGGCTTCAGAAAACTTGGAATCTAGTGCAGAAGTCATTTTATTTAGTTAGTTTTAGTGATTTTAGTACTTCAACTTAAAGTTGAAGATCATTCAAGATTTTGAAGTTTAAGTTTTTCATTTAATATTTGTATTTTGTTATATTGCAGCTTTATTTCAATCAACGAAAACAATTATTATATTTTAGTTGTAGTTAACAATGACATGGACATCTTTTATGATGCTTTCAAGCCTGAAAACCTCAGTCTTTGTTAATTGTAATTGCATGGAAAAGAACAGGATGTTACAGGCAGGACTAAAACCTGCATCATCTACATGAGCACCACAGCACAACATCTCAGGAGAATATGCACTAAATATTGCTCCATCTGAGCTGTTTTTACCAATTCAAGTTGTAGTAGTAGTAGTTACAAATGAGATGTTTACATCACAACTGTTCTCAGTAATTACTCATGTCACTGCTTGTATGAAAGATGATACTATAGATTGAACTGTATTCACCGATGAATAAAGAGATGGTTTCTGTGGGATGCTTTTATAAATAATAGGATTATAGCTGATAAACTTTGATTTCTTGAAGTCTCCCTTATATCAGTTCCAAAATCTACCAACAGTCAATGTCACTAAGCTATTTCTGTTTTTAAACATTTTTAAATGAATTGTAAGTAAATGATCCTCTTGTCTATCACAGCACCTGCAGACAACCGTGCAAGCGCTGCAAGCCGAGCTGCGCATCCAGCGTGACTTGAACCAGCTGCTCCAGCCACCTGGGGAGCCACTGGCCTGTGAGCCCAGCGAGGAGCAGGAAAGGCAGGCTCGAGAGCTGTTTTTGCTCCGCCGTACCTTGGAGGAGATGGAGGTTCGCATGGAGACCCAGCGGCAGACGCTAGCTGCTCGTGATGACTCTGTCAAAAAGCTCCTGGAGATGTTGCACAGCAAGGGACCCTCGGCTAAAGCCAGTGAAGAGGACCATGAGCGCACACGTCGCCTCGCAGATGCTGAGATGCACGCGCACCACCTGGAGAACCTTCTAGAACAGCGTGATAAAGAGCTAGCGGCTTTGAGAGAGGTGTGTGATAACTAG
Organism: Ctenopharyngodon idella; assembly: GCF_019924925.1. Classification (NCBI taxonomy): domain Eukaryota; kingdom Metazoa; phylum Chordata; class Actinopteri; order Cypriniformes; family Xenocyprididae; genus Ctenopharyngodon; species Ctenopharyngodon idella. Next base: position 14,865,250 of record NC_067243.1, on the reverse strand, counting down.
AGTTAAAAATACAAATTACAAAATATGAAAATTATATAATTTTTTTTTTTAAAAACTGTTATATATGGCACTTTACATGAATAGGGAAAAATTTGGTCCACTATTGTTTAAAAAAATATAACTTTTTTTTTTAAAAATTACATTCAAATTACATATAAAAATTTATAAAATAATTATATATATATATATATATATATATATATATATATATATTATTTATTTTTATATATATTATGCCATTTAATGTTAAGTCATAACCTTGATATAATCTTTTATATTCACATTTAAAAATATTTTTAATTTTAATTTCCAAAAACGTACTGTTTAGCTCTTTGTGCAAAACCCTGTTACTAGATGATTTTCCCTATTACAAAAATGTCAAGCTCAACCACTCAACCCTATTACCCAAGTTATTGTAAGACAAAATTATCAAACATATAATTTTCTTTCACATATATATATATATATATATATATATATATATATATATACACATATATTTGTATATGAACATTTGGTCCTAAACTCGCTAAACTGAACTAAATATAGGCTAAATTTGCAACCCTGTTACTTGCAACCAATACTCACTTTAGTATTATGTTGTTGTTTTTTTATTTTAGAAAATAAGTTTATTTATATATGTTTATGCATATGTTTATTGTTACAAAATAAATTCAAACAAATTGTGGTTCATTTTTAAACTGTATTTTGACATAAAATAGTTTGGTTAACTTGGGTAACAGGGTTGCAAAAATGACAATCCTCAAAATGAATAGCAAATAAAACATCTTATACAATATTTAGTACGACCTCCTGAGGTTGACGACCAACATTTTCTGAAGGTTAAGCACCTCCTTTCACTGAACATGTGCTGAAAAGTGCCATATACAGTCAATTGACTGCAGTGAATTAAAGCAGAAAGACTATTATAATGAAAGACTAATACAATGCACCATTATACAACATTCAGTCACATAATGACGGCAGCTATTCTCCTCAAAGCACAAAAAAGTAGGATACTTAATTGAACTAGATAGCAGGAGACCCTATTTGTACTTATAATAGAGTACAGCTCCTGCAATGTGATGGAGAATTCAGCCAAAACTAAACAGTGCTGCTCTCCCTCAAGGTATGATGACATATCTGAGAGCTCTATTTCTGGCACTGGTGTGAACGAAGTGCCAACCATGTGTCTTTAATTCCAGGAGCTGCATCGCCGCCTCGAGGGGACGCCAGAGACTACGAAAACCAAAGCTCTTCAGACTGTAATTGAGATGAAGGTATAGCTCCTATTTTAATTAATGTGTTAATCTGTGATGTCACATTTTTCTTTTGTCTATCTGGGCATTAAAAGCACATACAAATTGATGTAAAATATTAAACAATATTTTGTACTATACTATTATAAAGCTTAAAACCCTTGTGAAAAAACAGTACACTTTAGCATACTTTAAAAAAAAGAGAAAGAATATACTTAAGTGTGAACTGAACTTAATGTATTTGGACACCTAATTGCATGCTAACTGCAATTTAATGAAAATGCATTATAGTTTAAATTTAAATTAAATGCAATTAGCTTTAACTCAATTAAATTAACTTTAGAGTGCTTTTTTGACCTAATTAAGTAGGACTTAAGTACATCTTTATATGTATTTTCATAATTACAAATATAGTTAAAGTGAAATATGGTTAAAGTGTACTGCTGAATTTATTGACAAATAGTCATTTCTATTGAAACTTTTATGTCATGTATTTAAATATATTTGTAATTGCACATTAGTAATGATAGTAAGTACATTTAAAATATACTGATTTTAAATGAAATATTGCATAACACAAAAAAATTATAATCAAGTGATTTACGTGTCTGTCAACACAAAAAAAATGTAATCTTTAAAGCGTTACAAAAAATGTATTAAAAAATAATACTTTTAATTTGACATTATTACAAAGTGCACTTTTTAACAGTGCACTTAAGTGTGTTAAGAAACAAACTCTTACATACAGTCAAACCAATATTTATTCAGACATCTTGAACATTTCATTCATTAATATAGTTTATTCACTATATTTAAAATAAAATGGTAATAAAATATGATAAGATCTCAGAGTTAAACTGTGTCAGAATAAAATAATCTTAATTATGTCAGATAACACTTAAGCAAAACATGGTCAGGTCAAAGTGTCTGAATAATTTTTGGTTCCAAATTTTTATCAATTTTACTGGTAGTCCACTGTATGAAGAATTTTTGGGTATAATATGTCACAGTTATAGTTTTGGGTATAATATGTCTCTTCCAAGCCAGGATATTTTTTAAATATATCTCCGATTATGTTAATCTAAAAGAAGATAGTCACATACACCTAGGATGGCTTGAGGGTGAGTAAATCAAGGGATAATTTTTATTTCTGGGTGAACTAACCCTTTAAGTGTCCTTTTATTTCAATAATATTATATTATCTGTAAATACAGTTTTTTAAAAACATACTAATAGCATCTATAAGTCCACTACAAGTGCACATTCGGTACAATTAAGAGCACTTTTTCAGTAGAGTAGCTCAGCAAAAGATGAAAATTCTGTCATCGTTTACTCGCCCTCATGTTGTTTCAGACCTGTATGATTTTCTTTCTTCTGACGATGATATTAGGCAGGATGTATGTTTCATATAATGAAAATAAACAGTGACTAAAAATGGCACAACAGAAAAGTATCATTAAAGTAAACCTTGCGTATTTTCAAATTTGGCACATTGTGATTGGTTGACATTATCGACATCAAACCTATAACCTCATTTTGACACGTGTCTCAGGATTCTCAGATCAGTTCTCTAGAGCGGGGCCTCAGGGAGCTTGAGGATCAGGTCATGATGCTCCGATCCAGTAGCATGCTCAGCTGTGAAGAACGGCAGGAGGAGGCCAAGCAGATGGAGGTCTACCGCAACCACACCAAGTTCATGAAGAACAAGGTACTGCATGGTCTGCTTTAGAAGAACAGATCTGGATTAGTCTCACATATATGAATAACAAATATTGAATAATTCTTTCATGTAGATGGACCAAGTTAAGCAAGACCTTTCCAGGAAGGACACCCAGCTCCTCGGCTTGCAGACCAAGCTGGAAACCCTGACTAACCAGTTCTCTGACAGCAAACAGCATATTGAAGTGCTCAAAGAGTCTCTGACTGCCAAAGAACAACGTGCTGCTATTCTACAGACAGAGGTAGTAGAGCACACCAGTGGTTAGTCTTCAGCCATCACACCGTCAGATTCTCTGACCACTGCACACAACTGCTTTGCAGGTGGATGCTCTGAGGTTGCGTCTGGAGGAGAAGGAGACCATGTTAAACAAAAAGAGTAAGCAAATCCAGGAAATGTCTGAAGAAAAGAGCACACTCAACGGAGAAATCCATGATCTGAAGGACATGCTGGATGTCAAGGAGCGTAAAGTCAACGTCCTTCAGAAAAAAGTGAGGGCATGATTCACCAGTGAAACGTGTCTTTATTTTACATTTCATTACAGGAAACCATTGATGACAACGAACAAAATGTTCTCTTATTACACGTGTCAGTTACAAAATACATAAAAAATACATCTACGAGAACCTAATGAATAATCAAAACTGATTTACAATACTGATGACAGAGACTGATTTAAAAAAAAAAAAAAAAAAAAAAAAAAATATATATATATATATATATATATATATATATATAATTATAAAAATAATAAATAGTTAAAAAAAAACAACAACACACAACAATTTTAATATATAAAATAAAATAAAGAAAATAAGTTAAAAGAAAACTGATATACTGTTAAACTGATAAAGATCATTCATACACTGATTTAAAGTTTAAAAATTAATATATATTATATATATATAAAATTATAAAAATAAATAATGGTACAAAAATAAACATAACAACAATAATAATATATACAAAAAATGGAGGAAAAAAAATAAAAATAAATAAATAATAAAAGAAAAATTATAAAAATAAACAAACAACCAAACAACAATACTACTAAAAATAATAATAATAAATTAATAAAATAAATTAATTAATTAATAAAAATACAAATGACGACTTATTCAACTTATTCTGTCTCCTAGGCTAATATTCTTGTTCCCTATATAACTTTAACAAAGAACATTAACAAAGAACAAAAATATGTATGTATTGGTTATTGTTCTAATTATTATTTATTATATTTTATTTTATTTATTTATTTTTATGTGTTGGTGATGGGTATTACCACAAAAGAAAAAAGAAAAAGAAAAAAAAACCTGAAAGGAAGAGGAAAGTAGAATGAAAAATGAGGAAAAATATTGGTAAAAAATATTATGTCTTTAAAGGAATTGATTATTTGTATAATTGTATTAAACGTGCTTGAATTAAAAGACATAATAAAGTATAAAACAAAAATAAGAAAGATTAAAACAATCCTGAGTAATATGACTTCCAAAATACAACGATTTAACAATAATTTCCACCAAATTTCCAAATTATCACAGTTATTGTTACTGTAAAACCATAGTAAATTAATATAGGGTTTATTACAACAACAATAACTATATTAATGGTATTTTTGCATAAACAAATTGTAGATTATTTTTTGAATGTGCACATCAAGGATTTTTTACATTGAAAGTAAAATCAATTTGAAGTCCAAATGATCCAGGTCTATAAATATGTATCATACATGTAGGTGAGTTGCTAAAGTATAGAAACATTTTTTTATACTTTGAACATGAATTACTAAATGGGGTAAAGTGTGTTAGATGCCTAGGGGCAAGCTGTGTTCAAATGTAGGAAATACTATTAAAAATTCACTACATTAAAATTTTGGCTGTATATAAAACTGTTTCAGATTGAAAACCTGCAGGAGCAGCTGAGGGATAAAGAGAAGCAGATGAGCAGCCTTAGAGAGAGGGTGAAGTCCCTACAGACAGACACCTCTAACACAGACACAGCCCTCACTACACTGGAGGACTCGCTGGCTGAGAAGGTGAGGATCAACTCTAGAGGACGCTATAACACACCACCAGACTACAGGACAAATCATTGGTGCACTTCCAAATGGCATCAGCGTGGTCATAATCTGAGTCGGAACATCTGTGCTTAGTTATAAACATTTCATGTTCGTTGTATATGCTGTCTTTTTGGCACTGTGTTTAATGTATCCATTTCTAAACAGGAACGTATTATTGAGCGTCTGAAGGAGCAACGTGACCGCGAGGAGCGAGAGAAAGCAGAGGAGCTGGATAACAGTAAAAAAGAGCTGAGGGAGTTAAAGGAGAAAGTCAGCATGCTGCAGGGAGATCTGTCAGACCGAGAGGTTAGAGATCAACAAACAGAAAAGCCATTATAAGCACATTACATGATTATAACTTATTATTTATTCATCATGGGCCACAATGTGTGTATTTTTATTAGATTTTTTTTTGCTGAAAAACAAGACAAATTACTGATTAAGAAAATAATTTTACATTTATCACAAGAATAAGGTCAGTCTTGATTTCTCCAATATGTGTAATGAAATATTTTAAAAAGAGAAATCTACTCATAAGTAAGGGGGTCAACCTCGATACATACTTACAAGCATATATCCTATGTGACATGAGATTGCCATGAGATTCTAAAGGAACATAAAATTGTTTGTATGTTTGTATACTTTGGACCTCAATGCTAAGTTTGGTTTCAGACATCTCTGCTGGACCTCAAAGAGCATGCATCGTCGCTGGCCTCATCTGGCCTGAAGAAAGACTCCAAACTGAAAAGCCTAGAGATCGCCCTTGAGCAGAGGAGGGAGGAATGCACTAAGCTTGAGAACCAACTGAAGAAGGTAAACGAGAGCGTCCTAATTAGCTGGATCTCAATATTTGCTTACCATCCACTTGAGAAAAGATTGTAAACGTCCTAAATCACATTACGTTAGTAGTGTGTAAGCAATGTTCTTTAAATGGCATACTTTTTACAAATGCGATTTCCAGACCTGAAGTCGTCTTAAAAAGGTCATGGAAATTAGATAACATAAAATGGTTTGGTAATTTTTTTTTGCTCTTCTATAAAGTATTTAATTGGCTAGATATTGCTTTTGTAAGTGTTTTTGTGGAGATAAATTGTAGTGTAAAAATATATTGGAAATGTTTTTCACCAAAACAGATATAATCATTTAAAGGGATTCAACCCAAAAAATTCTCACCCTTGTTTGTCATTCTAAACTTTATTTCTTCTGTGGAAAGAAGATATTTTGAAGAATGTTGTCAACTAAACAGCTTCATTTCCCATTGATTTTATTGTATGGACAAAAAAATACAATAGAAGTTAATTGGAACCCAAACTGTTTGGTTAAAGCTGCAGTCCGTAAGTTTTGCCTCTTTGTCGCCATCTCTGTTTGAAACCTGCAATTGCAGTTATTTGTGGAATTATCATCTTTACGTGGGTTGTGCATCGGCACGGCTCCTCAGCGCGGATGAATCTAATGTTTGTTGTCAGTCACCTCACCTGTGGATACTGTACTTCAGAATCACAGATTTTAGTCTTGGAAGTATGAACAAAATAAAAATTTTCACTAGAAAATGTCATCTGAACAAGTAACATGTCTGCCACTTTTGTTCTGACCAACTGAATAAATTGCCCTGCCAATGGTGATTAAACATAACGATCACATAGCTCATATCACATCAATCCATGCAAATTATTATTATTGTTGTACTTTGTTCTCAAATTGTTAACAACATCAGCATTGCGTGACTACATGTATTTAGTGTGTATTAGCGTTACCTGTAAATTTCAATTTCTGTAGCCACTCCGCAGTCCGAAGTCTTTTGCTTTTGACTATGGGTGAATCTCCATTTGTCACTGATGATTGTCATTTGGACCTTTCTGGATTACAATCCGCCATCAAAATGATAAGTTTAATTATTGCAGCTGCTGTGAGAAAAGGATATAAATGATCTGTCACCTGCAGCATCCTCACATGATATAGCCTACTAGCTGGGACTCCTTCTTTATGTAAACAGACGTGACGTAATGACACAAAGACGAATGGCTGCATGCTCGAATTTCCCGTGGAAACCTACCAGTACCACTCGAATTAGAAAACATTATTACAAGCTTACCATTGTGAATCGGGCTAAGGTAAGGAGATAGTTTTGAACACTGGCTGTTTATGTACTTGCTCAAGAACTGATTTCGAATCATTTTTAACCAAAAAAAAGTTACGGACTGCAGTTTTAACAACAACTTCCAAATATCGTCTTTTGCGTTCTGGAGAAGAAATAAAGGCATACAGGTTTTTGAGAATGACATGAGGGTGAGAAAAATGATGACAGGATTTGCATTTACCGGTGAACTATCCCTTTAAATCTATTTATTCAAAAGATTGGTACATTATATACAAATGAAATTTTTAAAAAACTGGAAAGGTCCTGGAAATACTTTGGTCAAAATATGTGGGAACACAGTGCATAGTACAAGAATTTAAACTTAGTCATCGTAAACAAATGGGAAAGTAAGCATGGACTTATATATTTGAGTTTGTGTAAGTTGTGGGTGTTTATATATCACGGTCATCTATTAGGTCCAGAGTGCTGCAGCCAATTCACAGGCCAACGCAGAGATATCTGAGCGGATTTCTTCACTCGAGGCTGATGTGGCCAGACACAGAGAGGACTCCGCCAAAGCCCAGGCTGAAGTTGATCGTCTATTGGACATCCTGCGTCAGATGGAGAATGAGAAGAACGACAAGGACAGAAAAATCAGTGAGCTGGAGAGGTCAGTCTATTTCCCTGCTCACCATGGCTTGCTCTCTCCTCTCCTATAAATGTGATTATCTGTTGCATTGGTGTCGCAGTCAAAACATGTTACGTCTTTATCCGTTTTTGCTTCAATGTTTAAGCATCACCGTCAAAACGTTTTCAGTGTCTGCGTTTGATGAGGCTGATGTTTTGACTGGGCTTCTTTCCCCCCCTTTGAGTTTTTGCGTTGAAGTACTGATCAAGTACTTTTTTCTCACGCTAAGTGGCCTTTGAACTTCTGCTTTTTGTCTCCCTCTTTTTCACTTTTTCACCTGGAAATGTGTACCTAGTGTGGCTTCCAGGTTAGTAGATACATGTGTACTTCCACACACATAAATGGGCAAAGTCCTCAAGAATTAAAGCTTAAACCTGTTAAAGATCCCATGAAATACATGTTTTGTAGCTTTTAGTCATCTGATAGTGAACACTTAAAATGTAAAAAAGACAAAAATAGCTTTTAGCAGACATACGAATTATAATTTACAGATCGTATTTTTCTAGGGATGCACCAAACCAAAAAAATAAATAAGGAAAATAAGCATGAAAAATTAAACATCTGATCATTAAATATCAGATTTTTAAAAAACGTCTGATAATCGATATGTTACCGATATATTGTGTATCCCTAATTTCCAATCACATGATCTCTAGAATGACCTAGAAAGTAGCAATTCTAGTTCACAGATGACATAAATAAAGGCTTTTGCCTATTTTCAAATAAAGTGACGAGCCCTTCAATATGTCCCATGGAAAGTTGCGTTCATCAAGCGATTTCATGAGGTTGCACAAAAGAAAGGGAATGTATTTTGCTCCTCCATATAATCACTGTTTTAGTTTTATGAATAGCATAAGGAAGTTATTATACATGTGATCAGGCTTGGTGATATTTATTGACCAATAATAAAGCCAGTTCTTTTTTAGAGCTATTAAATAGCTAGTGTTATAAACCTCTCAGCCCCCTCCAACCAAAAACTCTTAAATTCTTCATTTTACTATTAAACCTTCACAAGCACTTCATGTTTATGTTTCAGGCAAATGAAAGAGCAGAGTAAGAAGTCCTCTGGCAAACACAAGGAGCCACCAGGGAAGGGCAGAAATGTCAACGATGGCCCACAGCAGGTGAGACTTACAGAGGGATAGTTATGACAGCTTTGTCATAAGCTCCTGTGTTTTGACAGATCCCTGTATATTTCCAACATTGTCAAACTGTGCTGGTGTGCTTATGATGAGCTGAACCCTGTCTACCCCAGGAGTCCCTGCGGCAGAAGGCAGAGCGCATCGAGGAGCTGGAGGAGGCTCTCAGAGAGAGCGTTCAAATCACTGCCGAGAGGGAGATGGTTCTGGCACAGGAGGAGGCCGCACGAACCCACCAGGAGAAACAGGTCAACACTACAATAATTACTAGCAAAATTATAAATGTTCAGAATTGACTAGTAAATGTGTTACTTCAATAACTAGTCGACTATTTCTTTAAAAACTATTTTTAACTTGATATGCCGTCTTAAATGCTCTTGACACAAGATGCTCAAAATAACAGTGAGTCGTGACGCAGTTATCAAAGACGTCTATCTGCATGTGTGTGTGGAGATGGGATGTGTATGTTTAGAGGGATGAATTTAAAGACATAATTTCTATGAGAGTGTTGTACCAACTGTCTACAAAATGTTGTCTAAAAGGTCAAAACAGCTAAAAATCCAATGAAGAACCAGGATTCCCATGGTCTTGAAAAACTTGTGTGAAAAAAGTGTGATTTCTAGACCTATAAAAGTCATGCAAATCAATGAAGTAAATTAAAAAAACTTCATACTCCATAATAAATACAAATTTTTTTAGTTATGCCAAGCTCTAGAGATTGTGAGTAAAAATATTTTAAAATATATTTATTCTCAATCCTTATCCAGTAAATTATGGGAAACTGAAAAAGCCATGGGGCTTTTGAATATTATTATGGACAATGCAGGGTCTTGGAATTGAAAAGGTTGAGGACCACTGTGCTAGCATGCTAATCAAAGCACCGGCACTAAAAATATCAAAACTCGCAAAAATTAGAAAACCAAAAGTGGTATTTACATTCATACCTGTATTCCCTGCTTATTGGAGAAACCAGCTCATACCAAGTTAAGTTGGTCAAGCTGGTTTTTGGAACATGGTAGTCTACCAGCACTAACAAGCTTAACCAAGATGTTCAACCTGGTCGAACTCTGCCCCACTAGCTTATTGACCATCTTGGACCAGCTAGAAAACACTTAATACCACCAGATGCCAGTTTTACCTGGATTTTCCAGTAGAGATTAGCTGATTTCAAATCAAAACATTTAGGATCAGTTTCTGGATCAGTTTCAGGATCAGTCAATGTTGCATTTGGTCATATGTCACATTAATGAAAATCTGCCAAAATTTCACAAGCAAAAAAGGGCCATAGTCAATAGTGTTGTGATGAAGCACATCTCACACAGAAGTCACTTTCAAACCAAGCAGCATTTTGTTGGTCAAAATTGTAATTCGCGTGACGTGTGATGTCAGTTTTCTGATAACAGATTACTCTAAATTATAATGAAGAAACATGCATTTTCTGTAAAGCTGCTTTGAAACTTTATGTATTGTGAGACGATCTATAAAAATAAATGTGAATTGAAATATGAATCTCCTGCATGAAGAAATCTTTGGCCCTTACACATTTCCAATTGCATGGATTCCCTTTGAAAGGACTGAATTTCGCCTGCAAAAATTTCCCAAACAACGGTTACAATGGGGACTGCATCTTTAGTCAGTCTGTGAAAGAGATTTACCTTTTGTTTATTTCTTAAAAAGATGGAAGAGTTGCTTGGAGCGATGGAGAAGGTGAAGCTGGAGCTTGAGTCCATGAAGGCCAAGATGTCGTCCACCCAACAGTCTCTGGCTGAGAAAGAAGCTCATCTGACCACACTGAGGGCAGAGAGGAGGCGACACCTGGAGGAAGTGCTGGAGATGAAGTACGCTACCAACTTTCTGTTTACATCTTACCATAACGGTGCTTGCAAAGAGTCTTACTGAAGTTTGCAAAGAAACTTTCAATAAAGACTGAAAGAATGAAAAGGGTTTGCGAACATTTTGTGAAATTAGAGCGCTCATTTTGCACAGGGAACCTGCAGGCCATATTCTTTTTACGTGGGTTACACAAAAACAAACTGTCCCTTAATGACTTTATCCTGTTTTATACATCAGTACATCAAGACAGTGACTAAACGACCAACTTCGCATTGGCCTTCATAGCAGCACGAAAAAAAAAGAAAGTGTAATTCAGATTTTTAATAAATTATATACAGAAAGCGGGCAACACGACAATATTAGAACACTTTCATCCTATTATAATGAATGAAGCTGTCACTGCTAGTTTACATAATTTCATGTGTCTGAGCACAGCGTGAGCTCACTGATTGTCCACAGAGTTCTTCCATTATAATCAATAAAGCTGTCTACAATGCAGAATAAATCTCTTATTTACACTGTATGTAGTTTTGTTGCATCACTCGCTTAAAAGTAAAGGTTTTAAAAGGGTTTTTTTGCAGTGATGAAACATTTTGGGTTCCTCAAAGAAACTTTCAGTGAACAGTTCTTAAAAGAATAATAAGCTGTGTTTCCACAGCAGGAACCTTCTCCAGGAACTAGGGACTTTTGGGTGGTACTCTGTGTGTTTTGACTGCAGGAACCAGGGTTCCAGGTATCAACATGAAGTTTAAAAATTACGACTGATGGACCGACAACGATGTTCAGGCTTAATTAAGCTTATATGCGGAGGATGAAATCCAGCGGGAACTTGAAAGTCATGTGCAGTCCTACGTCACTGGACTAATCTTCACCATACTTTAGACCATGATGGAAACGCAGTCAGCAACAGGTCTGGGGGAAAACATTTCCTGGGACAAATTGTTCTGGGTAAGAACCCTTTTCTACTATAAAGAACCTTTTGCGCAATGAAAAGTTTCCATGGATGTTAAAGGTTCTTCATGGGACCATCAATAGCCTCTTTTCCACCGAAATTACCCAGAACAATTTGTCCCAGGAACTTTTTTCCCCCAGACCTGTTGCTGTCTGCATTTCCATCGCGGTCTAAAGTACCGTGAAGGTTAGGCAAATTAGACTGGTGACGTAAGTCTGCACGTGACTTTCCAGTTCCCGCTGGATTTTATCCTCTGCATATAAGCTTAATTAAGCCTGAACCTCGTCGTCAGTTTTTAAACTCCATTGTTGATTCGAATAGTGAACAACTCTTACTGCACGCACCACAACAGACTTTTAAAAATGGTGGTTGAAATAAAATGCTGCGTGGAGTCAACCAATCAAAATGCTGCGTGAACTCAACCAATCAGCATGTTCAGTGCCCAAGTCCCACCCCCGAAAGTTCCTGAACTTTAGTACTATCTCACGAGCAGGGACTTTTTGAGGGGGAAATTTTTACCTGGAACTTCATTTAGACCCTGGTACCACCCCAAAGTCCCTAGTTCCTGAGGAAAGTTCCTGGCGAGGAAACACGGCTAATGATAATAAAGAACCTTTAATTTTAAGTGTATTGGATGTTAGACTGTCTACAATAAAATGAGTGGTCTATTGATTTGATACAGTGGGATTTGACCTATTGGTTTTCAAAATGATTATTTAGTTGCAATCATAATCTTATACTATGCATTCTAATCCCTCTTTGTCATGCATCAACATGTACAATATAACGTTCAGGAACAGCAACAAAAAGCATATTGTAAAGATTTAAAGAATATTGCATCTTCATCTACCATTCATGCAGGAGACACATCTGCTATGTGTTATGCGCTGATCTAAATTGCTTTTCCAGATCAGATATTTAAATCATTAAATAACCATCTTTTTCATTAGATCTCATTCTGAGGTCACTCTGGCGAGCTGTAATGTTAATAATATAAATCAATTAATACACAGTAAACCGAGATAAACATCATGACAGAAAAATAGGCTGTAAAACTTTAACTGAGTATGTTTTTCATACCATTTATTTGTGCAGATCATAAATGCAGAGGATGATTCATTCTGCACGTGGCTTGTTCTGCTATTTCTGTCTCCATATTTCAGCCGTGCTCCTGGGAATCTGTAGAAAAACTGAGAATAAATAAGCTATTTCAGTCTTTCTGAGACAATTACACACAGTTATTTTGACAAAATCCATATTCCACTGAGATGTTTTGTACTTGTGAAAGCAAACATCCTTTAACCTGCTTTGTTGAGGGTTGTAAGACACCTGGTCATTGTCGATGAGGTCTGTTGCTTTGAAGAGCACTTCCACAGTACTTCCGTAAAGTGCTGTTTGACAATAGGCTTTGACTTCTAATCATATTGATATAGATATGTTTTTAATTTAGTTAACAAAAATATTTTTATAACTTTAAACAATTGTAATTCACAGACAGGAGGCTCTGCTGGCAGCCATAAGTGAAAAAGATGCTAACATAGCCTTGCTAGAGCTGTCTTCATCCAAAAAAAAGAAGACACAAGAAGAAGTGGCTCAGCTGCGGAGGGAGAAGGATCGTTTGGTGCAGCAACTCAAACAGCAGGTACGGACTGCGTCACAAGGCTCCGAGCGTATGTTTGTCCTCAAGGTCAAGTTGTTTGTTTGCTTTAAATCAACGATCATAGAGTTGCTAGAGAACTTAAAAGGCCTAGACAAAATACATCTTTGTTTTGACTGGTGGGTTTCTGAATGCAAACAAGGTCTATTGATGTGCTTGTTTTAATTGATCTCTTCTTCTCGACCCCTAATCAACCCCCTAACCTTTTGCTTTCATCCTTTTCTACCCCCCTTTCTTTCCTTACATCTGTGCCTCCTCTTTTCTCCTAGACACAGAACCGTATGAAGCTCATGGCGGATAATTACGACGATGGCTACTTGAAAACGCCACCTGACCAGACCAATCACAAACCTCCAAAATCACCCGATCAGGTCACAATCCGGACCTCTACAAAGATCAGAAAAGCGTTAAAGGGACAGTTCACCCCAAAATGAAAATCTTGTCATCATTTACTCACCTTCATGACATTCCAAACCCATATAACATGAGTAAATGATGACAAAATATTCATTTTTGGGTGAACGTTTCCTTTAAAATTGTTTACTACTGTCATCAGCTTTTTTTATTCTTCAGTGGATATTCAATATGGCTGAATATGAAATAATTGTACCGTTGCTGTATTTTGCTTATCCCATATTCATAGGAGCTTAATCTTAACAGCAAACCAAAGAAAGACAAATTGGAGGTGTGGCCAGTTTCATACTTTTTAATAAAATATTAATATTAGAAACTGAGTTGGAAACGGACGCTCCATTGTCCATTTCCATTGCAGTCACGTTATCGTAATTGAAATGGAGCTGCCCTCATCTCCAACGCAGACGCCATCATTTCCTTTTTACTGCTTTCATATTGATCATAACTTCTCAACCCTATGGATTTTATTCTTATTCATGACTGTAGAAATCGCCCCTAAGCGCAGATCCAGGATCAGTTTCCCTTAAACCTTGCAATACAATATTCAAACATCAAAGATGCTGAAAGCTGATCCTGCGTCTGCGCTTACGGGTCGCTTCTACTTGGATATATTCACATACTAACCTGATCTTTTTTCCCATGCTGCACTTGGCTAAAACCCTGCCATCTCTTAACCAATAGGATGATGAGGAGGGCATTTGGGCATAGCCTCACTGGCAGCCATTTTGTTTTAGAAGGGTGAGCATTTCTTTGATGGACATGTAAAAGCCAATCTCAGCTGCCCTGTTCCTCCCCATGTGACATCAAACCCTGCCTGTCTCGCTGTGCCTGTTTGAGATTATTGACCATGTCATGGCAGTGCAAACATGCTTCTGAGGTTTCCATTGGGATGTTTTTATTAGCAAATATTTTCAGTACTTTTTTATATTTCAAAGGTTATTTGTTTTGATATAAAATCTACATATATAACTTATTTGTAATTGCACTGCTATGAAATAGTCTCCAAATCTCATTTCCTCTGGTTTTGTTTTTTCCCTTCCTTCCCTGTTATCTCTATGTATGGTTTTGTGGTTAAACATAATCCCAGATGGTGCATTAAGTCTATAAAGTTTCCACACTCTCTCTGCCCTCACCAAATTCAATTCCTCCTCCTCCTCCTCCCAAAAAATAAATAAATAAATAAAATTTTACATGTTAAACAAGCACTATTTAATTAGCAGGGTTACAAAATCAATAAAATTCAACAAATACAAAATACGAAAAATAAAATTTTTATATGAACTGGTAAGAAAAATGTACAGTACAAAGTTAAATATGTTTATTACAAATATGAAATAATGTACATACCTGTACACAGTGAGGTTTGAGACCACATTGAGAATCTGTGATTCAAAATCTAATTTAAATCTGGAAACAAAAAGTGTATGTATTTGGTGTACTAAATATTCAGAAATACCATGCAAAAGTTTGGGGTCAGTAAGATTTTTTAAAAGAAATTAATACTTTTATTCAGAAAGGATGCATTAAATTGATCAAAAGTGACAGTAAAAATTCTTTTTACCTTTATATTCATCAAAGAATCCCGAAAAAAATGAACTGTTTTCAACATTGATAATAATAATAAATGTTTCTTGAGCAGCAAATCAGAACATTAGAATGATTTCTGAAGGATCATGTGACACTGAAGACTTTTTAGTTATGATTCTGAAAATTCAGTGTTGCCATTACATCACAGGAATAAATAGAAAACAGTTTATTTTAAATTGTAGTAATATTTCACAATATTACCGTTTTTGTTGTATTTTTTATTAAATAAATGAAGCCTTTGAATGGTGTATATATATATTTTAGAGCTGTCAATCGATTAAAATTAATCACACCTAACATTAAAATGTATAATAATACATAATTTCACAGTGAATCTGCAAATGAATGTAGAGACAACATAAAGATGGTACATTTAAATATTTGCTTAATGGCATCTTTTATAAAGTACTATGAATAAAGGTCGGTTTCACCAATACCAATACTGATGGCTCTACTAAATGTATTTTTTCTCAATTTCTGGGGATGAAATTAATAAAAGTTATTGTTTTCGTTGTTTTTGACTCATGTAATCCATAATAAATAAGGTTATGATGGCACCAACTTTTTACCAGAGAAATTTCACAATCCTCTATTCCAATTTTTATACCACAACAAAAACTACTAGCCTACCTAATAAAAAGTTTTTAAAGACAAGTAAACAGTCAATAATTTAGAACAAACTACAAGCAATGGCACAAATAAATAGAATATAACAAAGATACACATGAAATAAACAGTGCTTTAAGATTTTCAAGGTCTAACGGTAATATTCAGGGAATAAATACTACAGATATTAAATAAAGTAATCAAATGTAAAATAACACTGCATTTACACTGTCTTTAATGTATAAATTAAATAGGGACTAATCATTATTAAAGCTACAAAAGTTATTCAGTCAAGAGCAGTTATTTTATCTTTGTTATTCGTTCTTTGAATAAAATTAATGACACAGACAGCAGCAGGTTTATTTGGCTGCTGTGACTTTAAGACCTGATGAACATGACGTGGATCTGACACGCATCCAATTTTCTCCAAACTCTTTGCATTCCATAATGGGCATCTTGACATAATTTTGTGTGTTTTTGTTCGTTCAAGAACGATAACACATAAAAGAGAACTTAAATCAGTCTGTAAAGCGGATTTCTGTGCGTGTTTCGGGTGTTGTGTGTGTGTATATATGTACAGTTTTTAGCTTACGCGCGTTAACCAACCATTAACTGTTAACTGACAAAATTAGAATGCTAAATTAAATTAAATTACAATGGATGAGTGCTTTTGAACAGCACTGTGTTTGTGTGTTTTAATAATAATAAAAATGATTTCCAAACCCTTCAGGCATTATTAAATATCATATCAATTTGAGTTGGTCTAGCTAGAGATTACTGCACATACCAGTTTGCTGTCAGTTTACAGAAACATCAACTAAATAAATAAGGACTTTTCTTTACTGTTTATCAGTATTTAACTAAACCAATGTTCACTGGAAGTTATGACCCACAATGAGGGAAGATACCAACAAATAAACTAAAATCAAATTAAGAGACCGCATAATGACATGCATGCTTCCTTTTTTAAAGCCCACAGATAAAAGCAACAACAAAAAACAGTCACAATAATATAATGAAATAAAACTATATGAAATCGTAGGGTTTTGGGGTAATGTCTTGTCTCGTCATGTCTAAAAAGCATGTGTTTGCATGCCAAAATATCTTGTGTCTTTTCAAAGCACCTTGCTGATAGAAATTATGTGCTTGCACTGAACAATATCAGCGCCAGCAAGCTAGTTTGCAGACGCATGAGAACAGACCGTGTTTCCCATAATCCTTTGTTCTGTGGTAGTGACAGTCTCTCTGCTCTGTAGATAAGATCTGGGCGGAGAGCTACAGTGCACAGGAGCTCTACACTGGCCACCTGATTATCCCGTACAACCACCCCAAAACCCTTTACTTACAGAATCACCTCAGCCCACATCTCATCACACCAGTTACCCAGGACCCACCGTCAGTGACGACACACACATTTTCACAGGTAACACATATATTCATTATATAAAGTGATATAATGTATTTCTTTATGCATCCTGTAATTTATCATATATGGGGCCAGATTTACTAAACGGGGCAAATTAACATGAGAGCGCAATTCCACAAATGCGCTAAAGGAAGTGGCAAGTTTTGCGCGTGATCTACTGCTGATGCGCAAATTAAAGAACACAGGCGCAGTCAAATCATTTACATAATGACCAACGCAATCTACCAAGAGCAGCACAAATTAGCGTTGGGTCGCAAATAAGCAGAGCTGATGCTCATCAGGTGCGGGTCGACACAGGCGCAACTTGTTACGTGATAAACGGATAACGGCATTCCAAAGAAATTAATACGAGTGGAAAATATTTTCTCCCTTCTACCACGTGCTCTCTGTTCTCTGCAGTGTCTCCTCCTAGCAGCAACAACTGCAGCCATGTCGCAAAATGGGTTAAGACATGCTTTTTGTGGGCGTTAAATAATGGCTAATAATGACTAGTGCAAACATTAGTAAATCGCGTTGGGTAATTCATTTAAATACTCTCCTCCCATAAATTTTGCATCTGAAAGGGAAACTCCTACAAATGCATATGCAAAACCAACTCAGTCCACACCTTTTCAGCGCTAAATTTGCACTGCGTGTCTTTAGTAAATCCCAACAGTAGTTTTTTTTTAACACCAAAAGAGGGTTTGCGCTGGCGCAAGCTGTTAGTAAATCTGGCCCATGTTGTCTAAAAGTTGCAATGTAAATCTGAAAGTAATATAATTTTATGTCAGACCTTCTAAAGCCACTTTTCCATCCTTGGCTGAACGGTTTTATGAACGGTAAGGAACGGTTCCAGTTATATTTCCACTTGAGCTTGATTCGGCACGGCATAATTACAAACCATTCTCGGCCCAGAGTTCTCAGCATGGTTGGTGGCCATCCTAGGTGTATGTGACTTTCTTCTTTCTGATGAACACAATCGGAGTTATATTAATAAATATCCTGACACGTCCAAGCTTTATAATGGCAGTGAAATTTAAAGAGTTTAAAGCTCAAAAAAGTGCATCAATCCATCATAAACGTACTCCACACGGCTCCGGGGGGTTAATAAAGGCCTTCTGAAGCGATGCATTTGTGTAAGAAAAATATCCATATTAAACACTTTATAAAGTGTAACGCCTCTCTCAGTTCAAAACGCTTATGCTACGTCCCTAAACTTACTTTTCATTAGTTGAATACAGAAGGTGGTCCGGCGGAAGCTAGATATTTTACTTATATAACGATATTTTACTATATAACGTGTTAAAGTACGTGGAGTACGTTTATGATGGATGAATGCACTTTTTTGAGCTTTAAACTCGTAGCCCCCATTCACTGCCATTATAAAGCTGGGAAGCATCAGGATATTTATTAATATAACTCCGATTGTGTTCATCAGAAAGAAGAAAGTCATATACACCTAGGATGGCTTGAGGGTGAGTAAATTATGGGGAAATTTTCATTTTAAAGTGAACTAATCCTTTAATAATGAAATTAAAAGAAATATCCTATCATCTACTATAGTGTGGTCACTATTTATATCTTATATCAAATGTAAACTCTTGCGTTACCAACTCAACGACTGACGCATTTGCATTGCATTCCAAAGAGCGGCCGTTATCAGCCCCACAGTGGAAATGAAACCATATCTGTACCGGCTGGGCCGGATCGGCACGGAATGGAACAATTAAGCAACCAGAATGGTTTGGCCCGACAGTGGAACAGCAGCTTTAGAGAATACTTTTATAATTTTCTAGGTGTGCATAATTCAATCAAAAAAATTGTTATGGCATAACAAGTTGAGTTGCTAAGTCAAAATTATGACAAAAACTATTGATAAAAGTTGAAAACGAAAACGACGTGTTTCCTCAATTTCAAAAATTTGAAATTGAGGAAACACATTTAAGCTGAAATTCTGACATAAATTGAAATTAAGATAAACAGCTATAATTATGACAAAAAATGTTATTCATAATTGACATCTCATAATTATGAGATAATTATAACCTAGTATCTCACAATTTTGACTTTTTTGTAATAATTTCAATATTTTATCTCATAATTATGACTTGGTATCTCATAATTGGACTTTTTGTATATAAGTTCACCTTTTGTAAGTTTCATGATTTACCAAAATTATTCTTTTTTTTATATGGCGGAAATTCCAATGTGACAAAAAAAGTGTTAATTTAGTAAAAAAAAATTATTTAATATAAAAAAAAATGTAAAAGTAATCAAGCCCCTAACCTGCACCATTGTAAGAAATTATTTTAAATATTAAACTATTTTAATATTATTTTGTAATTTGTATATTTGTATTTTGTAAATATTATTTATTGAAATATTATTTGATATTACAAATATCAAGCAGATTATTTGCAATTATTAAATTAAAGGTATCAAAACAAAACATGTTTTGCATATGATTTGATTAATATGCTTGTAATTCTTTTTGGTTTTAGTGGGAGCCTGGGATGGTGAGTCAGTGTGGAGCTGCAGTTAGGATCCTTGGACCCTGCTCTGGACCTAAACTGGCCATGATCGAACCCTCCAGCTTCCTCCACTGTCTCTCTGCCCTCACCTCTCACCTGAACTAAACCGGAGCCCTCAAAGAGCCTGTAACAGTCTGTAGTCTTAATACTGGTGCAGCATTGAAAATATGCAGTGTTAGTTGAGTCGTGAATGCAATTTTAATTTCGTTCTCTTGATATGTCATCATGGTTGAGTAAAAAACAGATTTAGAATGTTAACCTGATCAATGGGTGGTGCTATATAAACATAACTGAATGCCAAACTGTTGTTAAACAATTAAAAAAGTGTTATGCTAATTTAACTGCACTCAGTATTAAGACTATTGGACCCTTGAACTATTCTGCGTTTAGGTAGCGTCTTGCACTGGTTGTACTTCATCGGATGACCCTTCCCCTTTACTGAAAACCTATAGGACACCTTCAAGAGCATGATGTAAACATTTATAGATAGTGATGTCTATTTGTCACACCTGATATCAAGTCAGTGGGAAAAAAAATCAGGTTCTATATGTCCTTTAATTCCAATTAACAGCTGCTATATGGAAAAGACATAAAATATATATGAAAACAGTTTGCCGTGCTCATGAAGGAGTCCATCAAGGGGTGCGCGCAAGAAATTACGGTTCTTGCTTACTGAGACTATAGTTGTTTTCTAGCAGCTCTTAGACAGGACATTGTAGGCTCCCAAATATCTTCATATCATATCCTGATAACCAGTTTCTGAGAGCTCATTGCTGGTTTTATGTACTCTCATAAACATGGATATCATTGTGTGTCTCTCTCTCTCAAAGTGGATTTTTTATGTTGCATTTGTGGCCTATTGTCTTCGTGTATTAAAATTACAATAAAAAAATGGATAGTCCAATAAAAAAAAAGACAAAACAATTCAAATGAAAACAAGAGATGATCAAATCAGACAAAAGACACGGGTATGGGTGTTCTGAATTTGTATAAATGTGTATGTATATAAATATGTATTATCAGTGTTTTCACTCTCTGAAGTTTTTTTTTACTGCTTGTGTTGGGATATACAGTTCGCCATTAAGCAAAATATATATACACAGTTTTTTTTGTGTATTCTGGACCAATGAAATTTCACAGTGGGCGTGGCTACAGCAACTTAGTTTTCCAAAAACCTAGCTGTCCAGATTACAAGCTTTAAATGCTTTATTTTGAGATTTGTTGGATTTTTTTTTGCAGCTGTTATGCAGCAGTGGCCATTTTTTTCCTTTCAACAGAAATAGATGAATGGAATATAGAAGAAATTCAGAAATTAAAATGATTTGTATGTGCTACTCTGTACATGTGACTCAATCTATGCTGTGTCCCACGGCAAGAAAGTCATTGATTGGCAGAGTAACTTGACATATGTTTTAAATCACAGCTGACTTAACATGGACTACATGTCATGTTTTATAATTGGCTACACTAAATTATTTAGACCCACCCTGCCATCTTAGTGCTACAGTAGTAGTTCACCCCAAAATTTAAGGATTAGTTCACTTCAGAATTAAAATTTCATGATAATTTACTCACCCCCATGTCATCCAAGATGTTTGTCTTTCTTTCTTCAGTTGAAAAGAAATCATGGTTTATGAGGAAAACATTCCAGGATTTTTCTCCATATAGTGGTCTTCAATGGGGACCAACGGTTTGAAGGTCCAAACTGCAGTTCAGTGCAGCTTCAAAGGACTCTACATGATCCCAGCCGAGGAATAAGGATCTTATCTAGCAAAACGATCGGTCATTTTCTAAAAAAAATGAAAATTATACACTTTTTAACCAGAAATGCTCGTCTTGCACTTCGATGCGCCACGCATTACGTAATCATGTTGGAAAGGTCACGCATGACGTAGGCGGAAGTACCGATTCAGTGTCTACAAAGCGAACGTGTGAAGACTAAGTCAAACACCCTTTACAAAAAAAGGTAAAACAACAATGTCGGATGATTTTGAGAAAATAAGATGGAATTTTTTGCTTTGTAAACACTGGATCGGTACTTCCACCTACGTCACACGTGACCTTTCCAGCGTGATTACATAATGTATGGCGCAGAGCAGTGCAAGATGAGCATTTGTGGTTAAAAAGAATATCATTTTAATTTTTTTTTTTAGAAAATGACCAATCATTTTGCTAGTTAAGACCCTTATTCCTTGGCTGGGATCATGTAGAGCCCTTTGAAGCTGCACTGAAACTGCAATTTGGACCTTCAACCTGTTGGTCCCCATTGAAGTCCACTATTTGGAGAAAAATCCTGGAATGTTTTCCTTAAAAACCTTAATTTCTTTTCAACTGAAGAAAGAAAGACATAAACATCTTGGATGACATAGGGGTGAGTAAATAATCAGGAAATTTTAATTCAGAAGTGAACTAATCCTTTAAGATTCTGTAATTATTTCGACTTTTTGTGAGAATAAGTTTCATCATACTGCACACCATTACTGATCCCAAAATTTGATTTGCCATATTTATTACATTACAATTAGTGTAATTTCAGACTTTAATGCAGATTGAAGAGTTGAAATCCTGAACACATGTACAATAAAACTGATTAATTTGATTAGAAGATATTCATCACTTAGAAACAAAAGCCTGAAGTCAAGAAGTCGCCTGTCTCATTGCATGCAACAATAAGAGGAATCCTTACAAGCATTAGCCAACGGTTTAATTAAGTCAAGGCTTTTATAATGCAAACAATCGGTCTTGACGTTATCTGTTGTTGATGCACTGTAACATCAACTCCAGATGTCCCTTCTCCAGTTTGAAAATCTGGATAAAAGCAGTCAAATCACTAGCATTGTGTTTCCCACAGAATTTGCCTCATTAGTGTTATATAACTGTTAGAAAGAGTCTGAGTGCACTTGTCTGTTCTTTTATCGCAATTACATAACAACTACTACATCATGCAAATGTGTCAGAGTAGCAGTCACTAATGTGGTACTCGAACCCAACCAGCGGGTCAAATGTTTGTGCGAGATGGTTTATGGAAAAATCTCACTGTTTACACAGACACCGATGGGCTGAACCATCCCAGAAGGATTTCAAACTGTGACATCATAAAGGGCACCGCACAATAACAGTCCTGTCCATAAATGGTAAGGCTTTTCTGATTAGTAGTAATAAAACTGGGAGTTGGCTCGTAATATATCCACTGCTGAGTACCATATAAAAAAATACTTTAAAGACAATCAATTCTGTTTGGACACAGGTTGACATTGTAAACATTGGTGAGGGGATTTTTTCAATGAAAATAGACTCAACGTTTTCCACTCTTGCCTAAAGTTTGGACTATTATGGCTCCATTGTTTGTATGGTTGTTACAACATATCTCGTAATGACATTTTCAGTTTGATGTGGGGTTGCCACATCTCTTTAACATCAACATTTGAGTTACTATTGCTAACAAAGGATGCGTGTCATTACATGTGCTCTTTCGGAAGGGATTTAACTAAATTGGAAATGTCCACTGTCTGGATGCGGGCATTACCAAAATGCAGCTGTTTGTTATCATGCAATCTACCTGAATGGGGAAAGACCCATATCTTAGTATATGTTTGTCAAAATTACATATATTAAATAAGGAATAATGTCTGACAACAATATCAGACATCTCTATATAAATACCGTAATCACAGACACAGACTGTCCAGGTGGGATTAGACTTCTCAGAGGATGCCTGAAAAACAGGTTTTGTGAGGAAAATACAGGCTTGTTCAATTCAAACTGGTTTAAATGAAAGTATGAAAGAAACACAAACATACCTAGGAAAAGTCTAATCTGAATAGGCCTTTAGTCACTTCTTAGGACTACAATGCAGCTCTGAATCTTCTGTGGCTTGGGTGCATGTCTATGTGTGTGGGGCTTGCTGCTTTATTGGCAGGATGTTAAGAAGCTGCTGCCATCATAATTCTCACACATATGCATATCTGCACATGTGAGAAAGGAAATGACATATGCAGAGAATGCACTGTGTTCTAGATTAAAGACTGGTAACTGTGATGGTTTAGATTAAGTGTCCGGGTCAGCCAACACAAATGACTTTGACAAATCACATTCTGCTTCTCAGTTCTGATGCGTTTAATAAGCTTAAAATAATGTAAAACAGAAAAAATATGTGTGCTGTTATTGCTGGTATTTCATCAAAACTGCAACTCAAACCTAAACCAAACCTAAACTCTATTTGCATGATCTAAGTCATACAATACCATACAATTTTCAAATGTACCAAACAGTAAGTAAAAATAAGGGTAATCATTTTATTGATACCAGTAGACAAACAAAATATGTATAAAACAAAGAAATTATTTACCATTTAAATATCACGGCAATTACAACACTGCAAAAAAAATAAAATAAAATAAAATATTGCATAAGATATTAATGCTGTAAGACAAAGTGCATTAAGACAAAATACACATTCTCTGAGCAAGCAAGTATTATGCAGTGTTAAATGTATTCTGATTCAAAAAATGTTAGACATTTTAACTAGGAAACAAAAAAGATTACTTAAAAACTTTTTTGCATTAATATTATTTCCCAATAGACACTATAAAAAGCTTTGCTTATCACCAATTATGGTATAATCACAATAATGAATCTACAAAAAATGTCTTTTTTTTTTTTTTTTGTATATGCACAGTATTGTCAATAATCATTACTTTTTTAATGAGCAACAAAGACAGTATTGAGACAAATTGAATATATTCTGTGCTGATCATTCTGCAAAGAGGCTGTAACTTTGAAACTCTTTTTTTAGGAGCATCGCCCCTCTCTGAGCTCTCATACTTCTATAAAGGGAGGTGGTCCTCCAATCCCTCGTTCATTCTCTCTCACACTCTTCGACACATTGAACAGACCTGCTCACCATACAGGACACAATGTGGCTCACTGTGTTTTACATATGGGGAAGCCTCTTAGCATTTTCTGTGTGTGACATCTGCCCAGAAACCTCAGAGGACGCTGCTTCATGGGTAAAGCTGAAGCCCCTTGGGCACTGCGGGGATGAGGACAACTTATGCCCTTATCAACTCACCCTTCCTCCTCTCTCCATCCAGCTTCCCAGGCCTTTTAGGGAGCTGGAAAAAATGGCCAAGGAGCTGCAGAACCTAAAGGAAGAGGTGAACCAGCTGAGGAGGGATTGCCAAGAATGTAAGGGCAGGCATGGTATTGAAAGGGGTGAATGGAAGGACCACAGCGAAGAAGAGGAAAAGAGACCTCAAAGTCTAAGGCATAACACCAGCGTCAAGGAGACACAAAGTCATAGTGGAGAACAGGTGGTCCAGATCTTCACTTCAACACTACCGCAAAGAGACACATCAGAAGGTGAAGGAACTGTCAAGGGTGGCGTGAAGAGGCTCAATCATTCCATTCTAGAAAGTCAGAGATGGAACATTAATCCGAGGATTGATCTAAACCAAGGCACTGCAGATCAGAGGTCTGAGATGAGCAGGGGAGTAAAAATATTTAATCCCTCACTTGACGAGATACCAGAGGACATATCTGAGGTCAAACTGGTGGTCTCACCTACACCTGAGGAGAGGGAACTCAAGTCTAAGCGAAGTGAATTAACAGAACCGTTCCTTCCTAGAAAAAAGGACGATGTACAGTTCGCAACCCATGGGAGATTGCAGCCAAACAATTTCAGGGATGGACATGTGAAGAACATCAGTAGCATCCTGGCGGCGAGAAGAAGAGTGCAGAATGTGCCTGATCCGAACAGGTTAAGCAGCATTTCAAGGGATTCTATTACTAAGACAATGGATTTAAGCACATCAGCTGGGAACAGAAGGGTTGTAAAGTTTCCTGGAGTGGGTGGACCATTGAGGCCAAAGGGATCCTACATAAACAGTAGAGTTGTCAAGGTTAACAATGAAGAAAGACTGAAGAACCCTGCTTTGGTGAGGAAGACTAATCCACAAGCGGGGGACATGACGGTCAAGACTGAGCCAGAAGAGGCTGGATTTTCCCCAGCGAGAAGTGGCGTTATGAGGATAAAAGAAACAAGTCCTCATATAGCAAACACAAAACCTGGGGCAGTCAGTGGACCGATCCCATCAACAGATGACCAAAACAAACAAGACATCAGTAGGGTTTCTGGTTCTAGAACAGATGATGGACATGGCCTGAAAGATGCAAGCCAAGTGACTATAGTTAGGGAGGACAAGGTAAACAAGACCGAGATTACAAGACTTCCAACAAAACCTGGTAAAGAAAACAAAGGAGATGTGATTCACATAGCCACAAATAAGTCAGCCTCTAGTGTTATGAAACAAGCTGAACAGCCAAACACATTTAAAGAGGAAAAGCAGCATGTGGGACTGAGCGAAAGTCTGGTAGTTATTAGTAGCGAGTCAGAGACTAGTCCAAAGTGGATAGAGAGGACTTGCCTTTCCGAGGCAGACAGGTGGAAAATGAAAAACATCTAAACCCAAACGCAGAAACTAATAATGGACAAACTGATTCCACAATTTTGAATAAAGTTGACAGCACTTTTAATGAAAGGACAGTTAATCCACTGTTTCCAGATCTTAAAGATAAGATACAGCCAGGAACATTCATTGAAGGGCCAAAAGAGGAAATTGGTATTAACTCACTGAGTGCAGGGACTGTGAAGGACATCCCGAGCCACAGCAAAGCTATCTTGCTGGAAAAAGATCTGGTGAAGCCTACTCTTGTCCCAACTGTAAAGAGTAAATCGGTAGATAGTACACCAAGTATGACCAGTAGGGTTCAACCACCTGTGGTAGGCCAGGGGACAAGGAGAATTTCAATAACTCCACTCAAAGCTAAAGTTGAAGAGGAACAGTCAAAGAATAACAAGAACATCAGCAAGATACATGAAGTAAGTCAAGACAACGTAAGGTATGTGATGTCAAACCCCCCAAGAAGCCCTGAGATACATCCAATAACTTCACCTAAGGACCTCAAACTAAGACAACCTATTTTTATGAACAAAACGTCAGCAAACAGGACTGTTAGAGTACCTTCGAAGCTATCCATCCCAGTCAGGAACATCAATATTGCCAGGAAAAATGGCACTGGAATTATTAAACAAAGTTATTTAAGGAAGAAGCCAATCTCTCAAACTGAGACAAAAATAAACAGTGGCTTGAAGACAAAGGTGACTCAAACAGTGACTCAATTCTTCAGTCCCACTGATGCAACATCTACTGTAGAACAAGATCAAACAGAAGAAATCAAATACACCCCGCAGGTGATGAGGTCAAAATCACAATCAGAGTCTCAAAATGCAGGTGATGTACAAGATTTATATAAGGTTCAAGAAGATAAGAACCTAATTGGAGACAACAGTGAGAATGTGTTGATACCAAACATTGGAAACCAAGCAGAGGATTCTAAAACTCAAAGTGGAGCATCAAATTCACATATTGGTGGGAAAGAAAGCAAGATATTTAGTTTGGGAACCGCTGATACCAGCAGTCAACAGCCATTTGAAGTGGACAAGACCAGCAGCGGGAAGAAAAGGCCAACTGCATCCACCTTAAGGAAAGAGTTAACTAAGAAACCAGGAACAACTCAATTCACAACCTCGACAGTCTCTTTTACGGACACAGACCATGAAGATGGTAAAAAAACCATTCGTACAGTGACAAACACACATGTTGAAATGGCTAAAAATGTCAGTCAGGATACACCCATAAGCTTCGAAAATATCGAAGCAACAAGAGAACTGGAGCTTATTAAACTTAATAAAGACAGAGCAGAACAAAAGTCTGGGGACATATTATCCAACCCAAACAGTGCGGACAAAGCCCAAGGTTACAGCGAAGGGAGGTACGCTATTCCAGTTGTTTTGGAAACCCTTACAAATGTTGAAGAAATTAAGGGCTCAAAGCTTTTCTCACTCAGCCCTGAGGACACAGCTAAGGGATTTAAATCACATGCAGTCAGTGATGAGGTAACAGAGAGAGAGCAAGTAGAGAACAAGAACAACAGCACCTGTCTCAGTGATTGTAACACTACGTCAACCCAACAGTCTACAACCCAGACTAAGCCTCTATTGGACTCTGGAAGAGGTAGGGATTTTCTTACACAACCCATGTTGTTCATTTTTAAGTTTCAGACTGAAAAAAAAGCACTCCAGAGTGTTTAGGGTATGGATTAGAGTATGTTTATTTCTTGACACAAAGCTTACAGTATAGTGGAATAAGTCACTATGACTCTTTGTATAGATTACACTCAAGGTTTCAGGAGAGTGCAAACCGGGACACATCTTCAAAAGTAACTACTGGTAATCATCTTCTGGAAACAATATAATATGAAAGTATCTTCTAACACATGTTCTGTGACCCTGCACTTTATCTCAATAATGTGATAGGATTCTAAAATTCTCCATAGCAGGGATAAGTAGATATAGATTCTCATCTGAGTAGCAGATGTTTTGGTTTTTGTGAAGAGGACCAGCTGTAGGCGCCTTATTTTGTGTGATGTATCAGGATGTGGTGTCTTTGTTGAGCTTGAGGAAAGGCTCAAAGTCAAAGACTTTTCAGCAATGCGTAATTAATGCATGTAGAGTTCAGTACCATCCCTTGTCTAAATTAGCATGTCCAGTGATTGGAGAACAAAATTTGGCTCAGCGTTTCTCAATGTAAGCTCTTAAAACCATGAATAAATACATCCAAGTGGTCCACATTTTTATGTATAAAACAGCCTTTGCATATCTCTTACATTAAACATTAAATACTGTCTGTCGAGTGCAGCTTTGTAGTTGGGGTCTAACGACAAAGACAGATAGAAAACTATTTCAGTGCATCTTGCCCTGTTTTCATTTAAAAATTCATATGATCCAGATTTTTTTAGCTGAATGTTTATTTTTTTTCAGTTTCAACTCAATTGAATGTATTTGTATTTCGCTTTACACAATAAATATGGTTTCAAAGCAGCTTTACAAATAAAAGTTGAAAAGAATAATAGTTCTCTAGATGACAATGCCAAGGAAATACTACCTAAGATGTTTAAGTAAATGTAAGCATGCAGATTTAGGTTGTTTATACATTGTAATAGCATATTTTATCAACAGAGGGTGAGGTAACCTAAAATAATTTTTATTGCCTACAGAAAAAGGACCTGCACAAGACTGCGCTGATTACATTATGAAATCAAGAAGGAATGGTGTATACAGAGTAACGCCGCGGACAAAAAACAGCACGTTTTCTGTTTTCTGTGACATGGAGTCCTCTGGCGGAGGCTGGACATTGATCCAGCATCGCTTTGATGGGAGCACAAGTTTCAATCGCACCTGGGACGAGTACAAGAATGGATTTGGTAAACTAACAGAAGAGTTTTGGCTTGGCAATGACAAGATTCACTTGCTGACAAAGGCGAAAAACATGTCATTGCGAATAGAAATCGAAGACTATGAGGGTGTCAGAGAATATGCCCATTATGACCACTTCTATGTGGCCAATGAAAGCCAACAATACCGCCTGTCCATTAGTGGCTACTCTGGTACAGCAGGTAATGCCATGCTGCTTAGTAAGAAATACAATCACGACCAGAAGCTTTTCACCACTCCAGACAGAGACAATGACCAGTATCCCTCCGGAAACTGTGGGGCCTATTACAGCTCAGGCTGGTGGTTTGATTCATGCATGTCTGCAAACTTAAATGGCAAATATTATCATTCAAAATACAAAGGGGTACGTAATGGGATATTTTGGGGTACGTGGCACAACATTACAATGGAATATTACCCAACCCATGACAGACAAGCTTTTAAGACTGTTAGAATGATGATAAGACCTAAAAACTTTGCAAACTAATATTTACCTACCAATCCTAAAACCTACCAATTAAATTAAGCTGTATTTTGAATTTGTGCGGTAGAACAAAACGGCAAGTGCTTAAAGTAAACTGCTACTCTGTGTTACTGATTTATTAATAGAAAAACTGTCGGAACTTGAATAAACATGACAAATGTTTCTGTATCTTGTTGTTTTTTTAACTGTACACATATGGATTAGTATAAACAACTGAGCCCTCTTGTGTTGCTTTGAAAATACTGTATTGCATAAAACCATGCTATTTACAGATTCAGCTATTTTTTTTTTGTATACTGTATTTTTTATTTTTACTTACAAACCAAAATGTCAAAATGTTTGCCAATCCATGACTGTTTACATGGATATATTCACAATTTATTGTCATTTTTTTTTAATACAAATATTTGAATTTTATCAGCTGAATAATGTATTTTTTATATTATTTTCATTGTATCAAGTGTTATTCTCAAACATTGCAATTGTTTTTATGTAAATTGCAAACCCCAAACAATTCTTTCTAAGAGGGAATTTCAATTTCTGTTGAAAAGGATAATCATAATTACTTGAAACTAACTAATGAATAAATTACTAAAATATCAATAATGAAATATAACTATAAAGCAAGCAATAATACAAATTTAGCAAATTTCCAATCTCAAGAACAATATAAATTTTCTGCTGAATTTTAACACCTCTGTGTGATCTTGGAAACATCTGTAAATAAAACTATGAACTTATGGACTGAACATGTTGTCGTAAAGAAAATAAATATGTATCTTATAATTACAAGGATGTTGTTATTACTTTTTATTATCATTTACACACTCCATACAAGAGAAAATTAAATTCCATAAACATGTATTATGTGAGTTTTGCAACGCAAAACATAAGTGTATGATAAAGAAAGACAGATTTATAAATTATACACCATTAGAACATGTCTTTTCTGTTAGCAAACCATATTTTGTTACAGTACTGGTTGAAAAAACAGTGTGTATGCAGCACGTTAACTGTTATTTTTCAAATTTCCATTATGGTATGCCGCTAATGATCTCAGTGTTTCACTAAAATGCAATAAATATTCTGAGCAACATTCACAATCAGTCATTTCTGTCACCTGAGTGGAAACTCACCACTGAGATAAAATTCGTAAACCTCCCTGCCTGCATCATTGTGAACACGAAATGTAGGCTATTCAGCTTCACCCTTGAGCCTGAAAGAAACAAGCAATTCCTGATAAAGAGCTTTAAATAGCTGTACATTCTTATTGTCCGTTATATATATTCCCTTCTTTATGAATAACATCTACTTTCAAGATGATTTTACTCCTGAAGAATACAGTAAAGACTTTTCTGGTGGCTTTCAAAGACTACCGTTCATATGTTCAGTCTCTTCTGAAGTGGAAAACGTTGTAGCCCAGCTCCACCATGGCTCCGATAAGCAGCGCCCACAGAGGGATGCAAACCGAGGTCACCAAGATGTCCATTAGGTTCTGTAATTTGGCACAGAGAGTCAGACAAAATGCCAGTTTAAGCAGCATGGCCACGAGGTACCACACACGCTTCTTCAAGTTCTCCGCGCCGTTGTGAGGGTCGAACCCAGGCTTGCAGCGGCCTGCCATTTTGACAATGAGCATGAGGAGGAGAATAAGATCAAAGGTCCAGACAGGAAGGAAGATGAGGAACCAGTTCCATTCAATCTTCTTGTCCAACTTGAGGACCAGCATAATGAGGAAGATAAGTGTGAAGATCCATGTCAGGAGGACTCTTTGAGCAAGGGACATGTTCATTTGAAACGCTGGCCTAAGGGCACAGCAATAGGCTGATCTGAGAGAGAGAAAAAATTATCATCAGAAGTATGAGTTCAATTTACATGCCAATCAATCATTCAGTTAATTTCATCTTGTGGAGTTGCAGCTTTTGAAATCATGCTGCTAAAGGGGTTATTTCAATTTAATAACAGCCAATTAATCATTTCAATGTAAAATTATATTAAAAATAATGTATTAACAATAATTATAATGAATATTATAATTAACTAATATATTATTAATCATTAAAGGTAATATGCACTTTAAATGCTTTAATTATAGATGTTACTCTAATATAAGATGTATTCACGTAAATGGCATTATATTTATTTAAAAAAATATGTATTATCACGAAGAGTCAAATGTGATTATATGCATATTCACAAAAAGGCTATGATTGGGTTTTAATATTAGTTTAGCAATAAATCATTCATTATCATACTAATAAAATACAGCAAATGGCCAGTGTTCAACGATTTATTCAAATGTAAACTGTTTTAGTTACAATTAGTGTCTAGTTGATTTAACTACCCAGCAAGCTGTACTTGACATGTAAGGCTCACAGATGTGCTGTCTCACTAATAAACGAACATTTGTTTTATTTATATATATTTTATCTTAACTGTCCCATCCTGACACATTCTCAAAATAAAGGAGCTGTTCATTACTAGCACAAAACTAGCATAGACAGACCGGGCTGCCTTTTTTCCATTGTATAAGAGTAAACAAACGAAAAGAAAAAACGCACTGGAAAAAAACTTACTAATTATGAAGACAACCTGGCTGGCCTTTTGGTCAGAAAGATGAAATATCCCTTTCCCCACTGTATGAACACTGCTACAGATCAGACGTTTTCAAAACAACTTCTCTTGAAGGACCAAGTTGGAGTGTGCGCAGCGCCACCTACCTGATTGGAGGACGCGCATCACACAGCCCAAGGAGCATTCAGTATTCAATTCAATTATATAGCGATTTTCACAACACATTTCCCTAGGAAGACTGACGAATAATTGTGCCTTAAAAACTATCTTCTATCTTTGTAAGTCACATATTTAAACGGATTTATTTATTTGTTTACTGTAATAATTGTTCCAAAATCTTGACCACCTTGAGCTGGTATGTCAAGCTGGATACTGACTTCTTGTTGGTCTAAGTAAGAAGATCTACCAGCTTCTCTCATTTTCCTCCTGAAAAAGAAAAGAAAACACAGCACTGAGCAGGAGAAAACAAACAAACAAATTTTTGAATGGTACGAATTGTAAGTGTTACTAAAAACACCATTGATTTGTCTTTATTCAGCCTCAAGATGGCACTGTTTCACTATTTTGAGATTCTGACACTGGTAGCAAACTGCTCCTTAGTGAGGCTCTAAAGATGAATTTGCCCCTAAAACAATATACATGAATTATTATAACAATAAATAATAGGAATTGCATTTTGCTATAAAGTCACCATGAAATCAAAATCTACAATTCTTGTTTTTATGGAATATTGCAGCATTTATTATAAATTATTTAGCCGTGCACTTCATTTAAAAAAATTCATGTGCCCTCATAATCTGTAATCAAAATATTGATGACATGTTTACTGGTGCGAGGGCGGGATCAACCTGTCACTCACATGCGATCGACCAATAGCAAACCATAACCATCCAATCAATTCCCCATGGACAAAATCAAGTCCCGCCCCACATTTTTTCATGTTCCATTTCACAATAATAGGGGATAAAAGACTATCACAACTTCTGTTTCAAGCCGACTTCAATTTCAACCTAAATTAACACCCCTATAAATACAACATTTGTCAAATCTCCTTGCTCCTTAATTGACCCTTCGCAAAGACCCGCCCCCCTTAGTTACTGTTGCTTTGTCCGACAAGCCATGGCGCTGTCACGCCACACGCGGTGAAAAATACATCGCGGAGCAAAGAGGACACTGACAACACGTCGAAGGACAAGACAGAGCAGGATACTCATAATATTAAACAAAGTCCCAGATTTCAAACTGTATATTTTTTAAGAAATTCGAACAATAAAAGCCGTTTTGTGGCTCTTTAATGTGTCGTGACAGATTGCTGTAGCGCCTCAGCTTAAGCGGCTCGTGAACCAATCATCTCTTCCTACTAATTTATAGCATCAAATAAACATGAATGAATATAAGAAGGAATGTTGTTTCAAACGAGGAAAGACGTCAGTACACATCATTTTTCAAGTTCAAGTCCACCGAACTCCTGACTGCTTTGTCGGACAAAATGACCGATTGGGCGTTATGATTGGTTAGATCGCTTGTCAATCAAACTCCCGGCGAAGGGTCAATTGCTGTGCTATGAAAGAACAGAATCTCACCCACGGGGTGAAAGAAAACCTTTAAGATGTCTCTTGGGTTGATGCCACACCACCAAAATCCACTAATTTCCCATATATTATTACAATCACTTATTTTCAAAAATACCCTTTAGGGTCCAGACAAGAAGGTGTAAGGTGTGCACAGATAGCACACAAAAAGCCACATGCATGCTGAATCAGTTAATGAGCTTATTACCCTTTGCAAATGTCCTGTTGTGGCTGCCATTACTGAGGCCTTGAGGGGATGTCAGCACAAAAGCCAGGTAATAATACAGCAGCTTCTTTGCTCTGTGTTGCTTATCAGTGAAACCACACAACTGCAAGCTGCCTTGAGGCCCTGAGCTGAGGACAGTGTTTTAATTGGGTCAGTCTGAATCTGCAGCCTGTTGCCATCACATGAGTGAATAGAGAGCTGGAAAAAGCAACCCTCTGCCTTTTTATGGGGATGCAAAAGGTGTTTCAGCCTACACATACACGTCTGGAACAGTCTGCTATTTCATTATGAAGATTTACTGTAGTTCTTGCACAGTAAACATAGTTTTTATGTACTATATGTAGCAGGACCAAAGTAACCTACAGGTTAATGCCTCATTACCATGATTAGATCAATGTAACTATACTACAAGTGTCAATGTATTTTGTTGTTGTTGTTTTTTTCTGATGAAAATTATAAAATGAAGTACATATGAAGTAAATATATTTAGTATGAATCTACATGACTTACGATCCAGGAACATGTTGTACTTGGTGAGGTCATGTTCACTGTTATAGATTACTACACTGACCGCAAAAATTAATTTTTTTTAGTAATATTGTGAATTATTATTTAAAATAACACGTTTCTCCAGTCATCAGTGTCACAGATATCATTTTAATATGCTGATTTGGTGCTCAGTTATTAACAGTTTTTATATGTACTCAGTTATTATTAATGGTTTTTGCTGCTTAATATTTGTAAAATATGTATCATGATTTCCACAAAAAGATAAAGCAGTAAAAACTGTTTTCAACACTGATAATAAATAAGAACCATGTTGGGGAAAGTTACTTTTAATAGTAATGCATTATAATATTGCATTACTCCCTAAAAAGTACCCTTCTTTATGGAAGTTTTTTCCTAACAAAATTAAAATGAAAATTCAAATGCTTAAAAAGATCAAATAATAAATCAAAGTTTCAAAACAGCCGCTCAAAACTGCGTATTATATGCACGTCAAACACATGCGTATCATATGCATGACAAAGTTTTTTTCTGCGCATTTTGAGCTCTGTTGAGTGGATTCTTAAACACCTCTGATTGGCAATAGTGTTCACATGCTCAACAGATATGTCTGTGATTGGCTACAATGATCAGTGCTTCAAAAACATGTTGTAAATAGACACCTTTGATGTTCTTCACCGAGCGCTTACACAGATACACACGGGAGCGTTTGGAAGCAGCCATCTATCAGCGGACCGATCCCTGTTCAGACCAGTCTGCTGATAGATGCCTACTTTCAAATGCTCCCACTTTCAAACACTTCTGTGTTCTTTCAAAAGCTCCTGTGTGTTGATCATTGTAGCCAATCACAGACATATCTATTGAGCACGTGAACACAATGACCAATCAGAGGTGTTTAAGAATCCACTCAACAGCGCTCAAAATGCTAGGGGGAAATGCTGGTATTGCCAAGTCCATACTTTTGACAGCACTAGTTTCTGCTCCATATGTGAGTAACATTGGTTTTGCTGATTCACAGAACCGAGTATGCTGTTGTTGTAATGTTACAATAACAGGACAGTTTTTAGTATCATTGTTTGTCTGGAGCTGGTGTGCTGCTGTCGACTAACAACAAACTCTTGTTGTATATATTCTTGGGTACTGTAGGTAAATTTTTTGTTTGTCATCTTCGATTTATTTTTCATGAAGCATTATTTAGCTTTACTTCAGCTATGATAAAGAGACATCCACTTTTCATTGTGTGTTGGTTCATTTTGGGGGTGGAGCAATGAAGGGAGGGGTGTGTTTGTTTGGGTTGATTCAAATATCAACAGTGTTTCTCAGAATCACTTACTGCACCTTTCAAGTTATTCTAACATTATACTAACGTTCCCCTAATGTAATTTTAACATTTCCTTAATGTTCCCCTAACGTTATTTTAATGTTCCCCTAACGTTATTCTAACGTTCCACTAATGTTCGCCTAACATTATTATAACATTCCCATAATGTTATTCTAACATTCTTCTAACGCTATTATAACATTCCCCTAATGTTCCCCTAACGTTATTCTAACATTCCTATAACATTCCCCTAACGTAGCCCTAACGTTATTCTAACATTTCCTTAACGTTCCCCTAACATTATTCTAACATTATTCTAACGTTCCCTTAACGTTGTTCTAACATTCCCCTAACGTTATTCTAACATTCCCTTAATGTTATTCTAACATTCCTATAACGTTATTCTAACATTTCCTTAAAGTTCCCCTAACTTTATTCTAACATTTCCTTAATGTTATTCTAACATTCCCCTAACATTATTCTAACGTTATTTTAACGTTCCCCTAACGTTATTCTAACGTTATTCTAACGTTTCCCTAACGTTCTTCTAACGTTATTCTAACGTTTCCCTAACGTTCTTCTAACGTTTCCTTAACCTTATTCTAATGTTATTTTAACATTCCCCTAACGTTATTCTAACATTATTCTAATGTTATTTTAACGTTCCCCTAACATTCCTATAACATTATTCTAACGTTTCCCTAACGTTATTCCAACATTTCCTTAACATTATTCTAATGTTATTTTAACGTTCGCACGTTATCTAACATTATTCTAACGTTCCATTAACGTTAGTCTAACGTTCCCCTAATGTTATTATAAGATTCCCCTAATGTTATTCTAACATTCCTATAACATTATTCTAACATTATTTTAACGTTCCCTTAATGTTCCCCTAACTTTATTCTAACATTATTTTAACATTCCCCAAATGTTATTCTAACATTTCCTTAACGTTATTCTAATGTTATTTTAACGTTCCCCTAACGTTCCCCTAACGTTATTCTAACATTATTCTAACGTTATTTTAACGTTCCCCTAATGTTATTCTAACGTTCTCCTTATTCTAACGTTATACTAATGTTCCACTAACAATTATTTAGGGGTTATCTAGATTATTGAATGATGACCACACTGCAACGTTCTGGGAAAGATATTTTTTGGTTGCAAAAAGAAAACCTAAAAAGAATGTTCCCAGAACGTTAGAATAATTGCGTACTGTACTGTACCGTACTGAACTGTACCGTTTACATTACTTTTTTGCATTGCTTTTTCTCACCTGGGCTGGGCTTGCTTGTTTGTTTTTTAATAACAAGGCTCTTTCACACCAAAAGTGAAATGAATAAGCCTCAGGCTAAAGGAAATGCAAATTCACGCCTGTACAGTAGAGGGTGCAGCTCAAACAAACCTTTCAGCTGTGCTGCCATTCTGGAATACAGAAGAATATAAAGCAGGAGAAGAAACTTTAACATTCTTCGGTAATATATATATATATATATATTATATATATATATATATATATATATATAAAAAAGGGAACACAAAGTGATGTTTATCTAAAGTCATTTTTAATTAAAGTGAGATTAAATACTTAAAGTATTTAACATATTTAATTAATGCAGGTTTGCATAATATTTTGAGTTTGCATTTTTTTTTTTTTTTTTTTTTGCAGTTTTTATTCATTTTGAGGAAAATCTGTTTTGTTATGAGTAAATGCCTGCTCACATTTAGTCAAGATCTACAAACAGTGCACGCAACACCTCTGCGTTTACTCAAAATTTCTCTCAACATGGGGAGAGGAGAGCTGTCAGTGTATAAATATGAAAGCAATGGACTCAGATACTTTGTTATACATTTAAAAGTAATGCACTTTATTACTTGAAAAAAGTAATCTGATTACGTAACTCAAGTTACTTGTACCTCAACACTAATAACTGAAAATAACTGAACACAAATCAGCATGATTCAGAATGGTTTCTGAAGGATCATGTGACACTCAAGACTGTGGAGTAATGATGCTGAAAATTTTGCTTTGCCATCACAGAAATAAATTACATTTTAAAATATATTTAAAATAGAAAACAGTTATTTAATTTTTTTGTTATTATTATTTGGTTTAACTGTATTTATTACTATTATTTAAAAAAAAAATGCAGCCTTGGTGAGCATAAGAGACTTTTTCAAAAACATTAAAAATCTTAATAATTTCAAACTTTTGCCTGATAGTTTATATAGTCTTTTCTGGAAAGATAATAAGAACTGTTATCATTTTAAAATGACACAACATCATACAGTGACTCTGAGGGTCGAGAAAAGATTATCCTTATCTTGCCTTTGCATAATTCATTTCTGCAGTCTGTCTGGTACAACTTTATGCATTGACTTTGAATATGAATACATTTCAAATTAAGGTAAAGACAGAGTCCTTTATATTCCAGTGCCAAGCACAGCTGCACAGTAAATATTAAAAATATTCCCTATAGTACTGCGTCACACATATAACTGAGCTTTGTGGCCTTTTCATCTGTTTGTGGGTGTATTTTACTAACAAAGTAAACACTAAATGAAACCAGTTTGGCATTCTAACCTGAACATATGGCATAACAATATACAATGTCTATGAAAAAGGAAATTTAAAGGGACAGTTCACAATTTACTCACCCTCACGTGATTCCAAACCTGTATGATTTTATTTCTTCTATGGAACACAAAAAGAAGTATTTTTTGTTTCAAAATGTCCAAGCAGATATTTTCCACACAATGAAAGTGAATAGGAACTACGGCTGCGCCAGTCCCCATCCACTTTTATTGTAAGGAAAAAAAAAAAAATCATTTTCAAAATATATATATATATATATATATATATATATTTTTTTTTTTTCCCCAGAGTTTACATTTTACACAACTGTTGGGAATAATCAAGCTGATATTTCCCACTTCTGACCCCAAAGTGTTTTAGTCAACTCAGATCTCTAAATTCTCCCACCTCCTCTTGAAAACAACCAATGGAAAGTTACTATGTTTGGCATCATTTTGGAAATGACGTTGAATGATCTCTCTGGGATTTGATTTACCATTTACCACCTTAAGTTTGTATGTTGGATGTTCCAGTTGTCATTTTCAAGCAGGATGTGGGAGAATTCCAAATTCCGAGTTGTCTGGAATGCGCCATTTAAGCCCATTTAAAACATAAAAAACACATGATGTGAACTACATGCGAGTATCCACAGTACAA
The DNA here is from genome assembly GCF_019924925.1 of Ctenopharyngodon idella. Classification (NCBI taxonomy): domain Eukaryota; kingdom Metazoa; phylum Chordata; class Actinopteri; order Cypriniformes; family Xenocyprididae; genus Ctenopharyngodon; species Ctenopharyngodon idella. The sequence continues at coordinate 14,826,074 of NC_067243.1, read as the reverse complement.
AACAGCTTAATGGGAAAGAAACACAGTTCAGCTTGCATTTACATCAACATGTGAAGGTGCACATCTCTTTCACTCTGTAAGGTAAATTCAATTTGGGGCTTCAATTTCCTCTCGTGGGTATGTAATGCGGTTGTCATGTTCAATGAGAAATTGCTTCCCCTCTGAAGAGCTTTGTGGGCACTGAAATAGGCTGCTATGACATGCTCGTTCCCCGTGTCCTTCTAGAGAAGATTAAAAGCTTGATATTGAAATCATGCTTCGTCACCAATGCAAGACATCTTATTTACTTCGAATGGGCAAGGAACGCAGAATGTCAGACGTGAAAAACTCGTTTCTGTCGTGCACACGCACACACCGTTTCGAATCGAGAATCCTCAAGCCCCGCTTGGCTGCGGCTCCATTATCTTCGGTTCCGGCAGTATCCTAAGATTTGTGCCTATTCCCCGGCGTACTTCAGCCCTAGGGCTGTCTGTGTTGATTTATGTTTGACAGCCATTGAACTCATCACAGCCTTGTGCGAATATCCGTATTGACCTGTGGCCACTCACATTAAATCCTATTGAGTTTAGTCTTGCATGATGTTCAACCTCCTCGAGGAAGGCTGTCTTATAGGGCAATCGGAAAATTCATAGCTATAGCATTTAAGTGCAAATCTATCTTAGGCAGCACAGGATCAATACAAAAATGCAGCCATTTGTGCTTTTACATTGGATCTGTGCATATGAAAATACTTTATCCACAGCACAGAACAGGTGGGTATAGCAGATATGACAAAAGCAGAGGCTTAATTTGACTTAGTAAATGCATTGCCATAAAATGGAAGTTGCAAACAGCTGACATAAAGATTATAACCACACCAAGATTTAATGAGTTTAAATCTCATGAGCATTTTATTTTATTAGTCACTTAGGCACACACCAGTCGCAGGTAAAGTTACCTTATTTTATATTTTATTAAGACTATATATATATATATATATATATATATATATATATATATAAAAAACAATATGTGACCCTGGACCACAAAACCAGTCATAAGTCGCACGGGTATATGTGTAGCAATAGCAATACATTGTATGGGTCAAAATTATCAATTTTTCTTTTATGCCCAAAATCATTAGGATATTAAGTAAAGATCATGTTCCATGAAGATAAATGTAAATTTCCTACCATAAATGTATTTTTGTGAGTGGATTTGCATTGCTAAGTACTTCATTTGGACAAATTTAAAGGCGATTTTCTCAATATTTAGATTTTTTTGGCACCCCCAGATTCTAGATTTTTAAATAGCTGTATCTCAAAAATTCACATTTTATTAAGTATTATAACTTGTTTAACTAATTATATATATATATATATATTATATATATATATATATATATATATATATATATATACACACATATATACATACATTATATATATATATATACACACATATATACATACATTATATATATATATATATACACATACATATATATATATATATATATATATAAATATGTATATATATATATATATATATATATATATATAATGTATGTATATATGTGTATATATATATATATATATATAATGTATGTATATATGTGTATATATATATATATATAATATATATATATATGTGTATATATATATATATACACACACACACACACACACTAAATGCTACTTTTCTCTATGAATGTTTCTTATGGGTTTTTAAAATAGTAATTTTCAGTTAATCATTAAAATTAGGTCTGTTTTGTAAATTTGAATATATATATATATAATTCAGGTCTGATGTCATTAGATTTGTTTTGAAAGAAATTTAAAATTTAAAAGAAATAATACTTTTATTCGGCAAGAATGCATTAAATTGATCAAAAGTGACAGTAATTATAGTTTCCACAAAAATATGACGCAGCAAAACTGTTTTCAACATATATAATAATAATAATAAATGTTTCTTGAGCACCAAATCAGCATATTAGAATAATTTCTGAAGGATAATGTGACACAAAAGACTAGAGTAAAGATCTTTTTATTTTTGAAGAATTTATATATATATATATATATATATATATATATATATACACCTTTAGAAATGAATCATTTGGCAAATGATTGTATGACAATGTGCTTTATTACTAAAAACTATGTGTATAATAGATTTTGCCTTTATATGTATGCCATTTTATCATCACCCTGGCACAGACCTGACAAAAGGGTCAAGAATATGTACAGCTGACAATATCTGCCTTAACTAGGGCTAAATACTTTATAGTCTTTCTTGGGCTCTGATTTGACCCACATGGTTTCAACAAGAACATTTCTATAGTCCACAGCACATGACTTTACATTAACTGTACATGAGGGTTAACATGGTTGTCCTTCATTTCAGTCATCATTACTGTCCTCTGTTGCTCCATCCCAGTTTAACAGCGGTCTTCTGTCTGAGGGGACAGACGGCTCGATCCGCTGCCACCGACTGGGCGGCCAGATGATGTGAGACGCCCGACCGTGGACAAGACCGAGAGACACCTGTGGAGATCAGAATCATCAAGCTAAACTACCACAAGAAGCTCTATAAAATCAAACAAAATGGTCGATTTCTTAAGAAGAAAGTAGCTTTTGATAGGCAAAGATCAACTGGAACAAGAATTAGATGCTCTTCTCATCTAGTGAATACAAAGCAATATATCTCTAGCTAGAAGAGAACAGGAAACTCATTGCTTTTTTATAGCCAGAAGGACATGGAAGACATTCCAACAAGCTCCCAAAAACTTTGATTTGGAGGGTATTGTAAATACCTGCAGGGTTTGGAAGGACTTGAAGGGGTGATAATGTACTCACCTGCAGGGGATGATACAGACCTCACAAATCTTTAACAGCATGACAAGACCACAATATAAGTTTAAAATACCGAAGAGAAGCTCTGAGAAGAATCTAGGAATCCTACCAGTCCAATGTTTTTTTAGTATCACTTATTTACAATTATAGTTTTTGTTAATATTCAGTTATAGTCATCATAGCGACACCAGCTGGCAACAGGAAACGACATGTTTAACACTGTTTTGGACTCCTAGCAACATAATAAAGTGTCACCAAGTGTTAAATAGGCTAGCAACATGCTAGAAACATGCTAGCAACACTTAGCTAAGTGCTAAAGCATGCTATTAATGCAATGAAACAGGAAGTTGCTGTAACTCAGGCATTTTTTTCTTGCAAAATTATTAAATTCTAATCGGGTGGGCCACAATTCAAAGCGGGTAGGCCCATTTCACCACTTGTCTATATAGTTTTGATTAACCTGTTAACGGTCACCCCTGTTTTGAACATAGACGTGAAAATGCACTATCCAAATGTAAATTTTATAATTCATGAATGCTTTGGAATACAAACCAAAGGTTGGTCTCTTTATAGAGAAGACACTGAGCGGATTGTTACAGTTTTATTAAAAAAAAAATTAAAGAGTTAAAAGTTTAAGTTTACAGTAAAGCAAATGTTCTGTATGAAACATGCTTTATTTTATACAAAATGTATGTTTTTCAAAATAATCTGGACTCTAAAATTGCTATAAAATCAAAGCTATATGTCTAATCAAACTGTGTTCCAAATTTGAAGTTGATATCACAAAAATTATGGTTCCTAGGAGATTTTGTTTAGGTGCTATACCAAAAATTTTTTGATGAGTAACAAATAAATACATTTGTGTCACAATATCACTTCTATCACAAAACAGTCTCAAAGAGTCTCAGACCTTTCCAACGATATGTGTTTGTCAAGATTAGAATAAGAATTGATTATAAAATAGTGCAGTAAATTTTGTATTATGTATTACGATGATAATTCTGATTCAGTCTTAAAAGGATTTTTCATCCAAAAATGTTGTATTTTCTTTATTCTGTGGAACAAAAAAAGAAGATATTTAAAGATGTAAAATACTTTAATTTAAGTAGGCCTACTTGTAATTTAAATAACTGTTTTTGTGTCCATACAATGAAAGTACAAAAAGGAGAAAGTCCTAGTCCTATAAGGGTGAGTAAATGATAACAAAATGTTCATTTTGGCTGAACTATACCTTTAAGTCCACAAATTGGATGTCTGAGTCGAATCCGTGTGACATTTTGCAGTGTTTTGTGGGCAAAATAAACAGTCTCAGACAGTCAGGATTTTGTGACCTGACTTTCAATCAGTGCTTTGTGAAACGTTGGAGTCTTTCAGTATTTCAGAATAAAAATAATCCAACATTAGAAGCCTACGCAGCATTAAAGATCAATCTAAATTCTCTGAAAGATTTAAATGTTGCCTTGAAAAGTGCATTAAGTGAAAAAATTCATACACACACGTAAACACACACATCTTGCTGCATAATACATCAAGTCAAGGTAACGGCGCAGTCTGTACTGACAAAAGTGAAAGCAATTGCCTGAAACATCCAACAAGAATATTTGCTTAGTGATATATGACTTGATGGTTTTTCGCCAAATACATCTCACACCCCCCTCCCTTGCATGTTCCGGCCTGGTCTTTGGGGAGAACCAAAAGCGTTTTGGGTAATGGATGTGAAACAATAATAAAGAAAACCTAGGAAGTATGTGGTTCAGTGAGAAACGTATTCATTTGCTTTCTGACAAGAAGCATCATTAAAAATCCGCCTGAGGACAAACACTTGAAAATCTCAGCGAGTACAAAACCATTGAATCTGAAGGTACGCAACAAAATCATGCTGAGTCAGTGACTTAACAGACAGGACCATTTGTTTTTCTTTCTCGGTCCAAGTAAGCAAAACCCAACATTTAAAACATTTCAAGGACGAATCTGAGCAACAGATCTTGATGCATTGTGAATGACTGTAGTGAGTTATGTATGTCACAGTCTGAGTTGAGATGGGAAAAGGAATCACTCCTCTGTTTAATAATGTATCTGAGGAACCGTGCAGCAAAGAAGCATCTTCAAAGAACCAATAATACCTCAATCTATATACATTACAGACAGGGGTATTCAAGCACATCAAGGCTGTTAACAGAAGTCCCCAGAAAGTGGCAATCTTTGTCTTTTTTTTGTTGAATTTTTTATAACCACATCTATTTGTGGCTAAATCTGCCTACGGTGGTGGATTCCAGAAAAGATCCTTTGAAACGGCAGCCTGAAGGACAGTTTCCATTGGTCACCTATGGAATCAGACAAATGTATAATATCTAAGGAGGTACATGAGAAAATGACTACCTGAATACTTGTATTGCATGTTTTATGTTTAACTTTTATGTACGCTATTTACACTACTATTAAGTTTGAGGTCAGTAAAAAGTACCTTATGATCAAGACTGCATTTATTTGATGAAAAATACAGTAAAACCATAATATTGTTAAATATTATTATTAAAATAACTGTTTTCAGCATCATTACCCCATTCTTCAGAGTCACATGATCTTTCAGAAATTATTCTATTCTTATGCTACTCAAGAAACATTTATTATTATTATTTGTCGATGTTTAAAACAGTAATATTTTTTGTGGAAGATGTGATATATTTTTTTCAGGATTCTTTGATTAATAAAAAGTTCAAAAGAACAAGATTTATTGCAACATTATAAGCATCTTTATTGTCACTTTTGATCAAATTAATGCATCCTTGCTTAATGAAAGTATTAAAGACCCACTGAAGAGCATTGAAATGCGCATCATTTTTCAATGTGTTGACGTAATTTCCACTGAAACAGGAAGACAGGGCGGGACATATCGAACAGCTCCTCCCCTTTTTTAAAATAGCTAATAGCATTTAGTTTATATCACAGCTCGCCAGAGCCATTGAGCTTGGTAAAGCCTCAGTTTTCTCTTAGGCCACATCCACATGAAGCCAGAGCTTCCCTTATCCGATCTTATTTCCCCTCGTTCTAAAAAAAAAAATTCCGTAAACACAGCGTCGTCTCAAGAAATATCTGCGTACACACGAAACCACTGAAACCGACTCAAAATGATGTAGTATACATGCCTGGATGGGCTCTTAATCTCTAACCATTTCTCCTCCTAATCTCCTCCATATCGCTTTAAAATATAGCATTCTGTGCAGAATTCAAATGGGTCTGATATGTTTTGTGGTCTGCGCTGGCTCGCGGATATCATCCACTCTGTCTTAATTGTTCCCTATCCCCTATATAGTGCACTATGTGCCATTCACCATGTAGAAAATAGCAATTGTGTGAACAAGTGACCAATTTTAGCCGCAGCTTATATCTTCTAAATGCAAATTTTCTCATTGTTTTGGAGCACACTAGCTTTTAGATAACCTTAAAGCTAACATATTCATACCAAAAGTCAAAAAACGTAAAGGAATAGTTCACCCAAAAATGCAAATTCTGTCATGATTTACTCACCCTCAAGTTGTTCAAAACCTGTATGAGTTTCTTTGTTCTGCTGAACACAAAGGAAGATATTTGGAAGAATGTCAGTAACCAAACAGATCTCGCCGCCCATTGACTACTATACTAGGAAAAATAAAAACTAATACTATGGTAGTACAGTGGGTACGGAAAGTATTCAGACCCCCTTAAATTTTTCACTCTTTGTTATATTGCAGCCATTTGCTAAAATCATTTAAGTTCATTTTTTTTCCTCATTAATGTACACACAGCACCCCATATTGACAGAAAAACACAGAATTGTTGACATTTTTGCAGATTTATTAAAAAAGAAAAACTGAAATATCACATGGTCCTAAGTATTCAGACCCTTTGCTGTGGCACTCATATATTTAACTCAGGTGCTGTCCATTTCTTCTGATCATCCTTGAGATGGTTCTACACCTTCATTTGAGTCCAGCTGTGTTTGATTATACTGATTGGACTTGATTAGGAAAGCCACACACCTGTCTATATAAGACCTTACAGCTCACAGTGCATGTCAGAGCAAATGAGAATCATGAGGTCAAAGGAACTGCCTGAAGAGCTCAGAGACAGAATTGTGGCAAGGCACAGATCTGGCCAAGGTTACAAAAAAATTTCTGCTGCACTTAAGGTTCCTAAGAGCACAGTGGCCTCCATAATCCTTAAATGGAAGACGTTTGGGACGACCAGAACCCTTCCTAGAGCTGGCCGTCCGGCCAAACTGAGCTATCGGGGGAAAAGAGCCTTGGTGAGAGAGGTAAAGAAGAACCCAAAGATCACTGTGGCTGAGCTCCAGAGATGCAGTCGGGAGATGGGAGAAAGTTGTAGAAAGTCAACCATCACTGCAGCCCTCCACCAGTCGGGGCTTTATGGCAGAGTGGCCCTACGGAAGCCTCTCCTCAGTGCAAGACACATGAAAAAACACCTGAAGGACTCCAAGATGGTGAGAAATAAGATTCTCTGGTCTGATGAGACCAAGAGAGACTTTTTGGCCTTAATTCTAAGCGGTATGTGTGGAGAAAACCAGGCACTGCTCATCACCTGTCCAATACAGTCCCAACAGTGAAGCATGGTGGTGGCAGCATCATGCTGTGGGGGTGTTTTTCAGCTGCAGGGACAGGACGACTGGTTGCAATCGAGGGAAAGATGAATGCGGCCAAGTACAGGGATATCCTGGACAAAAACCTTCTCCAGAGTGCTCAGGACCTCAGACTGGGCCGAAGGTTTACCTTCCAACAAGACAATGACCCTAAGCACACAGCTAAAATAACGAAGGAGTGGCTTCACAACAACTCCGTGACTGTTCTTGAATGGCCCAGGCAGAGGATCCCCAAATCCAGGTGTGAAAAACTTGTTGCATCTTTCCCAAAAAGACTCATGGCTGTATTAGATCAAAAGGGTGCTTCTACTAAATACTGAGCAAAGGGTCTGAATACTTAGGACCATGTGATATTTCAGTTTTTCTTTTTTAATAAATCTGCAAAAATGTCAACAATTCTGTGTTTTTCTGTCAATATGGGGTGCTGTGTGTACATTAATGAGGAAAAAAAAATTAACTTAAATGATTTTAGTAAATGGCTGCAATATAACAAAGAGTGAAAAATTTAAGGGGGTCTGAATACTTTCCGTACCCACTGTAAATGGGGGGGTGAGATCTTTTTGGTTACTGACATTCTTCCAAATATCTTTTTTAATATATTTTGTTTAAATACGGATTATTTCTTTTTTGAAGAGAACGAGTAATTATGGCCCCTATACAGTATATAACTTGTTTCTCTCCTTCAATGTTGACTGAGATTTTGTTTCTTAGCAAGCATCAATTAATTGATTACCGGTCCAAATGTGTTGCTGTCGAAACTGTGGCCGTGATGGTCTCCCTCGATCCACAGATGTCCATCTGGAACTCTTACATAACGGTTTTTATATCCCAGCGTTCTGTTAAAGGAAAAAAATGATGCGTTAACACACTAATGGATTCTGATTGCTCTTAATGCAGGAAAACACCAGGCTATTTTTCATTTTTCGTTGTTTATGTTACAGTTGACCAGCTTCATGTATCCACCAATCCTGCATTTGGCTCTTGGCTCGCTCTCTAAATCTAAGATCAATAATTAATGTTCTCACAGCTGCTGCAGTCTTTGTTTTATATTTAAGATGACTTTCTGACATAGCAATAGCTCATATCCATTGCAGGCAGTGCTGTGAGTGCTCTAGAGCGAAAGCGTGGAAGAGATTTTAGGATTTTTAATGGCAGTTTTTCTACCTCAGTCATCATAGAACTAATTTAACTTTGCCTTCATATGAATCATCTTAAAATCAAACTCTCAAAGTGGGATTTCCTCAACTGAATCCCAAGATCACCTTGAGATGTAATGTTGTTGGCCATAAATGGTTTGATGAGACATTAATGTTTAATGATACTTACGGCTAAATGGCGCAGTTGTGCGATACAAGCAGTTAAAGAGGACCAAGCCTCAATTGGCATGTTTAATAAGCTCAAACAGATCCTTCTAGCGGTTTGTCTGCTGGTACAAAGGCCTGTTAGTCTGTGTAAACACTTCTCAGGCAACATTTTAGTGGCAACAAAATGATATTCTGCCATTTCAACCCAAGAATCAATCATGACGCCATCTAGGCCACATCAAACTAGGTTCATTTCTAACTCCACCAACAACTTTCCAAAAAACTTACTTGATGAAGTCACCCTCGATCCCAATGACCCGTTTGATGATCTTCTGCTGAGGGTTCTTCGGGCTCCTAAAGGAGGAGTGAACAGATATGAGATGGTACGACTGGCAACAGCATTTGCATACTGATGACAGAACTACTCTTGGTTTATTTGAGGATGCTGCTGAGCTCAGTGGATTATGGGGCATTAGGGACAGTTTTCGGAGACCAGATGGGTCTTATCTGCTGGAGTAAGTCAAGAAAAGACTCTATGAAATGTCAAAACTCTTGATTTTTGGGGTGCGCAATATTATTAGATCATATTTCACTTGATTCAGTTAGTATAATCATTTGAGACATTGTCTAGGCAAAGAAAAAGACAAAAACAAAAACAAAAAATCCTTGAATGTTATGCATTTACTCTTCTATGAATTTTGGCTGGGTTTTTTTTGTTTGTTTGTTATAGAAGCCCATTTCCAGCCTGCCCAAAACTTTATGTCATAATGTGACTTAATATGTAGAACATTTATTTTTCGTAATTGCAATTTTCGTAATCTCATAATTTTCGTGAATTCATAATGTGGCTTAATTTATTATTTTCATCTTTAATTTTTGCTGAAACGGGCTTCCATAGATTACAATATTGAATTTCCATACATTTTCCATGATTGTTCCAATTATGTGTGATTATTGAATACGGATTTTTCAAAACCAGTATTGCTAACAAAAAATGAAACTATTAAACATATTTTTTGTTAATTTAACTAAAGTAGAAATTAAATATAAATATTTATTAAAAATAAAATAAAAAATTACTAAAATAAAAAAGTTGTAGTACTAAAATTCCTAAAACTTAAAAAACAAAAACAAAATAATAATAAAAAATGTCAAGTTTAATTAAATTTACTAAAACTAAAATGAAAACTACATTTAAAAAAACTAAGATAATTCAAAATATTAATAAATACTACAATAGTATATAAATAATACTATAAAAACCATATTATATCATAGATCGATCATATTATAGACATTATAGATAATCATAATACATTGCACAGTCAAATACAATTCCTTTTCCATGACCCTTTAAAGTTATAATTATAATTCCATTTTTTTTCCCTAACTTCCAGGTTTTCTGATCCCACACAGCTTCACTCATGTTGAGGCCAGTTTTGAAATATTCTTCCCATCAATTTTCACCTGAACCATCTAGGGTTGTCAAAAGTACCGACTTCAAAATTTTAGAAATGTGACAAGACCAGCATTTCCCCCTAGAATTTTGAGCACTGTTGACTGGATTCTTAAACACCTCTGATTGGCCATTGTGTTCACGCACTCAACAGATATGTCTGTAATTGAATACAATGATCAACGCTTCCAAAACATGTTGTAAATAGACATCAATGATGCTCTTCATTAGGCGATTACACAGATACACACGGGAGCGTTTGAAAGCAGGCGTCTATCAGCGGATCCATCTTTGAGTGGATATATTAGGGATCCACTGATAGACGCCCGTTTTTTTAAAACAATTTGATACCAAAGTCCCCAATGACCGTGACTGAGGCACAACCTCGTCTTTAGGGAGACTGCAAACTTCTCATCTCATCCCTTTCTGAAACCTTCTGCCACTGGTTGTCACTCCATGCTTTATGGAATTTTGTGTACGGTAATCTTTTCTGCTTGTTGCCTTTCCGCAAGAACGCTTTCTCAGCTGCAACACACCCTGTAAGACTTCTTATAAGATGACTACTCACGGTTGAAGTGTGTACTTCGGTGCCAAACGTCTCTCAAATGCTGAGCAAGCACTTCAGTGAAAAATTGCCTACTTTCTTTGTGACAGTTTGAACACCATGTCTTGAAAATCTAGGCACCTATGAACCAAACCTGTTACAAGATATCAGTAAGACATTTTGTGTTATTTTTTATTGAATAAAGTTTGTGTTTATTCTAAAGCTAGTTTTTAAAGTCAACATGAAATCAAAATGGACAATTTTTTTTTTTTTTTATGGAATATCGCAGTATTTATTATATATTATTTATCTTTGCACATCATTGTTTTTAATTCATGTGCCCTTGTAATGTTTAATCAAAATAACTTCCCCTCTATCTTTCCGTGATCTCTTCTCTGATGATGTGTTTAATGGCGTGAGGGCGGGATCAACCTGTCACTCACATGAGATCAACCAATAGCAAACCACATGCCAACTTTAACTACATATTTAGAGTTTTTTGTTGACCTACAGTACCTATATGGGGTCCCAAAAAGGGACTACTCTTTTTGCCATAACATTTCTGTTTTAAAATTCATTTATTTATTTAATTTAAAATTTATTTTCAGATTTAAAAAAAAAAGAAAAGAAAATTCAATGAACGCCACTGTACAGCTTCCTGTCACAACCTACAGTATGCGGCGTTAAAGCTTCAGACAGCTCTAGCGCAGCCTCCATCCGTCATACACACACACAAACACACACCCCTCCTCTGCAACAGCCCTGACGCTCAGCCTGATTTGTGCTTTTCATTACTTCTGCAGGCCTGAAAGTTGTTGGTGTTTATCTCAAGTGTTACATATGGCATGCTGGGAGAATATATTCTGATTTGTCAAGTAAGATTTTGCAGCAACTGCAAGAGCCCAGTTGAGTGTGCGTTAAGAGTGACTTATCTAAAGGCTTCCATAAATTGATTATATCTTCACAAAAACTTTTGTCCAGACTGGAAAAATGTGCAAAAAATGTTTTCAAAAATAAAAAGCTTCCAAAAATAGTTTAAAAATGCTTCAATAAATGTTTTAAACACATTCAGAATTAGTCCAGTGGTTATTAAAGGGTTAGTTTACCCAAAAATGAAAATTCTGTCATTAATTACTCACCCTCATGTCGTTCCACACCCGTAAGACCTTCATTCATCTTCTGAACACAAATTAAGATATTTTTGATAAAATCCGATGGCTCAGTGAGGCCTGCATTGACAGCAAGATAATTAACACTTTCAGATGCCCAAAAAGCTACTGAAGACATATTTAAAACAGTTCATGTGACTACAGTGGTTCAACTTTAATGTTATGAAGTGACGAGAATACTTTTTGTGCACCAACAAAAAACAAAATAATGACTTTATTAAAAAATATCTAGTGATGGGCGATTTCAAAACACTGCTTCATGAAGCTTCGAAGCTTTACGAATCTTTTGTTTCGAATCAGTGGTTCGGAGCGCGTATCAAACTGCGAAAATATTGCAGTGAACAAGGCTTTGTTACGTCATAAGCGTTTCGAAATTTCAATGGTTCACCACTGGGGGGCGTGACTTTGGCAGTTCGATACATGCTCCGAACCATTGATTTGAAACAAAAGATTCGTAAAGCTTCGAAGCTTCATGAAGCAGTGTTTTGAAATCACCCATCACTAGATATTTTTGAATAAAGTCATTATTTTTTTTTTTTTTTTGGTGCACAGAAAGTATTCTCTTCACTTCATAACATTAAGGTTGAACCACTGTAGTCACATGAACTGTTTTAAATATGTCTTTAGTAGCTTTCTGGGCATCTCAAAGTGTTAATTATCTTGCTGGCAATGGAGGCCTCTCTGAGCCATCAGATTTTATCAAAAATATTTTCATTTGTGTTCCAAAGATGAATGAAGGTCTTACGGGTGTGGAACGACATGAGGGTGAGTAATTAATGACAGAATTTTCATTTTTGGGTAAACTAACCCTTTAAATGGTGGTTCAACAGCAGGGAAACAATGCTAAATGCATATATATGTAAAATCTGGGCAAAACCGCCTGAGAACCATTAGTCTACACTACAGCATTTGAATTGAATATTCAAATAGCGCATCTTTATCAGAGACGTAGCCTCACGGGCAGAGCGCAGCGACAAATAGAGATTAAGTTGACAAGGCAAAGATAGAGAGAAAGTGGGAGTATGAAAATATTATTAAAATGGAGCGACGTAGTAGGCCCGCCCCCTTCTAGCTCATATATGTATGAGGGAGCCCTCACCTGACTGACAGCTCGGCTTGACCAATCAGCTTGCACCAAACGCGCGAACGACAGGCAGAAATTTGCCTGTCCCCGGGGAGACTGGGTGGAGGGTGCGCGCACGAGCATGTGTGTATCATTAGGAGCGCGGCACAGAGAGCTGGATGGATACGCGCTTCTCCGGTCCTCAGTCAGCGGTGTGCTCAGCATCTTTTCCAGTAAAGCCGTATGGAGAGAGACTCCACATCTCTCACACACTCAAATAAAGCTAACATTCACTTGGACCTAAAACACGATAATAACCCCACAAGTCTGGAGCTCGAGCCCGCGATTGAGAGGAAAGGAATACATTATGCGTCTGAAACAAGGAATCTCATTCTCTCCGGTAAGCGCGACTCTCTCACGCTCTCATGACTCATGTGCATCCTGTGATGGGGGTTTTTAATAGCGTGCCATTGCAGAGGTCTAAGCCTAACATACTGTATGCGCCCTCTGAATGTTTAAATAAGCACCAATGAGTATAAAAATCACTTCTAAATGTATTTTTTATCATCCGTTTCAAACGTTTTTGATTAAAAAAGCTCTGCGCATCCGCGTTAGAAATGTCGTAATCTCACGCAGAGACTCTACAGGTATCAAGGGGAGGAATAACTGAGAATGTGACCAAGAGAAAATTATTGATTTTTGGTACCGCAAGGGATTTTAGAAACCCATAAATTTGCCAGTGGGAGTAATATAAGTGACCACAATGTTTTCTGTAACCAATTTGAGAATATATATTAATATTATTATATAATTCTGAAGAAAAGCTTAGTAAAAGTTATCAGTATACTTGTATGATAAATGTTTCAAAATTGAGGATTCAGGCAGCAACTTTCAGTCAAACTTGCACATACTCACCTGGATGTTACCTAAACATTACCTTAACATTAAAGCAAATCTTTAGAATTATTTCTGGACAATTAGCTTTGTTTATGCACAGTCAACCCTCATAAAATGGTCTCATACTGTACATCTTGCTGTATCACTCTGTGTAAAATTTGTGACTATCACATCAAGCTTTACAGTGAAAAGTAACAAAAATATGTTAAGCTACAGCTTGTATAGCACCTCACTTTAACAGAGTGGAAAGACGTCATTTCGTTCTGCTGTAAAGAAGACATACTGTTTAACCCTGCAGCCTAAAATAGAACAAAACATCTACAAACTGAGCGTAAGGTTGTGATGCAGCAATATAAAACAAACCGGCTATGAACTTCAGTTTACTTTAGCATAGTTATAGGACATTCAGGGATCTTATAGTAGTGGTTAAAAGTTTGTGTTTTTGGTTTGGAATCAAAATGCAATAATACAGGTTAAAAAGGGACATGGAAGAAGCCGAAAAGGGACATATAGTCTAAGCACCTCTGATTTATGGCATATGCCCGTGCCTCATGTGTATGAACAAAGTGTAGATGGGAGCAAAGAGATGAGAGAGAGAGAGAAATCAATAGGGACAATAGAAGAAAAAATGCTAACATGTCTTGAGACAGGGCTGAAGAATATGCGACAGAAATAGCTGATATATCTATAGGGATTCTGTCAGCAGTGCTGAGGCATAATTAATTGCTGTCATGCGGTGTGTTCGCCGGCAGTGTGGAGCAGGTGAGAGATGTAGGACTATATAACACGCACACACACACACACACACACACACATGCGCGCGCGTGCGCGCGCGCACACACACACACACACTCTCTGTCGGTGCCTGTGTCAGCGTAGTATCTTAGCTAATTATACTTCACACCAGGCATTTGAAGTGACACCATGTAGTGTTATAGGAAGCAATACTGATATATTACAGCATGCTGGGGAAAAAACACTCACGTAGCTCATAAAATAAACTTGGTTACCTTGTTGTATAGTATGTGAACAGAATAGAATCAAAGAATAGAATATAATAGAGCAAACAATGGAATAGAATGAAACAAACAGGATAGAATGGAACAGAATAGTGCAGAACAAAATAGAATTGAATAGAATTGAAAACACATAACAGGAAAAAAGCAGAAGAAATAAACAGAAAATAAAATAGAAAACTAATGAATAAACAAAATGAAATAGAGGAGCAGAGGAGAATAGAATATATTAAAAACAGAAGAAATAGAACAGAATAAAAGAGAAAAAGCAAAACAGAGTAGAACGGAGCACAGCAGAACAGAACGGAACATAAATTAGAACTGAATAGAACAGAATTTAGAACAGTACAGAATAGAAAACACAATATAATTGAATAATCAGAATAAAACAGAATTAAACATAGCAGAACAGAATGGAACGAATTAGAAAAGAGTAGAAAAGAATTTTAGGACTGAGTAGAGTAGAATAGAATAGTATAGAACAGAATAGATAGAACAGAATTGAATACCACAGATCAGAAAAAAACAACGAATACAAGAGAGAAATTAAAATAGAACAATAGAATACAGCAGAAATAAACTGAATAGAATAATGCAGAATGAAATAGAAGAGAATACAATAAATTAAAAGAATCTATAATAGCTACTCTATTTTGTTCTAATTCTTTTAATTTATTGTATTCAGAATATATTAAAAAAAGAAGAATAAACTAGAATGGGATGAAAGAAAAAAAGGTAGAACAGAGTAGAATTGAACAGCAGAACAAAATATAATAGAGCAGAAAATAGAACAGTATAGAATATAAAACACTAGAATTGATGAATAAAACAATAAAATACAACTCAACAGAACAAAATTGAACAGCATTTAGTAAATTAGTAAAAGAGCACAAAAGAATAACAGAATTGAGTAGAATAAAATATAATAGATAGAACAGAATGGAATAAAACAAAACAAAACAACAGAATTGATTAACAGATCAGAAAAAAACAATGAATACAACAGATACATTAAAATAAAACAATAGAATAATGCAGAAGGAAACGGAAGATAATATTAGTAATCAGAACAAAATAGAGTAAACCGAATATATTTAAACAGAATGAACTAGAACAGAATGGGATAATATATATAAAAAATGTAAAAGAGCAGACACTATAGAATTGATAACAGAACACAATAAAACTGAATAAAATACAACTCAACAGAACAGAATTGAACATAGCAGAACAGAATAGATCAAATTAGAAAAGAACACAAAAGAATAATAGAATTGAGTAGAGTAGAATAGAATAGTACAGAATAGAATAAAACTCTTTTAACCAGCAGATATATTCACAGTGTGATAACTAGTTGTACAGTACGTAGTGTAATACTGGACAAGTCAACTTACAGAGATTGTTAACTAAAAGCAAAAGAAAATTTCGATAGATCAGCTACAGAATTCTGTAAATGAATTAAACCCAAAGTGGAAGGTGAGATGAAAAAACAGCTAAACGTTTCCTCTTTGTTCCAACAGCTAATATTTCTGTTATTGGACAAGTAACCATACAGGTGGACTCAATTGGTCAAGGGCTAAACGTATAGCCCATTAACTTCACCGTCACTAGAGTCTGCCGTTGCTGTGTTTTTAAGTATTCAGCTCGCCGCACACGTTTTTCACTCTTGCTTTCACTCACTGTGTGGTATGAAACAAAACCTGAGCAGCCCCCTCAGATCCACTCCACTCCCTAAACACAAACCAGAGGGGAAGGCGTTTCGCAGTCTGCGTTATGCCATCGTAATGTGACAAGGTGTCACCTCCAATTCGTGATGTCTCCCCGCACACGCTTCACTAGGAGTGCGCTGCTCTACTGCCGAAGTACGGCGAGATTTCTATTCATTCCAGCCTTGTGAATAAAACATAGCGCAGCAGGACCACTTTATGTGGTGTCTGTTGCATTAGACGAGAGGATGGAAAGCCAGGAGAGAGTATGTGTGTCTATGTGTGTTAGTTTCATGAGTACTTTCTCTAAAGGAGGCGAATCATAAATATTTAAGGTAAAGTGGTTGGACTTTTGACTCTAGGAAAGGACCGGTTGTCAACAAAAATGTGATTCATGCATATAGACAGAGGAACTGCTGTTGGACTTGTTCGGACAAAACACACTACAAACTTTCAATAAAAAAAAAAAAAACACTCTTAGAAAAAAAACTGAGTACTAAACACAAACAACTTCTTTAGCCAGTTCCCCTCAGCCAATCGAAACATACTTCATATTTAAAATATGGCGGGATTTTGACAGATTTCATTGTGGGAAGGGCAAGCCAGTATGTATCACTCCACTTGTCTGTGTTTGTTTGGTAATTCCAACATTACATCCAGCTTTGGCTTCTTTTGTAAACGTTTTAGGGTACGTTTACACGACAATGATGTACTAAACGTTTTTCCTTTTGCGATTTTCGCGTACAGACGACAACATTGTCAAAACGATTCCAGTTCACACGGATCCGCGAAAACGACTAAAAATGCTGTATTATTCATGCCAGGCCAGTAGGTGGCGATGTATCTTTGAACAATACACGCCTATAGACTGAACACGTAATACGCATGTGCATAATATCACCGTTTTCACAAATTTGCGGTTTTGTATTTTACAGTACGCGGAGACCATAACGGTATTGTTTTTAAAAAACTTGCACTTTGAAACCTTTTTCAAAAGTTTGCATTTTCAGGTCCCCAAAATCTATATAATTGGACTGCCAAAACGCATAAATAGTTTTCCGTTTTAGTGTGTCGTGTAAACGCCCCCCTTAGTTAGCAGTGCACAAATTAGCTGCCCATTTGTTTATGTCATTTGTTCTAGTAACTTCATGCTTGTTAACTATTATTGTTAACTAAAACAAAAAATCTAAAACTATTAAAAAATAGTAAAAAAAAACAAAAACAAAAAAAAACAACAACAAATATATATTAGATAAAAAATCTTAGAAATATTACCTTTGTAACTAACTGAAATAAGTGTAAGTACTAAAAGTACTAAAACTTACTAAATTATGGCTAAATAGAAGTATTTAAAAATGCCAAAAGCACATAACAAAATTACTAAAACTTAAACTAAAATTAAAAAAATTAAAGCTGATTCAATATATTAATAAATACTATAATAGTACAAAAATAATACTATAATAAAACTGTAGAAATGTTGAATTTCACAAGCAAGAGTTTTCTACTGAATATGATACATTTTTAAATAGTTCAATAAACAAGTCAAGTAATGCAGGCACACATGGTATCCACAAAAAGTGCTAGATAAAGTAAATAATAATATAATAATAAGTTTAAAATACATACAGAATATATACAGTCAAACCAAAATTTATTCAGAAACCTTGAACATCTAAAAAAAAAATGGTAATAAAATATGACAAGATCTCAGAGTTAAACTGTGTCAGGTAAAATTAATCTTAAGATAACACTTAAGCAAAACATGGTCAGGTCAAAGTGTCTGAATAATTTTTGGTCCCAAATTTTTATCAATTTTACTGGTAGTCCACTGTATGAAGAATTTTTGGGTATAATATGTTACAGTTTACTTTATTTTGCTATCCTCACTTGCATAAATTAACTATAGTGTCCTGCACCCACTAGCAAAAATATATCAAAAATATCAAAAATGTCTGAATAATTTTTGGTTTGACTGTATATATATATATATATATATATATATATATATTTAAATAATACACTTATAAAAATAAATCTTAAAATACTTTAATATAAAATAACTAAGTTAAAATTTGACATTAATACGAATTCATTCTGCTTTCTAAAATCATCTTTTTTAATCAGTTATTTTATTCTACTGAAAGTAGTTCATAGTTTACGTTTACTTTCAGGATTATACATCTTACATGTACTACTCTAATGGTGGGTTGAAAAAGAACACTGTGTCAACTTAATAAAAAGTAAATATTTCCCAGATAATAAATATTTTATACACATTTATTTTTGATTAAGATAACACCACATGTCAAATACGATATGAGGACCAGCAATAACTGTTGTGTAAACCACAATTAATCGCATATCATATTAGCATTTAATTTACATTATATACATCTTGCAAGATACTGTGTGCATACTTAAAGCATGTGTTGACCAATGATGCAAGTATACTGGACAGAAATAGTCTGCCCCTTTGACCCTTTCCAGCATTCAGCTATAGAAGCACTCTCTACTATTTCAAATCCCTATTTCACATAATGAAGTGAACACAACACTCCTGAACTGCAGCTGAGGGCTCTCTTAGTTAAGAAGGACACATACATGAACAAATAAAATTAGCATGTGAGGGCATCTTCATAGCAAAGCACTTAACAGTAAATAGACAGAAATGGGAGAGATGGAGAGAGCAACCGAGACGTGTGTCCTTGTGTGTGTGTGTATCATGACTTGTTCACACTTACGTTGAGCTCGGTGCATCCATGCTGCACTTGTCATAGCAACAAAGTGTCATGTAATGCACGTTCTCTACAGATAATGGCAGTTTATTATCCATTAAATAATTCAGCTATTTTAGAAAAATAACTGTTGGGTAAGCTGCTTTAAATCACGAGACATAAATTTGGCCAGTTAAAGTCAAAGTCATATATTTATGACTTCATATAAATTTAATTATGAAATATGCAGAAACTTGAACCGAGTCATTTCTTTTTGATCTGTTCTTTAATGAACCGATTCATTGAAACAAATCAGACTTTCCAACACTGTATAAATAAAAGAAAGGAAGATTCTAGTAGAGACTGGAAAGATGTGCGCAATACAATGTGTACAATGTTTTTTTTTTTCTATACTTTTTTTTGTTAGTCTCTCCTCAACATGGGAAAACACCACCTAATTCTCGTACATCAGACAGTAAGCAGCTTCTGAAACAAGTTTACAACCTCATAATTTGTATGGTCGTTAGGATGAATGGTGATCTTTGCACAATCCTGGCAAAAAGCGGAATACAGGACCAAACAGATGGCTATGCAAGGAGAAAGGATGAAAAAAAATGCTCCCACCTGCTTGTGTTGACTCACTGCCATAGTCGGACTAACATAAGCACACTGTCCTACAGGGGTTCTTTTGCAAACCTGCTCCTATAGTGATACTGACAGCTTCATCTACCACAGCCAGGCGGCTTTGTGCTTTCTGTCCTCAAGGTTGCAAACCAATCATAATTTCAAGGTATGGAGTAAGATCTAGCAAATATACACTGAGGTTTTCTGTGTAAGCACCGAATTTGTGTATTTATATTAGCTGTCAATCAATATTATTGGACATAAACCTTATCACAAAACACAGTCCACAGCAATCCATTTATGTAATCGAGTTATCAGTCTATCCAAGAGTGCTACATTTTTAAGACGCCCAATCAATTTGATAAAATATCATTTATATTAAATGCAATTGAATAACTATGGAAGCTTGTTTCCACCATGGAACAACAACAACAAAAAGAATAATTGTTTACATCTCGCAATTCTGAGAAAAAATATTTCTCAGAATTGTGTGATATAAAGTCACAATTGCGAGTTATAAAGTCAGAACTGCGTGATATAAAGTCGCAATTGCAAGTTAAAAATTCAGAATTGCGAGATACAAACAATTTGCGAGTTATAGTTAGAATTGTGATATAAAGTCACAATTGCGAATTATGAAGTCAGAATTGCGAGATATAAACAATTTGCGAGTTATTAAGTCAGAATTGCGTCATATAAAGTCGCAATTGCGTTATAAAGTCAGAATTGCGAGATACGCAATTGTGAGTTTATATCTCGCAATTCTGACTTTATAATTCGCAATTGCGAGTTTATATCACGCAATTCTGAGAAAAAAAGTCAGAATTGTGAGATAAAAAGTTGCAATTACCTTTTTTGTTTTTTATTCAGTGGCAGAAATAAGCTTCAATCTACAGACCACCACTGCTCATGCCACTGAAATTGCACAAACATGCACACAGAGCTGCTCAATGTTTAATAAATTTCAAATATAGTTTTACTCAACCATACAATAGGTACAAAGCAGTTCACAGGCACATTTTAAAACATCTTAATTAACTGACTTTGCCCACTGGCAGCTGCCACTGCGAGACAAAATACAGTGGTTATCACAGAGCCCTTTGGGATAGCACTTCATTGTGGAATAATTGCCCCTCTGTGCATTCAGCTGGCTTTAATGTCTATTTATGAGACAATAAAAATCAATGTTAGCAATGCCCTTAGTATACTTAGATAACAAGTTCGAAAGAAATGTACAACACAAATTAAATGTGTTATGTATGATAGGAATCACAGTTGTTAAATTGGCCTTCATATAAATGCAGTTAAAGCAAGTTATTATATATATAAAGCATCATAGCGTAGGAATGAAAGGATGTTACAACAGATTTAAGTGTCTGGCCTGTCAGTCGCCAAATAAACCACATTTTTTCACACATTATCTTACAAAATGACGACATTACATACTGATGCTCTTATACGCACAGCCCAAGCTGAGTAAAACACTTCTGTCTTAAGCTAATCAGTCAGAAATGTGGTGATCTATGCAAATTTTCTTAACACCTGCCCTCACGTACATAAAAGCCCCCTGGCATTTTAATATATTACGAGAAAATTCCCAGTGGTCACATGATATATGTAAGAAGGGTAGGCATATAGGTCAAACTAGCAATAATGTTTTAAATGATGGCACAAAAAAGCAATAATACATTCACTTACACGGCCTAAATATATCGTCATGCTCCTAAATGCCAATATGGCTCTTCTTGACGTTAATGTGACACAATATTCATTACCTCTCTCCTGTCTCTTATTTTCCTCAGATGGGAAGTGACGAGTGTGACTGATTGAACATAATAACGATGGCAGACAAGTGGTCAATCCTCCAGAGGAACTTCAGCTCACCCTGCATATTTCCACTTTTTCCAATTTTTCCATTCCCCTAAGGATAAGCTGACCTTCACATATACAGTCTGCATGACAAGCCAAAGCAGGGTAAATTAAAAGGTTGCAACTCTCCTCGAAGGACGACAACAGGCAAAGTCGCAGCTTTGGCAGACTTGCCATCAGCAGAAATACACCGTGTTGTCATAACAAATGATTCTGTATTTGTGAATTTAACGCCTCTAACACCAGACCCCACAAGGACCAATTACAAGCTGAAGAGAGTAGGACCAAAATGAAAGATTTGCTGTTTGCAGTTTGTTTGCTGGCAGGACTTGCGCTGACTAACTCAGTTCAGGACTCTGAAAGGAGGGCTGTGTGCCTCAAGCCGTGCAAATGTGAAGTCCGACCCTGGTTCTCTCCCTCGTCCATGTATAACGAGGCTCCGACTGTGGACTGTAATGATCTAGGACTTCTGTCTCTGCCGGGGAGGTTGCCCTTAGACACGCAAGTACTTCTATCACAGGCCAACAACATCGCGAAGATCAACAGTCCCTTGGACTATCTGGTAAACCTAACCGAGGTAGACCTATCTCGAAACAACATTTCCTCATTGAGTGATGTCTATCTAGGTCACCTTCCACAACTTCTGTCTTTGCACATAGAGGAGAACTGGCTAAGCAGTCTTCATGATAATTGCTTTGCACACTTCCCAAACTTACAGGAGCTCTATGTTAACCATAACCTACTCTCCTTGATCAGTGCAGAGGCTTTCCAAGGGCTTAACAAGCTCTTGAGGCTCCATCTTAATTCAAACCAGCTGAGGGCCATAAGAACAGAGTGGTTCCGGGATCTTTCCCAGCTAGAAATCTTGATGATAGGAGAGAATCCAATTGCCAGAATACAAGACATGAATTTCAAGCCCCTTATCAATCTCCGCAGTCTTGTGCTAACCAGAATGAACCTCACTGAAATCCCTGACAGTGCCCTGGTTGGCCTCGATAAGCTGGAAAGCGTGTCATTCTATGATAATATGTTTCCAAAAGTACCTCAAGCTGCTCTCAGACAAGTGCGGAACCTCAAGTTTCTGGACCTTAACAAGAATCCCATAGAGAGGATCAAAAGGGGTGACTTTGTGGACATGATCCATCTGAAAGAACTTGGTATTAACAGCATGCCAGAGTTAGTTTCGATCGACAGCTTTGCCATGCATAATCTACCAGAGCTGACCAAAATCGAAGCCACGAACAACCCCCGACTTTCCTACATCCATCCAAATGCATTCTCCAAACTCCCGAGGATAGAGTCCTTGATGCTGAATAGCAATGCGCTCCGGGCCCTTCATCACGTCACGGTGGAATCCTTGCCTAACCTTCAGGAGGTGAGCATGCACACCAACCCCATTTACTGTGACTGTGTCATCCGCTGGATCAATATGAACAAAACCAAGGTCCGCTTCATGGAACCGGATGCCCTCTTATGCGCAGGGCCCTCAGAGTTTGAAGGTCGTCTTGTCAGGCATGTTCACTTCCGTGAAATGGCAGATATCTGCCTGCCGATAATTTCCCCAGAAAGCCTTCCCGATCAGGTTAACGTGGGTAGCGGGCATTCTGTGTCTTTGCACTGCAGGGCGTTTGCCGATCCTGAACCAGAGATCTACTGGGTCACACCTTCAGGAGAGAAGATCTCGCCTCAGATGGTTTCCAAGAAGTATCACCTGCATCCTGAGGGAACGTTTGACATTTATGGAATCACAGAGAATGAAGCTGGGCAGTACACCTGCGTGGCCCACAACCTCATAGGTGCTGATATGAGATCCGTCTCCGTAGTTGTAAACGGGTACTTTCCACTGCCGGCAAATGAATCCCTGCACATCCAAGTCAAAGGGACTGAGCCACATTCGGTGAGGATTTCTTGGGTGCCACCCAAGGGCAGTCTTGTGTCGAATATTAAGTGGTCAACCACATCCCAGCACCGCTCCTTGCAGTTCACTGCACACGTGTTGTCTGATGTAAAAACATTCAACCTCACACACTTGCACCCACTGACGCAGTACGAGGTGTGTGTGGAAATTACGGACCTGCAAAGCAGACATTTGAAAAACTGCATTAATGTCAGCACCACTGAGGTTTTAATAGGAAAAACAGATGTTGGTATCGATGACGGACTGATAATCAGCATCACCGCGCTGCTCCTGATAGTGTCTGCAGTGGCCTGTTCGTTCATTTGCATGTTGCAGAGGAGTGATCACTTTTACAGGAAATTACGAAATCAGCAGTCTGAGATATTACCTTCACACATTAAACCAATCTGGGGGTCAAGGGCTAAAGCCAATGATCCAGAAACAGACTTGACAAAAAACTCAATTTGAGATAAGAGCAATGGTTTGGGATGCACTGGACTGTGTGTCTAATATCGCTCTCAATCTGATACAGACTCACACCACTGGATCATTATTAAATGGATTTCAGTGTGGTTTGTGGTTCAAGACATTTCTTGCTAAATCTGACATTGATTACCAAAAAGCCACTAATTGTTTAAATGTCACACTACACAGGGGAGCATGAAGAGAAATACTCTTTCATGCAGGATCAAAGAACAGCACATGAAAGGTTGGGCCTGACTGTTTACACAGAGTGTAAAGCCTCAGTGGCCAAGTCTTTTTATTGTGGGCTTGTAGCAACACTACTTGTGCTGTATCATTGGTAAAATAAACAATGTCAAGTTTATGATGGACTACGCTTTGTAGAATAGATCATAAGAGTACACATGTACAACATTTTGTGATAAAATACATTTATACAGAAAATGACAACTTGTTTTCATTGCATATGTTTTACTCTTTAAAAATGCCTTCATTTGGCTAATTACAATGTCAATTGAGAAGACAGACAGAAGAAAATCCAGTCATTTCAATAGGATTCCATGCAAAAAGGAATTTCGCATGAGGGCGAAAGATTTCCCCATGCAAGATTTGCTGCGTTGATCAACAGAAAGCTGGTTGGTTTGAAAGTGACTCCTGTGAGCTGTGCTTCAAACATTGCTATTGACAATAGACGATGGACCTTTTTTGCGCACAAAATTTCACAGAAATTTTGCTAATGTACAGGACAGTCAATTAACTGGGAATAACTTATCACAAATTAATAGTCATAGAGTGTACAGATTTTATATTAGATATATATTCCTCCTGGTCCACATGGACTTAAACTTGGTGCTCGCCTGTGTGTAATTAAACACGTTAAGCCCGAAACACGCCAAGCCGACGGTTGGCCGTCGGGCAGTTTTTGTTCATCGGCTGACTAAGTTTTCTCAGTGTGTTCCGCACCGTCGGCTGAAGTTGGTCCTTGTCGGCTTTTTTTCAGCCAATTCGACATGTTGCATCGGCATCGGAGCTCGTCGGTCAGTCGGGCCATCTGATCATTCTGATTGGCTGTTCAGCTACTGCCACCTGCTGGTACGGAAAGGCATTTCTTCTTACACAGGCGCAGAACGGACGTGCTACTTGGCCGTCGGGTGTCGAGCGTCGGTTTGGTGCCTCAGGGCAACTTTGCTGCCGACGTGAGCCAACCCCGCAGTCTGCTTTCATCGCCACTAGTTCGTCGGCGCTGGCTTGGTGTGTTCCGGGCTTTAAGCGAGACTGATGCAGAGGCAATTGTCATTACATTTTGCGTCTTTGCATCAGACAGACGACTTGTCGTGGCAGTTTTAATTTTGCTCTGGAGGCTGAACCCACACTCTGCTGCCACACTGGGGCGCACCCGCCACCAACTGGACAGGGGTGGGAATTACAGTTAAAAGTTACTCAGTGTAATCTGTCAAAATGATGGACGACTTTCAGATTTTTCTACAAAAATTCAGTCAATGAAAGAAAATTTTCGGTTAATGCGACCTCTTATATACGTGGCCTCTTATATATATATATATATATATATATATATATATAAACACAAAACAGAGGCTGCCCAAAAAATTGCATGTGCTTGGGGAGGTGAAATATGAGAAAAAAAGTGGAAAATGAAGAGGTGGAGTTTTTCTGTGTGTGGGTGGGGTTTTGGGGGAAAAAAAATTCGACAAAACTCATTGACTTTAAGTCACATTATCTTCTCTTTCATTAAAAATCCAATAGGAATCCCAAGACTAAACTCCCACAGGTGATGAATTGCCGTCACAGAACGAATGATGTGGGGGATTTATTAGACTTGCATGGTCATATATCACAGGGGGTTTTAGCACCCAACACAGAGTTGGGCCATTTGTCACCTACACAGGAGCTAAATTATGCGGCATTATAGCGGTAGGTACCGAATAGGTCAGCAGGAATGTGCTGCATCTGGTCTCTCTATTTCACTGTCAGCCTGGTGAGACATGGTGAACATTATGGACACAGCAACACTTGCAGTTCACACTGAGAGGGCAAGCAATGAGTCAAAAAAACAAAAGAAAAAAGTGGTGAACTTGTGATCTCATGTGGCAGTGTTGGCATGTGCCATAATATTTCTTTGACATGTTGAATACATTAATTATTAAAACCAAAATACCAAATATTAAGACATTTGAACTAGTATTAAAAATATTTAAAATAATTTAAGTAAATATTACGACTTTTTTAGATCTTATAAATTATGTATCAAACGTCAAACTACAGAACTACAAAAAAAAAAAAAAAAAACACATGAACAATTCCAAAATTTTAAATAGAAAAAATATTAAAATATTTTAACTATAATTAGGAATAATTAAATATTTTAAGAATATATTAAAACTTTCATATTGTGCTTCACATTATGCGTCAAAAAACACTAACAAAACAGCAATATTAAATAGTAAAAAATTACATCAAAATATTTGAACTGTATTTTAAAATATTGAAATATTTTAAGAAAATATTAAAACAGTTTCAGTCCGTACACATCATGTGTGTCAAACTCCCCAAAAAAAAGACTAGCAATTAAAAAAAAAAAAAAAAATGCATTACAACTAGTTTACTGGGTAAGTTAAGTACAGCGGATCTGATTACCCATCATTTAAATAAACATAATTTACATAATTCACATCTACATAACTTTCTTGACATAAAAATGACATTTCAAGATAAAGCTGTGTTCCATTTAAAGTGGGATATATAGGATCTTACTGACTATAAAGGCATTCTATAGCTCAATGTTTGGAAGATGGTGTAAAATTATCAGTAAAAAGTTACAGTGTACATCTGTATCATGTAAGAACTTGAGACTCATTTAATCAACCATAACTTTCATCTAGAACAAGGGCACTATAGACTAGCATTTGCCCCATCAAGAAAATCTATTCACACTCCATTAATTTACAACCATAACGTCGCAATTAATATAAGGTATGACACGTTGTGTATGTACAGGAAGACGAATTACCTCTTAATTAAGTGATGTGCTCAGCAACTGAGAAAATTAGCAAATGGGATAGTTCTTCAGGAACATTAGTTCAATTAATCTTGATTATCTCACCTATCCCAGCATTTATGTCCTTCTTTCCATATGGTCACGCCGTGATCATGCGACTGAAAATAACTTTATTAATTGGCTAATACGGTGAACTTGATACATCAATTTCAAGCTCCACCTGGTTTGATTACTATACATCTCCATTACAAGGCTTTTGTTATGGGTTTGTGCCATAGCATCAAGCCAACACTGACACTGAAAGACACTGAAAGTTAAAGGGAGATCCAAATCATCCAGTTCAAAATGAGCATTCTGTCATCATTTACTCACCCTGGTGTCCTTCCAAACCTTTATGACTCTAAACAACTGATTCGAATCAAAAGATTCGTTAAGCTTCAAAGCAGTGTTTTGAAATCGGCCATCACTAGATATTGTTAAAAAGTCATTATTTTGTTTTTTTGGCGCACAAAGTATTCTTGTCGCTTTATAATATTAAGGAAAAACCACTGTACTCACATGAACTGTTTTAAATATGTTTTGAGTACCTTTCTGGACCTTGAGAGGTTCGGTGACATTGCTGGCAATAGAGGCCTCACTGAGCCATCGATGAACATTTGATTTCATCAAAAATATCTTAATTTGTGTTCTGAAGATGAACGAAGGTCTTATGGGTGTGGAACGACATGACGGTGAGTAATAAATTACATTATTTTAATTTTTAGGTGAACTAACCCTTTAATATATATGTGATTATTTGATAAATCAGCATATGTAATTAATTGGATAAAAAAATAAACAAGTCATAAACATCAACCTTTGCCTTAGACTGTAAAAGATTTTAATGAGGAAAGATATGAAGACATGACTGTGCCTCTTGGCAGGACTGAAACACTGTGCTTAGCGCTCCACTTTGATGGCACATTTTGTAATGAATAATTTACCTGGTTCTAATGACCCTGTAAGCCGGGCCGTTCAAGCAGCGCCATCGTTCTGAACGAGGTGATTACAGCAGTGAGCCAATGTGAGACGCCAAGATTAGAGAAAAAAAATGAGCACAGTTCAGGGGGAGGTTAGTGAGAGCCTAGCGGCAAACATCTACCTTATTAGTATTCAACCAAGCTAACAAGTTTTTTCGGCATTGGCACTAAACAGGTGTTTCATCTTTGTTCAATGACAATTTAAACACCTTTTAATATAAAAACTGAATTAAACCACAGATGACTGTATTATATAGCATGGATGTGATCGCATCTGTGCAAAGATGGCTATGAAATGAAAGAGACGGGCATGTCTGGACAGAGACATCTGCAACAACACTACAGTAACACATTAAAACACAATCAGTTCAAAGAGAAATAATCACTGTGCCAGGTTAAAGGGTTAGTTCACCCAAAAATGAAAATTCTGTCATTAATTACTCACCTTCATGTCATTCCACACCTCTAAGACCTTCGTTCATCTTCGGAACACAAATTACGATATTTTTGATGAAATCCGAGAGCTTTCTGATCTCCCTATACACAGCAGCGTTATAACAAATTTCAAGGCCCAGAAAGGTAAAGACATCGTTAAAATAGTCCATGTGACTACACTGATTCAACCTTAATGTTATGAAGCGATAAGAATACTTTTTGTGCGCAAAAAACAAACAAAAATAACGACTTTATTCAACAATTTCTTCTCTTCAAGTCTCCTACGCTTGTTTTGTGCACAAAATGTATTCTCGTCGCTTTATAACATTAAGGTTGAGCCACTGTAGTCATGTGGACTATTTTAACAATGTCTTTAATACCTTTCTGGGCCTTGAAAGTGGTAATTAAATTGCAGTCTATTGAGGGGTCCCAAAGCTATTGGATTTCATCAAAAATATCTTAATTTGTGTTCTGAAGATAAGATGAAAGTCTTAAGGGTTTGGAACGACGTGAGGGTGAGTAATTAATGACAGAATTTTTGGGTGAACTAACCCTTTAAGATCTAACAAATGTACACTGCACTTTTATTCGTCAAAAACCAAATCAATCAAAAACCAAAGCCTGACTGCAAGTGGTCTTATCTATGCAAATCAAATCTTCAGTGAATTATCAATACCTTCCTTATTCCCCGGGGGAATCCAATTTACAGCTCAAGTTACTGCATATAAAGTGACCAAAACACATCCAATGTTCTTTCACTCATTGCCTTCATTCAGGAAACCTTGACAGCTGCAGGCAAGAGCTGATGTGATAAATCTCTAGCATTAAAATGCCAAATTATGTCAATGAGACGTCAAGACTGATTAACAGCGATTAGCAGTGTCATATCTGTTCCTTCAAAACAGATGGTAGTGTTTTTACCTTCACCTAAGGCTGCATATTAGAGGCGGGGTTATTGTGATTTTGAAAGTGTTAGTGTATTCACAGATAGTCAGAAGTCTAAATGAATGAATAAATAAGACCATTCGACTGAAAACAGTCTTTTAGTGCAT
This sequence comes from Ctenopharyngodon idella, assembly GCF_019924925.1. Taxonomy (NCBI): domain Eukaryota; kingdom Metazoa; phylum Chordata; class Actinopteri; order Cypriniformes; family Xenocyprididae; genus Ctenopharyngodon; species Ctenopharyngodon idella. The sequence continues at coordinate 14,796,355 of NC_067243.1, read as the reverse complement.
TTACAGGAAATGTTGCATTCAAGTCCTCCTTGGAAGTTTGTATTTACGATTTGGGAAGTCGTATACTGTAAAAGACTGTAAAAATGCTATGGTGAAAAACTGTTATTTGGTTAACAGAAAGTTACCGTACTATATACGGGGAATAACTGTAATAGATCTTACCGTACATTTAATGTAATTTTAGTGTAAAATACCGTTAAATTAAGAGTTTTTGGAAGTGAAAAAAAAAGTCATTGTATAATTTACAGTAAAAAAACATAACTTGACATTCCCAGAATTCCCTGCGTGACACTTCACATTTTATGTATTTTCGTTGGTTTTATGTTACATCTAATGTTGTTACATTAATGTTTATTGGATTTTTTTATGTTGTGTGTTACCATGATGGTGTTTAGTGTTTGTCTGAATGACACTGTGTGCACCTTCTATATATTAGTATATAGCATATATATAATATATATATATATACTATATTATATATATTATATTATATTATATATATATATATATATATATATATATTTATAAGTTCAGGTAAATTAACTTATATATCTTAGGATGGTAAATTAACTTATCAGTTAATGAAATACAGTATTTTACTGTAAATTTAAGTTAAATCCATAAAACCTAAAACGTTGCTATATCGTATTTTTTATGGTAAAATTCTGGCAACCACACTTATTCTTTTTACAATAAATTTAACTGAATTTTTTTTATAGTGTAAGGTGTGTTTAAAATCACTTTGGTAAGAGCAAGATGGCGATGTTTTTTTATTTTTACAAAAAATACAGTTCGATTTTTTAACTGTAGTTATACGAAATGATGAATAAAGAATAAACATCAGGTAATTTTTTGAGAAATTTATAATTGCTATAAACTAAATCGTTATATATATCATTATTTTTGCATTATTTATATAGTATTTTTATGTTTTATTAATATTTTGAATTAGCTTTTATTTATATACTTTCAGATTTTTTATATTAAATTTAGTTTCTTTTTTCATTTTTATTAGTATTTTTTTTTTTTTCAAATATTACTATTTAGGTTTAATTTATTTTTATTTCAGTTTTTATTTATTTCCAGTTATTAATTTTAGTGCTTCATATTAAACTTCTTTCAGTTATTTTAGTTTAGTTTTTTGTCTAATATTTTATTTTATTTAATAGTTTTAGTTTTAATTAGCAGTATCTATTTTGTACATATAGTTTTATTGTCAATGAAAAAAAAAAAAAAAATCAGAAACCTGGGAAACTCTGGAAACCATTTATTACGATCTTTCCGACAACTTCATATTCGAGCAAACTTCCTGTTGTTTCATATTTCAGTTAATAAAAACACAGCACTGCTACTTTTAACAAATTCTTTTCTATGTGCAGAAAGATTGGTGAGTTTTTACAAATTCATTAGTTTTTTTTTGACCCTTCAGAAACGAAAAGAAAAACAACATGAAGGCTATTTATGCAATGCATAACCATTTAAATTATTGATGACATTTTAAGGGTCTGAAAAATGAAGGCTTTCAACAAGAAGATTGAACAAACAATGGCCAATGGACATAGTTTAAATATTTCATGCTGGAATATAAAACGATCATTACTGTGCAGTCGCCTGTTAGCCAAACTCACCAGTAAAAATCATGTTTCAGTGATAGAATCCACCGTCTGACCTTGAATTAAGCATTCAAACTCAAATTATGCAACTAAAAACCTTTATAACAGACGCAAGAAAAACAAAACAAAACAAAACAAAAAACCACGTTGCCCAAATTCAATTCAGCATTTCTAGCCTTTTCTGAGCAAAATAATCATCCTCATCACAAAAACGACGACTAAGGTCATGTTTTCCAAGGTATCATAGTCATAATACAGATCCACTTCATGCTCTCCTTCACATAATAACATTATACGTCACTCTACTTACTAATAAAAACAAGCACACACTTCATTTTAGGTGTGCTCGTATTTCAGTGCTGCTCCAATATATGAGCAGATCTCCTCTGCTTTAAGAGGAAACTCTAATGTGGACAGACTTTTGCACTTTCATTTGGACGAGGATTTATGAACAGACTTGTGTGATTTGATTTTATACGCAAAGGGCTGTTGTTTTGTTTGCCAGATTAAAGCACAGTAGCTAAGAAACAGAACAAACTCCATCACCTGTGAAAAAAACTATGACAACAAAAGAGAACTGTGAGAAATTCAGGCTTAAAATCACACTGAGATACAGGGTGACAGATATGGCTGAGTAATTCTGGCTTCTGTTCTAAAGCAATGAAGTTGATGTCTGGCAATGCTAATATACAGATGGCTAAAGCCTCATGTGCCAGTCCATCAGTGTGATATAAGAATGACACTAAGAATTAAGAATATAAGAATTTTTTTAAAGCACATATAGCTATGTGCATCTAGACATTATTCTGCTGTTATAAAGTTTCTTTTAATTAGGGATGCACCGACATGAAAATTTTGGCCGATACGACAACCGATAATTCTTTATATTTGAAAGCCGATAATCGATATATTGGCAGATAAATCTAAATAAAATTTTTTATAGAATTTTTGAGAGCCTGATTACAAAAACAAAAGTCTCACCATTAAAAGCCACGTCCAAAGCACACAATTATAATGTTCTCATTATAATATTATGTAGCCTATATGACTTGCGCTGTACTTTTTGCATTTTCCTTTTTTTAAGTGATTTCAATCATATTTCAAGCAATTCAAAACCATAATGGTGGACAGTGTGCATCTGAAGTGTCTTAGCTGAAGGAAATAATACATTATTTATCTGCTTTAATATATCGGCCAAATTTTCTTATTGGGCCGATAACGATAACATTAAAAATGAACATATATCGGCCGATACCAATATGGTGGCCGATATATCGTACATCCCTACTTTTAACCCTCTGGTGCTCTTCGGTCATTTTTGACTGAAAATGTTTTTTCAATTTTTTTACTTCATCGGAATGGGAAGTGAATTTCATCTAGTGGAAATGTTTGGTACTGCGCCCATACAAAATCGTACTGAAAGCTCATTTTTTAGCTCATTTTTTATCAACCTCAAATTTGGAACACAACTTTAGATTTATGCCTTTGATTTTCTCTCAGATTTAGAGTACATGTTTTGGAAAATATATATTTCATATAAAAATTGAAAATAGTATTTTTGTGCATTTTTCATAACAATAAACTTAAACTTCTATAACTTTAAGTTCACTTTTTTCATTCAAGATTTATGACAGTTTAAGTTGGAAATTTCATGTTCAGCTCTACGCTTAAAAAGTTGTCAACAGGTAATAAATGGATTATAACTACTGCATAAATATAATTTAGTATTGAACTAAAATATAGTACATTAATTCAATGAAATAAAAAAAATCTAATTTTTATTTTTGAAAAAAATAAATAAAATGCAAAACTGAAGCATTATTATTATTAATATTATTAAATGAATTAGACATTTCATATGTGAATATTTGATCAATTGTACGTCACTATTCAATTATGTAATGTTTTCTATTAATTTCTTTTACAAATGTATAATGAACATTTTGCACTACTTTTGAAAAATGCAAAACAGAAGCATTATTATAAATATTAACAGCAACAATATTTAACATTAACCCCTTAATAAACAAATAATGAAAGTTAAAGAGAAAAAAATTATAGAAGTTTAATTTTATGAAAATGTAAAAATATATATGTATATTTTTTTATATTTTATATAAAATATAGATTTTACAAAACATGTTTTACTCTAAACCTGCAAGAAAATCAAAGCCAAAAATCTGAACAAGTTGTGTTCAAAATTTTAGGTTGATATCTCAAAAAATGAGCTTTCAGTAAGATTTTGTTTGGGCGCAGTACCAAACTTTTTCACTAGATGACATCCAAGCCGACCATATTAGGGCGCCTCCATTTCCATATATGGTTTGAGTGATCTGAACCATATATTTCCATAATTTTCACACAATTTATGAAGTAGACATCCTATTCAGAAGTAATATGGGAAGTTTGGCAGAATTCAACCTCTAACAAACATAAAAAGAACATGTATGTGCGTTATAGCTCGCCGCCGTATCACAAATGGCGAATCTGTCATTTATTTTTCTTTATATTTAAAACATTTTCGGCTTTTTTTCTCAAAAGATTGAATGGATGTTATCTTTTGACAAACTGATGTTTCTACCAATCTCTTATGATTTTTCATGTTCATCGCTATTTCAAAATAAAAGTCTGCCTTATGAGCATGAAAATTTTCTTGTTGCAAATTGATAAATTACTGTTCCTCTGTCATTTATTTTGAAAATCAAAAAAGATTGTAATCTTTCAAATGATAGTTTGTCAATATTACTTTAGGTTTTATTAAGATATTATTGTTTTAAAAATATAGTGGCAAAGGTGACGGTTAATTATTTGAATGATTGTAGCTCACTAATCAAGTAATTTTATTCAATTTCTAATTTCTTTCGCAAATAATGTGTAAAGTATTCAATAAATTTGGATTCAATTTGAAAAATGCAAAACAGAAGCATTATTATTATTATTATTATTATTATTATTATAAGAATCTCAAATTTTCGACTTGTGGAACCCACTGTATTTGTAGGTTTTATCCAATCTTTCTCGGGTTCATTTTGCCGACCAAGTTCCTCAATCACAAAACACAAGGCCAGGACACTGTCAGGAGAGATTTGCAGGATAAAGTCAGGCTCTCTAGACTCTAACGTCACCTGGGGCGAGGATGTTCCCAGAGCAGTAAGCCTCAACCCAGACAAAGATCAACTTCAAAAGGAAAATCTCTATTAAAACTACACTAGACTTAAACGAGGCAAGAAACTATAGGAACTAAAGTCTGTGAAGCTGAAGTTCACAATGAATGTTTCTGATTTGACAAGTGTTCAGAGCACAGACACATACTGAGAACATGCAGACAAGTGAACTCAAGCCAACTCCCAATCTGGGCATAAATCTGGGCATTAATATTACAATATGATTTGAGCGAATGAATTATTGATGAAAATATAAACGGTGTCTACAAGCGCAAACTGTTCTACCCTCTTTGGCAGTTTATGGTGAGTCAAGACGGTTTTGCTCGTAACAATGTCACTGCAGAGAGTGGAGGACATTAGTGTGTTTTTAATATGAGAATCCTGGGAGCACATTTATAGATACATTAACATAATACATTCACCATCTACATTTTTAGCAATCAATCTGTAAGAAATCAAGAGACGGTGTCCCATTACCAAGAGCCATATGCCCATTAACACAAAAAATTGAGTTATACCAATAAGATGGTAAAGGTGTTGACAATTATAGCTGTCAAGGTGACCTCGATAACTGTGTTTCCAGAAAAAAAAAAAGCACTTATACTGACTACCACTAAAAAAATTATGATAGGACTTGATTTCATCCATCCATCAGGAATTGATCGCAAAAAGATATTACATATCAGAATGAAGACGGACCTGAATAATAAAACAAAACTGTTTGGGTATTGGTTAACATTTTCCAACAGCTTGCATAAAATTCAGAAAGATGTGAAGCAAGTTATGACATTTTGACTGATGAAACATTCTCAAAAAGACCAGGAAAATGCATTAAAAAAGGAAATAGGGTCATTTTTGATTGCATGTCGACAAATATTTTAAATCAATAGGCATCATGGACCTTAGACTTTCATGCCATTAATCAAAAATGACTGAAAACAGAATGATTTAGATATTAAAAGGAGCCACAAACCTATATGCTGTAGGAACACTATTCTTAACAACACACTGAAAGGACTATTTTGGTTTAAAACTTTAAAATTCCACAGAGCTTTTATTCGAATCTCCTCCAGACGCCCCCACAAAATCTCTTGTGCACATGTACGATTGCTTTCACGGGTAGCCCACTTGCTTATATATATATAGATATTTCTGTACCTCCCTATACAGTGTGTCTGAACTGGACTTCCTCTCCCACATAAATCCCTCGTAAGCATAAGAAGAACACACTTATCTACTTTTCTCAGACCTTTACTTACATTCGAACATGAAATGAAAAAAAAAAAAAAAAAAAAAAAAAAATGGGACCGAGGCAACAGAAAAGCACTTATCTCCCAGAAAACGAGACACGGTGTGGACAGGAACTTTTGAATGTAAACAACCTTATAAGAAACATATTTGAATGGAGACAGCGGTGGAGTTTATTTAAATGAATGCAAATGCAAATGCAGCACTCCTGATTAATTGGTTGACTGATGGGTATTTGCATTAGAAGCTCTCAGCAGTCAACTGACAAATAAAGCACTTTACATTCTCATTAATTTAAATTCGGTCCAATATTTTATGTAGCAGATTTAAGGTCTGCTAAAAAATATTACAGGCTAAGTGCCAGTTAAACTCTACTGATAGCATCTATGTAAAAAAGGGAAAAAAAACAATAATGAAAATAATCAAAAATGAATTTCAATATTGATTTGTCGTGTCTGCGCGATTTGCACATGAAACTTTCATCAGTAATGCGCACTGTCCATGTGACGTAATTTACGTTGTCAGGAGGGTCCTCGGTGCGAGTGACTTGAGTGCTTGGAAACAAAGTCCACTAGGAATATACTTTGAAAGATGGAGCGTAATGCGGAAAATGAAGTATACCCGGGCCTTCAGCTTGTCCAAACCATCACAATGTTTTCTATTAAGTGCTTCAAACACCCCTGCTAAAACTTGTTTACCTGTAAGCATAGTTTAACTAGGGGCTTTGACAGATTCATTTTCATTTTGTGATACAGACAGATCCTTTCGTCTATGAAATTAGGTGCCCCTTAAAATAGATAAACTTAGACTTCTGAGAAGTCTGAATTGCGAGATGTTAACTCAGAATTTTGAGGAAAAACGTCAGAGTTATGAGAGATAAGGTCCGAACTTTTAAACTCACAATCGTCAGAAAAAAAGTCTTAATTGTGAAATGTTAACTCAAAATTAAGAAATAAAGTCAGAATTGCGCGTTATAAACTCGCAATCTTGAGAAAAAAAAGTTCAAGTTGCAAGATGAAAATTGTGAGATATAAAAAATACAGTCAGAATTGTGATATAAAAAGTCACCGACAAGTAACTGACATTTTATCTCTCAATTCTGGTTGCATTTCTCACAATTCCAAGTTTATAACTCGCTATTATGACTTTTTCTGTCAATTGCGAGTTTAGATATAAACCCAAAATTTTGAGATATAAACTCAGAATTGCAAGAAATAAGTCAGAATTGTGAGATAAAAACTCGAAATTGCGAAAAAGAGTCAGAATTGCGCGATATAAACTCACAATTGTGAGAAAAAAATCAGAATTGCGAGATAAAAACTCACAATTGCGAGAAAAAAGTCAGAATTGCATGATATAAACTCGAAATTGTGAGAAAAAGTCAGAATTGTGAGATATAAACTCGCAATTGCGAGAAAGTCAGAATTGCGAGATATAAACTTGCAATTGCGAGAAAAGTCAGAATTGCGAGATATAAATGCAATTGCGAGAAAAGATATAAACTCGCAATTGCAAAACAAAAGTCAGAATTGCGAGATATAATCTTGCAATTGAGAGAAAAAAGTCAGAATTGTGAGATAAGCTCACAATTGTGAGAAAGTCAGAATTGTAAGGTATAAACTCGCAATTGCGAGAAAAAAGAATTGCGAGATTTAAACTCGCAATTGCAAGAAAAATGTCAGAATTACAGATATAAATGCAACTGCGAGAAAAGTCAGAATTGCGAGATATAAACTCACAATTGCGAGAAAAAGTCAGAACTGCATGATATAAACTCGCAATTGTGAGAAAAGAGTCAGAACTGCGTGATATAAACTCGCAATTGCGAGAAAAGAGTCAGAACTGCGTGATATAAACTCGCAATTGCGAGAAAAAAGTCAGAATTGCGAGACAAACTTGCAATTGTGAGAAAAAAGTCAGAATTGTGAGATATAAATGCAATTGCGAGAAAAAAGTCAGAATTGTGAAATAAGTCGCAATTACCTTTTTATGTTTTTTATTCTGTGGCAGAAACAAGCTTCCATACTTATCAGTTACCAATTAAACACTTATTTCCTGTTTGGTTTTTTTCTTATTGTTTCGTTTAGTGATATAAACTTCTGCTTTGCATTGTAAATGCGTTATCGTCAACACAGGTTTTTTGGCAGCAAAAAAAAAAGAAGAGTACAATTGTACTACTATGCAGCTACGTCTCAACCAAGCGCTATAAAACCTGTGCACAACATTTATTAAAATCTTCATAAATGTGACATGAAAGCTTCATGATTCATTTGCAAACAAATGTTGCACTTCATAGAAAGGATGTTTTGATTCCGACTGCCTTTCGATCATTTTTGGCAGCAGACGGTATTAACAAAACACATGACGACTGACACTACTCATCTTTGTGTTTAAGTCCTACGCTGATACTCTCTGGCTGGTGTCAGTGCATCCAGACTGTGGCTGTTCTTTCAGACCACTGAAAGATGTTTCACCTGCTTTGCTCTCCGCCTGACTTCTAGAGCCTTCCGTCTGGCGCTTATCTTTCCCCTGCCACGCTCAGTCATTTTCTGTCAATCCTTTCATCCATCTTCTAGTGCTCCCTGCATCCCGGCAGCTGGGCTGGAAACATGGCACACGGCCCGCGCGGTGCTGCTTCAGAGATACTTGTGTTCTGTACTGAAATCCTCCCCACCCCTCGCATTACTGCTTTCTCCTCAAGAGAGAGGAACGATAGAGAACGAGAGAGGTGAAAGATGGATATGAAGCAGAGACAGGAGGGTTTTTACGAGAGAAGGGGGCAGAAATTAAGTGGCTATTAACTGGTGTGGAATAGTGGTTTATAGATGTGCCGAAGATTGTAGGTTCAAAACCTGCACTTGGGCAAGACAACATCAAAACTGAACTCCTTTACTTTTTTTAAAAACACATTCCTGGTATTATTGCTAGTGCATGTTATTTAAAATAAAATAAATGTTTGTATTTGTAATCTTTCATCAAAATGTGACAACTTCCTCCACCTCTGAAACAGTGTTATCATTAACTAAAAAGGTTTTTACATAATCATAAAAATTTGATTTACTATTGTCCGTTCTTAACGCGAGGATTCACACGAAAGAAGAATTTTTGATTCTGCCACACACAGTTGCGGAGTTATTAGCTAAAAGTTGCTTATTATAGTGGCACTTTGTGGCTGATTTTCACAAAAATCGGTACACATTCATTTTCACAAGATGTACAAATTTATCCATTTTTGTAACAGCAGCCCATTCAGATTAGATGTTATTAGCCGCTGAAATATGATTGACTGGCGGTCATGTTTTTTTTGTTTTTTTTAAGTATCCAAGTCATATTAGAATATCTGTTAGGACGTCCACCAAAGAAGATGCATACGAATTTTCAACTTGATGGATTATACCGTTGCGGAGTTATAATCATTTTTTGTAGTTGTAGAACCTCCTATTGGCAGAATTTTATGAAACTTGGTCCTCAGAATGTCCTGTTTTTTTTAGTGTGTCAAGTTTTGTTAAGCTTGGACACTGGTTCAGCAGCTATAGGTCAACTAGTAAAAATGGGCATTTCCTGACCAATTAATGAACTTATAACTTTGCAATTCTATGACGAATCAAACTTAAAGCTGCAGTCCGTAACTTTTTGTTTGGTTAAAAATGTTCCAAAATAATTTTTTGAGCAAGTACTGTACATAACCAGCCAGTGTTCAAAACTATCTCCTTACCTCAGCCCGATTCACAATGGTAAGCTTGTAATAATGTTTTCTAATTAGAGTGGTACTGGTAGGTTTCCGCAGGAAATTCGAGCATGTAGCTGTTGAAAATTTTCCGGTGAAAATTCTTATTTTGGTCATACTTCCAAGACATAGAATTTGTGATTCCGAAGTACAGTATCCACACCGGTGTGATGATTGACAGCAAGCATTAGATTCATCCGCGCAGAGGAGCCGTGCCGATGCACAACTCACGTAAAGATGATAATTCCGCAAATAACTGCAATTGCAGGTTTCAAACAGAGATGGCGACAAAGAGGCAAAAGTTACTGACTGCAGCTTTAATTTGATAACTTTTAGCCAGCACTGTCCCTAGATGCTGTGTGCCTATTTTAGTGAAGACCTGACCAACGGCCTAGGAGGAGTTTGAAAAATTAGGTTTTTAGGAAAATTCCGAATAACAAAGTTTTTATAGACGTTTCTAGATTTTGTTTTTTCTCATGGTTTCAAAGTTATGATCCAAAATGCAAATCTATATATTATAGCACCACCTAGTGTCAGACAGGTGTGTGTCTGTTCGCCTGAGTAGAAGTGCATGATTGGGAACATCCTACCAATTTTGGTATTTGACTGTTTAGGCACAATAATCAGTGAAAAAGAACTCAATTTAGTACTGAGAGGTGGCTTTATGTGTGCACACTTTGGGTGTGAGCACAAAATCTGCGGGAATGAGTAAAATTATGTGCAATACCCACGCTAAAATTCAAGCTCTGTAAGTTAACACCAACAATATTCATCCGGAGCAAATGAAACAAGTGAGTGAGGGGAGGCGGGTTTGTGTGTCAACTCGGTGCAAAGAGACGAGAGAGCCAGAAAGCGCAGCTGGTATCGTGTATCTATACTGTGGAAAATGAGTATTGGAAGCATTTCAGAAATTCAGATATTTCAGTATCGATATGTATTGAAAAATCTATATTTTTGACAACACTACATTGCACTTAGTTTATTATTTCAGATTAAAAGACTACAGTTGAAAAGTGTATACAATTTAACCTGCCAAAAAGTCTATTAGGATTGACTGCGTTACACGCTACTGTTGAAATCCACCCGCATTTGGTGGGCTGGCGGGTGATAATGTCAAGCCCTGTTGATGAGATATAAAGCCTTTCTAAAAAGCATTTTCACAGAGCATTGTTAAGTTTTAGTAGTAAAAGCAAAGTGAAGCATAAATAAAACAGTGAAGCTGGCATCTTCTCCCCAGAGTCACCACATAAAATGTGGTGTGTTATTTACCTTAATGAAGCAAACAGACCACAGTACAGAACCAAAAAATAGACCTGAAGTGGGTGGAAGTAAACTCTTAATAAAAGTATCAAAACAATCTAAACAGCTTTGGATAACAGCCTCTGCTAAATGACTAATTACTACTGCTAATGATGCTAACATTTCTAAATGTTCATCTCATCTTCAAAAGGAAGTTGAATACAATGCATTTTGCATGTTACATCATATTCCCTTGAACAAATTCCTTCTTGTTTTCCACAGAGAGCATCTTTTAGTTGAGTCATGCTAGTTTGTAACATTCTTGACATCGACGCTTAGTCATGCATATCACGCAATGTTGAACTGTGACTAACGGCGTACCGCTTCATGACGGCCCTTCAAAGAAGAACTAAAAATCACCATGCGTGACGCCGCATATGTGTGTGTTACTGTGTTTTCAAATGCACCTCTCAAGGGATCCACAGATGTTAGTGCTAAATTATGCTCTTCTGGTACTTGACAGCAATTTAAATTCCAACAAAGCAATGAACTTAAAAGCCAAGTCAGTTTTAATGGATCCTACCGAGTTTGCATTTCCATTTAAGTAAACTTGTACATCACCAAAAGCAAAAGCTACAATTATATTCCATGTAAACTATGCAGACTTCATCCACAAATTATGTACAACAATTGCATTACAGAGTTGAATAAAATAAATAATCCTTAACCACATACTGTAACTGTATGTTGAAAACTATTTTAGTTTTTTATGTGCCTCTGCTCTACTAAATCTGCTGTGGCCTGAATACTGCATTCATACTCAAATCCATTCTATAATCTTTTCATTTAGCAGTGCTAATATTGTGCGCTCAACATTTTTGAGCACACTATTTAAAAAGCTGGAGCCTTGCAAACTTGAGATAATTATGTACACATTAGGTCTATAGTCAGCAGTTTGGGACATCAGTATCAGCCGAGGACCATGTGTGGCTTCACATTTTTCAACAGACTATATTAAAATGAAATTAAACTTTAAGAAAAAAAGCTGTATATATGGCAGAGAGATGTCGTTTATTTTAAGCTCAAGAAATCTGTGGCCATACTGACTAATACTGTTTTTTTACAGTTTGTATTATCACTGTAATACTTTATTTTCTTCTAATTAAAAAAAAAAAAAAAAAAAATACAGTTCACTAAACACACATTGACGAAATGATATGGGGTAAGTTGTCACAGCAGAACTTGCCATTAAATACCTTATTATAATGGGTTTTCAGAAAAACTGAAACAGTAAAATAGTTATAAAATACAAACAATTCATTAAACCATTGTTTTGGTCAACCTACATTGTAATTCATCATTTATATATCTTTATATAAATTTAAAAACATGTGACAACTTGCCCCGACTTGATATTTATTAAGTATACCTGAGAACATTCAACCTTTTGGTCAAAATTAACCTTTATTGTACAGTTAACCCTTACTTTAAAGGGTTAGTTCACCCAAAACTGAAAACCCTGTCATTAATTACTCACCCTCATGTCGTTCTACACCCGTAAGACCTTCGTTCATCTTCGGAACACAAATTAAGATATTTTTGATGAAATCCGATGGCTCAGTGAGGCCTCTATTGCCAGCAATGTCACCGAACCTCTCAAGATCCAGAAAGGTACTCAAAACATATTTAAAACAGTTCATGTGACTACAGTGGTTCAATCTTAATATTATGAAGCGACGAGAATACTTTTTGTGCACCGAAAAAAACAAAATAACGACTTTATTCAACAATATCTAGTGATGGCTGATTTCAAAACACTGCTTCATGAAGCTTTACAAATCTTTTGTTTCGAATCAGTGATTCGGATCGCATATCAAACTGCTGAAATCACATGACTTTGGCGCTCCGAACAACTGATTCGAAACAAAAGATTCGTAAAGCTTCGAAGCAGTGTTTTGAAATCAGTCTCATTTTTGGGTGAACTAACCCTTTAATTTCTATCAACATTACTATACTACAACATTGCTTACTGTAATGTATGTTCACTTGTTTTCCCAACAGCTTAATCTATTTGCATTGAGACTATGTGAATAACTTAGCATTAGCATAGCATTGCTAAAACTGGGCAGTATTTTCCATTTCCCAGCATGCTTTACACTATGTGGGGAGAGTAAATGTTGAAATAAGTGTTTTTAAGCAAGATGAGAAAAGCTGGAGACATGTTTATGTTTAATGTTCATCAAGATAGTTACATTTAGCATGCTAACATGTGCTATTGGTTGCTAAAGGTTAGCTGTAAGCAATTCAGTTATATTAACTGGAGTATGTCTAATTTAATTGCATTTTACTCAAGTCGGTTAGGTTACTGCTACACAAAATAGATCTGAAATGTTCCCTCTGGTTCATGATAATCACGTTTACTTGCAAATTTTGTTTTTCATAAACAACAAAGGTGTACCTGACCAACCTGAGGCAACTCCTGACAAGGACGCGATGTACTAGCCTATATATGAACATCTACGCAGCCTAATCCGACTGTGCGGCGAGATCTCCCCGTCCTATTAGATATCTCATTCTCAGTTCATTCCTTCTCATTCCCAGAGCCGTCCATCCTCGAGAGCCGCAGTTAAGATGATGAAAAGCAGAAAGGAAAATGTAAAGTCATTGTAATGAAAGATAAACAAAAGATTTCTGCAGAGACCAAAGATGCAGCCCAGGCCCGACTGGAAGAGAACAGAGAGGAAAAGCTGTGGTTAAACAAACTCTCTCTCCCCAGAGAAACAAAGAGGAACTTCAATTAACCCCTGTGAGGGTCCTTTACTGGTACTGCATCAAGTGCACCGGGTCCCCTCAGCCATTAATTAAATACAACCATTGCTACAGCAACAATAAAATTGGTCTCAGTTCAGCAGCAAGGGGCAACTTCAACAGCACATCCACAGAAACAGCAGAGGAAGTCATATAAAAACATCACCTGGCGCTTCGCCAGAATAAACGTTTGACTGATTTTAAACTTTTTTTCTGATTCAGAGTTTGGAAAAGTTTCTCATACTGAGGAACATTTCTGATCACATTGGGTCTTTAGGAACGACACATTCATTAAAAGTAACCTGGAAAATGAGGTAAACTGTGATTCCCTGTGAGTCAAAATCGAAACTGATTCGGAAACCTCTCCAGAAACAAAACTAAAATGTGTTGTGTATTGTTGTATATTGTACACTATATGCCAAAAGCATGTAGACACTTATTAGGTAACAACAGAGATTCGATTTCAGTGATAATGTCAATTTGCTTGCACAAGAATATATATATATATATATATATATAAATAATCAAACCAGATTATTATAAATATTAGTAATCAAATCTGATCATTACAAATGGGTGTCCACATACTTTTGGCCATTGTGTATGACATCTATGCATTCAAATATTTTTCTATTGTTAATTGTTAGGCTCCATCTGTTATTTTGCAGCTCATATGCCAGCTTCTATTTTTAATATCGAAAATAAATACTGCATTAAATGTTCCCAGATCGCCTACATTCCTAAAGACTTTGAAGATCCATCCAAAATAATTTAGCACTGTGATTTCAAACAGACTGATTCAGGTGCTGTTTCATATTCACATAATGCAGAAAGAAATCCATACATGGTGATACATAATGCATACAACAATGATGCATTTCAACGTACACATATTTCATTTAAGAATATTAAGAAGTCCCTTAAAATCTAACCCTAATTAAGTAATATCACACAGGCAGATATTTAGACTGTATATTTAGGTTCTTGTTTATTATTAATAAAAAAATTATAATTTTAATGTATATATAATAATACAAATGCATACTTTTTTACTTTGTATTACAGTGATAATTTATTGATGTCAAAAATCTGAAATTAACAAAAAAAAAATGATATTTTTATAATGTATATATACAAATTTATATACAAAATAATTTGTATTGGTACATTGTAGAAAATATTTTCATGATTTCCTATCACATTTTTTCTTTTGTCAAATTTGAGTTTCTGTTGATTAAACCAATCACCTTCATTGTATCAAATGAGTTTTTCATTGTAGAACTCAATTTTTTTAATTTCAATGAACTTAAAATTTTAAGGCAACCAGGTAACTTACGTTTTTAAGTTAAACCAACAATTATTTTTTACAGTTTATCTGTCATAACAACAACAACAAAAAAAAGCAATATTTATTAATCTCTACTTATATTTGGTACAACAGCCTGAATGGAAGTGTGAAATTGCTTCTAAAACAAGAAGTTAATGTTGAGTAAGTTATGTTTTGGCAAAATTTGGTAAGTTAGTTTGTATACTTTTTTCTCTGCAAACAAAAACAATTCCAATCGGAACGCAGCTAAACCAATCAAATTTGAGGACCGCTTCGGAACTAACTGTTGTACAGTCAAACCAAAAATTATTCAGACACAAGATATAATTTTTTATATATTTTTACTAGTGGGTGCAGGACACTATAGTTCATTTATGTAAGTGAGGACAGCAAAATAAAGTAATCTGACATATTATACCCAAAAATTCTTCATATAGTGGACTACCAGTAAAACTGATAAAAATTTGGAACCAAAAACTATTCAGACACTTTGACCTGACCATGTTTTGCTTAAGTGTTATCTGACATAATTAAGATTAATTTTTTTCTGAAACAGTTTAACTCTGAGATCTTGTCATATTTTTTTTTATTTTTTTTTACCATTTTTTTTAAACTATAGTGAATAAACTGTAATGAATGAAATGTTCAAAGTGTCATTTCATATACATTTGACTGTATATACTTAATATAAAATTCCTAATCAAAATTTAATTCTTAAATCTTATAAGATAAATTTAAATAATCTGGCAGTGCGTGCACAGCCATAACACTGACTGACATCCAAGCAAAGATTGTGATCTTATATCTGACAAATCAAACGTCCTTCCAGTTTGGCATCTTCTTCTCAGATAAACATCTCGATTGATCGAGGCTCACGCTGAGGTGAACACCCAAGTAAGGGTATCAAAGAGACATCAGCCCACGCTACAAAAATAATGGATAACACATCACGGTTAACACACTTACATGCACAAACACACACATACATCCTCATTTCTACGTTAAGCCATTCACACACTATGTTGTGCTCTATAGTTAATTAATTCCTGACTTCCGTGTGACTCTAAGGACCGCCCGTGCCTCGGTAACACAGCGGATATAGCTCTCGGATTTATCATCCAGCTTCAAAATACTTGTTCTCCTAATGCATCTGGAGAAATAAGCCACTTGACTCACGTCAACTGCTACGAACTTAATTAGACAGTTCATAAAGCCTGGTGAGCTTCAGCTTTTGCACGCGGCCCGGCTCCATCGGAGAACATGACAATGGACTATTTTTAACTTTTCAAGACAACAGCTGTGTAACTGAGGGTCTCATTAAACAGTGTGCGCTCTATTAAAATAAAACTGTGTAGGCTTCAATGTTTAAAAAAATGATCATGAACTATCTGACAACTTAATTAAAGTTTCTGCAGGTGTTATGATCACTAGTCACATATTAATTTTTCTCCATATAAACATAAGCAGAACTTATGAAGAGGTCTGTTACAATATTTTCAAAACTCTTGGCAATAAAGCCCCCAACATTTACTTCCACTCTTCCATTAGCAGATCTGAAACAGTCTTCATCAAATTTGAATGACCCAAACCTTTTTACTCTCTGCAAAGTGCCTGTTTTTATAGATTCAGTGAACTCCAAACTCTTCTGCAGAGCAAGTTTGAATTTTTTGGAATGAAAAACATGCACAACATTTTGAAGCAGAACAATGGATCTCTGTGAACTTCTTTAAAGCTTTACGAATCTTTTGTTTCGAATCAGTGGTTCGGAGCGTGTATCAAACTGCCAAAGTCACGTGATTTCAGTAAATGAGGCTTTGTTATGTCATAAGTGTTTCTAAATTTCAATGGTTCACCACTGGGGGGCGTGACTTTGTCAGTTTGATACATGCTCCGAACCACTGATTCAAAACAAAAGATTCGTAAAGCTTCGAAGCTTCATGAAGCAGTGTTTTGAAATCGCCCATCACTAGATATTGTTGAATAAAGTTGTTATTTTGTTTTTTTGGCGTACAAAAAGTATTCTCATCGCTTCATAACATTCAGGTTGAACCACTGTAGTCACATGAACTGTTTTAAATATGTCTTTAGTAGCTTTCTGGACATCTTAAAGTGTTCATTATCTTGCTGGCAATGGAGGCCTCACTGAGCCATCAGATTTTATGAAAAATATCTTAATTTGTGTTCTGAAGATGAACAAAGGTCTTACGGGTGTGGAATGACATGAGGGTGAGTAATTAATGACAGAATTTTCATTTTTGGGTGAACAAACCCTTTAATGTCTTTCCAAATTAACTTGCTATTACCTTTTGCCTTATTCTTTATAGGCAAAGATAATAGTTGAATTTTGCTACTCTCAATTCTCGGATAACTTTATTTCGCAAACCTTTATATCAATGTCTCTTCCAGATTTAATAGCTTTCTTTAATGCTGAGTCCCTATTTTTCATTAGCTTCCATAAGTTTTCATAAATTTCTCTCTTACATAATTAATTCTATTGATAAATGTATTAGAACCATATTGTATTATCCTTAGAAGATAAAATGTCATTCCACTTTAAGCTAGCTATTTCCTCATCAAATGCTACTAATTTTCCTTTAGGTATACAATAAAAACATTAGTAGAAGTTACATTATTTTTAAATCCTTTAAATTATGATCAGATAACCCAGTGACCAAATTATAACTTTTGGTTTTCCTTTCAGGTTTGTTAGGTTTCTTATTATTAGTTGATTTTTTGCTGCTTAACATTTGTGTGCTATGCTTCAGTCCAATTTGTGAACTCAATCAACCAGAGGGATTCATTCACTGATCTGGTTCTTGAGTTCAACTCACTGCTCCTTGATTCTTAACACATGCTTTTTACAGCAAATAAAATCATCACACATTCACAGTGTAAAGCTACACCATGAACTTTATCCTTCAGTAAATCGGTCCATTATAGTATTTAGGACAAATAAAAACACATCCAAACATCCTAAACTGAGAGTGACTGTGAGGTGAGACAAGTTAAAATCTTTTACAACTTTGTGAAAAATGACTATAAATCACTACCGTGCTTGATTAGAGCTTAAACCCTTATTGTGGCCTTTAAAAAGCTGACGTTTCAGCCTGTCTCTGGGAAACAGAGGCTGCCTTAGTGTTTGGCCTGATTTCTCAGTGGGTTTAATTACAGCCTTAGGTCTGTTAGACCCAGTGTAATCTGTCCTAGCTCAGGGTAAATACTTTATCTAAAAACGCATCTACACACACACGCACATATCTTCAGCCTGAAGTGGTGAGTAAATTGAAATAAATTGGGGATTTTTCATTTAGCTTGGCACTGAAAATCATCCAGTAGCCAATGTCGGCTCTTTGTCAGTAAAAATCAATACGTTAATGACGGCGGTCGTCCATTCGCACGGATTGCTTAGTGAATGAGGGTTAGAAGCTCGCAGATGCATATGAGGTTCATTCAGTGTTGCTTGAATAGTGTTGGGACCATGTAGCCATTCACATACAAGTGAGAAAGCTCTATTCTATATCACCCATGAATACGCCTGCACAATTGAAGACATGGGCACATTCATAAACACTCCTTTTTTCTGGCTGACTTTTTCTGTTTTATTGCAATCCTCATTTGAATGACCTCGATGAGGATTCTTAAATCCTAAGATTGATGTTTTAGTTTATGCTGGTTTAGATGATGCAGGAATAAACTTCACTAAATATTGTGTGTAGAGTAGCCGCCTCAGTTCAATGTATGTTTTAATAAATCAGTCACTATTCTATTTCAACAGTAGAAAAATAATTATATAATTATTTTATTAACTCAAAATAAAAACTCAAAAGTAGACAGCATTAGATATATAATTCCCTCAAGAAAAACTGACCTGTGCCAGAATTATATCCAAATTAATTTGTATTTGATCAGTTTAAATCGAATTGTGAATTGGAATCAAATCAAGAAATTAGGAATTTGAATCAAATCTAATCTAATTTAAATCAGAATTAGAATTGAATCAAGAGCTTGTAAATTAGAACCAAATCTAATCATATTTAAATCAGAATTGAATCGAGATTGTGAAAGAATTAAATAGAATCAGATTTAAACTAAAAACTAAAAATATTTTATAGTATTAGTTAAGAGATTTTTAAATTTCCTTGTGAAAACCTGACATATGTGAAATATCTCCAAATGAATATAAATTTAAACCATCCAAATTAAAATCGAGAACTTGTGAATCTGAATCAAATTGAAACCAGAATCAAAATGCAATTGATAAATAAATTGTAATCAGAATCAGAACTGAATTGAGAGCTCATGAATTGTAATCAAATCAAATCAAATTGAAAAGTGAATCAGAACTGGATTGAGAGCTCGTGAACTGCAGTTGAATCAAAGTGAAATCAGAATCAGAACTGAATTGAGAGATCAGGAATTGTAATCGAATCAAATCAAATTTAAAATTGAATTAATCTAATTGAGAAATAAATTGTAATCAGAATAAGAACTGAATTGAGAGCTTGTGAATTGTAATCAAATCAAATCAAACTAAAGTGAATCAGAACTGAATTGAGAGCTTGTGAATTGCAATTGAATCAAAGTGAAATCAGAATCAGAACTGAATTGAGAGCTTGTGAATAAGAATAAAATCGTATCAAATTGGAATGAGAATCAGAACTGAAGTGAGAGCTTGTGAATCAGAATCAATTCAAATCAAACTGAAATGGGAATCAGAACTGAATCGAGAGCTTGTGAACTGGATTTGAATCAAATTGTGAAATCTTTACTATCAATACCCAGTCCAACTATTTAGTATAGCACCACACTGTGAATCCAACTACACAGTGTGAATCCAAAAACATCTAATTTGAAACCCATGCAACATCTAACTGTCCTTTGGGTAAATCATTTACAATCAAATGTCCAGAAACCTGAAAACAACAAGTCGAATGATACCTCTGAGGAACCGGGCGACGTTCACCCATGTCAGAGCAAGACGAACAGACACGGTGAGTCTTCGACCAATCAGCGTGATGAGGTGAAACGAGAGGCGCCATGAGACCAACAAAGTCATCACCTCCATAAAAGACGAGTCATTTACAAGAACGAACATCAGTCACTGTCATGTGTGGGCAAGTCGGGCTGCATTGTAATGTCAGAGTGATGTCTGACTTCTGGTGGAAAGCCACATTGGCACTGACAGAGCTCACATTGAAACTGACAGTGTGTGTTAGGCCATCAGAACACTGGAGGACGTCGGGCTGACAGTCTAGGTGCCTCTGCGGTTTCACCCGCTTAGATCAGTCTTGACAAAACTCTTTTGTTATATATGTAGTATCCGCACAGCATTTTGATGGAATTTTAGAAATATAGAATCTATATTGAAGCAATATCAACAGTACTGACAACATAACATTTCTGACAGGGCAGTTCATTTACCACTTTCCATTTTCATTCACACAAATGGAACTGAATGGAACTATTCACACAAATGGAACTGAATGTCACACAAATGGAACTGAAACAAATAATTACATTCAATTACAATGTGTTAATCCAGAAGTTTTTAAGCTTTTTGACACCAATGACCCCCAAATATGATTCCTTTGTTAGAGACCCCCTTCCTAAAATATAATAAGCATGATATTATGAAGTCAATATGTTGGTTGCAAAATTAAATGATTATTAATTAACCAATAGCTTCTATTTATGACTGTACCAAAGCCAAAATAAATTATTACATTTATATTTACATTGTAAAATTAATTAAAATTCTTTTTTTTTTTTAAAGGAATTAATAATTTATTAAGCAAGGACACATTAAATTGATCAAAAGTGACGGTCTATTTTGAAAAAATTGCTGTTCTTTTGAACTATCTATTCATAGAAGAATCCTGAAAAAAAATGTATCATGGTTTCCACATAAATAATAAGCAGCACTACTGTTTTCAATATTAATAATAATAATAAGAAATGTCACCTGAGCAGCAAAACAGCATATTAGAAGGATTTCTGAAGGATCATGTGACACAAATCAAATTTAAATTGGAACCAAATCAAGAACTTAGGAATCAGAATCAAATTGAATCTAATTTAAATCAGAATTAGAGTTGAATCAAGAGCTTGTAAATTGGAACCAAATCTAATCATATTTAAATCAGAAATGAACCGAGAGCTTGTGAAACAGAATTAAATAGAATCAGATTTAAACTAAAAACTTAAAACTAAAACTAAAAATATTTTACTGTATTAGTTGAGAGATTTTCAAGATTGAGAACTTGTGAATCAGAATCAAATTAAAACCAGAAACCAGAACCAAATCTAGAACCAAATCTAATTGAGAAATAAATTGTAATCAGAATAAAAACTGAATTGAGAGCTTTTGAATTGTAATCCTTTCAAATTGAAAAGTGAATCAGAACTGAATTGAAAGCTCGTGAATTGCAGTTGAATCAAAGTGAAATCAGAAACAGAACTGAATTGAAAGCTCATAAATTGTAATCGAATCAAATCAAATTTAAAATTGAAGACTGGAGTAATGCTGCTGAAAATTAATCTTTGTCATCATAGAAACGAATTACATTTTAAAATATATTCAAACAGAAAACAGCTACAGTAATATTTCACAATATTACTGTTTAACTGTATTTTTGATCAAATAAATAAAAATAAAACTTAGACTTCTTGCAAAAAATTTACACTGATCTACACTTGATACCTGATTTTTGATACTTGCAAAATATTGAGCTAATCACAAATACATAAGCAGTTTAAGGTGTAGGTAGACCATCTAACACTTAACAACCTGGGCGATAATGAAACATTTATATTTGAGGAAAATGAATGTGATTTTGTAGAGCAACTCAAACTATATTTGATTTCATGCTCACTTTAACTTCAGCAAATATTGGCAGTTCAAAATGCAAAGAACAGAATCGCTAAAACGTACATTACAGAGGCTGAAATATCCAGGCTAGCCTATTCTGAAAGAATATGAATATATGTGGGACGCCTAGCCTTGAACACAAGTCTCCTTGGCAACTGCACACCTGTGGAGAGTCTAAAGAGAGAGAAAGACAGGGATTGAATCACTGCCAAGACAGTGAACAGTGATCTGGAAAGGGAGGATGCTATGCAGACAGAAACACAAAGACTGTCCTTTAGTTTATTGCATTTACATGTAGATGTATTCAGAGGCAAGAAAAATGAAAGTCTAGGCTACATTTGACGAGAAGGTCGCATAAAAGAATGACTTGATCACAATCATAATACCCAAGTGTTTAAAGGCACATGAAGAACGTATCAAGGTTTTATGGTAAACTGTTGAGTACAAAATACTCTAATTCAAAAAGCAATTGTTTAACTGAGGAGCTATCTCATTTTAATTCACTGGTAGTTTTGTTAGATGATGGTGAACTGAGAAAACACTCTCAATTACAATGTTTTGATAGGACTTGCTAGACACATACACTGCTACAAACACATATAGCAATCCCAGTGAGTTCTGACAGGGATTTAAAACAATAAACATGATTTAGTCAAAAACCTTATGGTGAGTTCCATTTGTACTCGGAAGTCCAGAAGGAACTTTTAACTGGAACACCCCATTAAGTCGGAGTTCTAACTTGGAAACTCAGGGGAACGCAACAACCCTGACTTCAGAATCCAAAATGGCTGCTCAGCGCATTAACACTATAGTACATAAGTAATAATTGTTTATTAGCACTTCTGTTTGTCTGTGTCTCAAACTCAGTGGTACATACAGTACTACCCAACCTCTATTTGTTGATATGATACTTAGACATTATCCGTGCAAAATACTTGTATTATTAAAGAGCAAGCACAACAAAGGTTTGCCTGGATGCGTCCATCTTGGTTTTCTGACTTGCGTCAACCTAGGTGTGATGTAATTCCCAGCTCTGACATCCGACTTCCGAGGTAATATGGAACATAGCATTATAAAAGACTTTATATACAGAAAGACGGTGCACTCGTATTACTATGAACGGGAGAAAGTGCAACACGCAATATGGCGGAATAAGTCCCGCCTTCTAAATAAGAGCCAATCGCCAATTGGTAAGGTCATCGCATTAGTGTAGGTACCATTAGAAGCTATAGTTGATATAAAAACAGTCAATGTTCTGAGATGCGTGCTTAGTACTGCCAAAGACTTTATATATAGAAAGACAGTGCTCTTGTATCATTATGAATGGGAGAAAGTGCAACGCACAATATGGCTGAATAAGTCCCGCCTTCTAAATAAGAGCCAATCGCCAATTGGTAAAGTCATCGCATCACTGCAGCTGCCGTTAGAAGCTCCGGTTCCTATAGAAACAGTCAGACGTGCGCTTCCCATAGAGATGCATGCTTAGGACTGCGCATGCGCATTAGCTTGATCCAGCCTGAAAAATGCCATTTTTTGCCATGATTCGAGAGTTTATGAACAAAATATATGAGACAGTTGTTGTCAGATTTCATTGGTGATTTCAAATATGAAATTTAATCGAAAGCTTGGTGAACAGTTTTGGAGAATTTGATGTTTCCCCATACAAAGAGATAGGAGCTGCACTTGTATGCCCGAGAGGCGTTTCAAAGATGGCCGCCGAGTGAAATGACTTGTCTTAAAGGAACTTTGGTACTGCGCACACACATTGGCTGGTCCAGCCTGAAAAATGCAGGGTTTTTTTTAGAAACAAAATTTATGAGACAGTTGTTGTCAGATTTCATTGGTGATTTCAAATATGAAATTTAATCGTAGGTGAACAGTTTTGGAGAAATTGACTGTTCCCCATTCAAAGAAACAGGAGCTGCACTTGCATGCCCGAGAGGCGTTTCAAAGATGGCCGCCGAGTGAAATGACCTGTTCTAAAGGGACTTTGGCATAATGCCATCTACTCCCTACATACTGCAGGCAGCTGCCTTCTAAGACAGCATCCTAATCAAATGACTGATTTGTAATACTCTACTAAGGCGACAACAGGCTGCACAAATAGCTATCCTCATGGGAATCACACAGATGACTCTACTAACAATTGATTCCAATGGAGCTTTTTGTTAGCGTGTTGCTACAGCATGCTAAAAGCACAGTACACTAATAAGCAGAAAAAAAAGCAAATCTGAGGTAAAATTGTAGTTTAAGCAGGTTTATCAACACTGTTCAGTGTTTTTCTTGACTTCATCCACATTTACAAAAGTACAAAAGAGGAACAAAAGCAATTCATTTAAAGGGATAGTTCACCCAAAAATGGATATTTTTAAATATATCTCTGTGTTCATCTTAAAGAAGATAGTCATATAAACCTAGGATGGCTTGAGGGTGAGTAAATCATGTGATAATTTTCATTTTTGGGTGAACTATCCCTTTAAGGGTCCGTTTACACGACACCATTTTCAACAAAAAACGGAAAACTTTTTATGTGTTTTGCCGTTCATTAACACGAAAATGGCGATTTGGGGGCCTGAAAATGCAAATTTTGAAATCGGGTCTCAAAGTGCAAGTTTTTTGAAAATTATACCGCTATCATCTTTGTGTAAACTACAAAAACGCGAATTTGTGAAAACGGTGACGTCATGCGCATTACGTGTTCAGTCTATAGGCGCATAGTGTTTCTTTAGTCATTTTCGCGGATCCGTGTGAACGGGGATCGTTTTGACAATGGTTTCATACAGTATGTACGTGAAAAATGGAAACTTTTCCCGTTTTTAGTACATCGTTGTAGTGTAAACTTACCCTAAGGGCCGATTCTGTATATTACAAATACTGTTGGCTCTGACAAATTTATATTGTTCTGCGAATTTTCATGGGAGAAAGTATCATTTTAATAGGAATCCACATGATTTCCCCGCACAGATTTCACAACTGGTTTAAGCTAGTCATGCAAATTCACTGTGTTAATCATCAGAAAGCCGAATGGTTTGAAGTGAATTCTGTGTGAGCTGTGCTTCCTATATCGCTACACCATTGTAAACAGAAAAGAGCTTTTTGCTGGTGATATTTCAATTAAATTTCACTAATTTCACCAGACCTTTAGAACTAATGGTTCTGGGTATCAAATTAAAGTGTGTACATGTTAAAAAAATGGGTGTCTGTGTGCTTAAAAACATTAAGATATATTTTGTTCTAGAGGGTGAATAAAGCAACGGTATTATTATCAAATACAATACAGTAAGGTCCACTTTAGATTTTATTAACAGTGTTTCTGAATGGAGGTTTATTCGTTTGACCACTACCACTTACAACTAAATTAACAACTAAACTAACAGGCTGTTTGGAATGTCCTGCATTAGCTGCATTAGTTTATTGAATATGAAAACACATACTAGTAAACTGTACTGAACTGAATGCCAAGAAGTCTCTTGAGAATTGCATTGCAAAATCATTTGAATTTTTATAAGTGCAGTCAGGCTTGCAGAATCTTTCATCAGGCAGTTCTCTGAAAAATGTTGAATTATAGTACAATGACTTATCTAAGTGTGTAATTCTCACTTAGGCAACCATTTTACTTCCAAAACCAAGCTTTGAATAGAGAAACGACAAAGCCTGGAGGGGGAAAAAAAGCATTAGAGAAAAGAAATGCATCAACAGGAACACATTTCGATTTGCTTTGTGTTAATGTGTCAAGTAATAAGAGTGGCAGTAAACAAATGTGGCCATTCACACAGTGCTCTTTTCATTTATATAATTAATCACTAATTACAAAACAAAAGGCTTTCAGTATTCATTAGATAACAGCAGAGAGACTGTATGAAAGGTGACATATGGGGTTAAAATGCCCTGATAAGAAATTACAGTCTGCAATGCTAATTTTGAAAGCCCCGTGTGACGGCAAAAGTCTAGCTGCGATGTTGCCATGACAGCTAAAAGGCAAATGGAAGAACTAATTAATGAGCTCAACGGCCGAAAACCGTGATAAATTACAAAGATGAATTACATCTCCTGAGGAGAAGACATATAGCAGCACTCACGGCATTGGAGAGTGCTGGGGAAAATCTTGGAAACTTATGAATGCATATAATAATGAAAGTGAAAAAAAAAACCATTAGAAATTAGGATTTAGCAGATTTTTTTCCCCCAATGATTTTTGGATGCTTTATGTATAAACATTGAGGGCGGTGGTAAAGGATTCAACTTTTTTTCTCTACTGCTTTTATATACAAGTATTAAAAAAAAAAAAAAAAATCCCCAATTTTCTTTTCAAAAGCCAGTAAGGTCAAAGAAACAGAAACTACAAACAAACAACAGATTGAGGTGAATCTTCCACAAGTCTCTTTTTATCCGGGAGTGCAGAGCGTCAGTCAAACAAACCAGGACTTCAAATCCCCCATAAAATGTTTCAATTAAAAGTTACGCTGTGCTAAATTAGGTGAGACACTTTCTGTGACATTTGCTGTAGGTGACAATAAACGCGTCAATCATGTTGTTTTTCTTCTCTCGTAATATTTAGGGTACAGCTGATGGAAAACAGAGCACATTTAGCATTTTCTCTGAGTGTCTTCTGTGTTTTCTCTTTAATTGTTTCATCCATTTGGAAGACGGAACGAACTATTTGCTTAAAAACTAGAGTAACCAACTATTGCCATTAATATTTTTCAATAAAGTCTGCATTTCCTAAATATTACATATTTTAAAGGCACAGTTCACTCACTCTTGTGTTGTTTTAAAACTTTTTTTCTTCTGTAAAACACAAAAGTAGATGTTTTGAGCAATGTTCAAGCTGCTCTTCTGTACAATGAAAGTGGGTGGGGACTGGGTCTGCCAAGCTCAAAAATGGACAAAAAAGCACCATAAAACTACCTTAAATTTGGTCCACATGACTTGTGACTGTAAAAATGATTATAATTTTTAAAGGAAAAAAAAAAGACAGTAAAACTACCACAGTAAAAACCTGTTAAATGGTTAATGGTACGTTTCCTTAGTCTATACTGTGATCTCGGCGGCCATCTCATAATTAGTTTTTCATTAAAATAACTATGCTTCTTCTAAGATTTTTCTTACTGTATACATTAGGGTTTCATGTTACATCTTATGTTTAAAAGGGACCTATAATGCCCCTTTTCACAAGATGTAATACAAGTCTCTGGTGTCCCCAGAATGTGTCTGAAGTTTCAGCTCAAAATACCCCATAGATCATTTATTATAGCTTGCCAAATTTGCCCCATTTGGGTGTAAGCAAAAACACGCCGTTTTTGTGTGTCCCTTTAAATGCAAATGAGCTGCTGCTCCCAGCCTGTTTTCCAGAAGAGGGTGGAGCTTTAACAGCTCGCGCTTTGGTTGCTCAACAACAAAAAAACAGGAGAATCTCACCCAGCCAAAATGAGGATTGTCAGTAACGGTGTTCAGCCTTACATTGTTCAAACCGGAGTCGAACACTGATGGAGAGATTTAGGAAGAAGTTACAACTTTTAGAATGCAACTGGATGTTTCTGAACGGTTAGAGGATAAATTTATGAAGTTGCTGTGGAGTTGATTCAACTCATTGACTAGCATGTGCCGTCATGTTAATCTTTTGTACAAATCCAGCGTTGAATTGACCCTCGTTTGTGAAGCAGTCCAGCGTAAAATGATGACAAGGCAACACTCTACTACAACAACTAGTTTCATGGTAGAAATGACATCAGAAGTGGAAAATGTTGGTCAAAAATGTACATTTACACACAAACTGACCACCAACTGCAACTTTTTCCTTATTTTTAAGCTCAACTGTCACAGAATGGAACACGCAGGATTGTGGGATATCAAAGGCCGCAAGGGATACATCTATGCTGCCTTCAAAAATCAATCAGATAAAAGGTATGCCTGCCTACCTTGGAATACATAGCAGAAGTTGTCACAAATGACAGAAAATCTCTTCAATGGTGGGGAAAGAGTTCAACTATTATATACACAGTAAGTAGTGTCCTCACTTCAGCATGATGAGGACAGAACAGATGGAGTGGATGGGCAGCCGCACAGAATGACCCAATCCACAGGAAGCTAGCAGTCAAATAACAGCCTGCAGAGAGAGAGAGAGCGCGTGAAAGCAGATACAGTATGTGCTACACAGGCCCACTTAGGCTCTCTAAGATCATTCCTCTCAGACGTTAGGTTTTACCGATCCTAGTTAAATTGGGTCTTTCAGCTGCTCGCTGGAGAGCACTTCGATCTCTTAAAGTCCGATCTTAATTCGGCAACCAAAGAAAACAACAACGGGAAGAGAAAGCAAGCAAGCGAGACCACTGATAAGGGCACCACCTTCAGCGAAAGTGTATTTTAAAATAATTGGTTGTTACTATCACAATTGCTAGTTTTGGTCTGGTTCAGTGGATTGCGAGTGAACTTTGCACTAAGCCTGTGAAGTATTGAGGATATGTACGATATTTTGCTGCTGATGTGTTGCGCTTTATTTATCTCTGTTTAAAGTGTTGATTCATTTGGAAGGTTTGATTCAGCTGAGTTGAGTCGGTTCATGTTCATGGAAGTCTACATGTGACATTTTGCATGCTTTAAGTAAAACTATATGTAGGTAAATATTGCTGTCAAGTATATTGTTCTATTGGTGCATAATTGAAAATGATTCAATATTTTATACATACACAAAACCATTCCAATGTGAGGTCAGTAATTTTTAATAACTCTGAAAGAAGTCTTTTATGCTCAACAAGGCTGTATTTATTTAATCAAAAATACAGTAAAACGTAATTTATTTCTGTGATGTCAAAGCTGAATTTTCAGCATCATTACTCCAGTCTTCAGTGTCACATGATCCTTCAGAAATCATTCTAATATGATGATTTGCTGCTCAAGAAACATTTCTTATTATTATCAATGTTAAAAACAGTTGTGTTGCTTAATATTTGTGTCATATCAATTGAAATATTTATTTACGGTCTTTACTTAATCTCACTTTTTATCAATTTCATGCATCCTTGCTGAATAAGGTATTCATTTCTTTAAAAACAATCTTACTGATGTCAAAACTTTTAAATGGTAGTATATACAGGTATACATAAATAACTATGGAAGCTTGGTAATTGCGACTTATCTCACAATTCTGACTTTTTTTTTCTTGCAATTGCGAGTTTACATCTCACAATTCTGACTTTTTATCTCAGAATTGTGAGTTATAAAGTCAGAATTGGGATATAAAGTCAGAATTATGAGTTATAAAGTCAGAATTGGGATATAAAGTCAGAATTGTGAGATATAAAGTCAGAATTGGGATATAAAGTCAGAATTGTGATATAAAGTCAGAATTGTGAGTTATAAAGTCAGAATTGCGAGTTATAAAGTCAGAATTGTGATATAAAGTCAGAATTGTGAGTTATAAAGTCAGAATTGGGATATAAAGTCAGAATTGTGAGATATAAAGTAAGAATTGTGAGTGATAAAGTCAGAATTGGGATATAAAGTCAGAATTGTGAGTTATAAAGTCAGAATTGTGATATAAAGTCAGAATTGTGAGTTATAAAGTCAGAATTGTGAGATATAAACTTGCAATTGCGTGTTATAATGTGCAGTTGTGAGGGAAAAAAGACTGATGTTTTTTTCTATATCATGCAATTCTGACTTTATAACTCACAATTGCGAGTTTAAATCTAACAATTCTGAGAAAAAAAGTTAGAACTGTGAGATAAAAAGTCGCAATTACCTTTTTTATTTAGTGGCGGAAACAAGGTTCCATAAATAACACCCTTCTAAGCCATTTAAGAGAAATTAAATATTGCTGAAAGGCTAAAATGAAAATATTTTTTTAGCTATATCGTCCAGTCCATCGTTGCACCTTCAGACCATTTTTTTGGGCACAAACCCTCTAGACTATGAAGTTTAGCAAGTTCTTTCCTTTTTTCCCCCTACTAAACCCAAGTTCTCACAAAGCTCAAAAGACAATATGGCTCTGAGAATTGGGGTTAATAAAAGCTGGGTGGATGAGATGAAGATATTTAACTTCTTTGAAGATATTTACCTTCCATCTGCTCTTGCTTCCACCATGGGGAGATTCAGCCCAAGAATATTTAATTTAATTCAGGCCATTAATAGCATTACATCACATCACATATCCTACAGCGAGGCACATGGAATCCATTACATGTGGAAATGACTTATCTTTGAGTGCTCCAACTATACACTAATACACTGTGTGTGCATCCTTTATATCCTTAATGAGGGATATGATTATGAAACCAGCATTTAAAAAATAATAATAATAAAATAACGTAGACTGATCAATCATGCACAATAAGACCAAGGACATTTACTGTAGTAGGAAAGAATTTTTCTCATCTATTTCTTGTCATCTTTAACTGCAATACTGGTGTAGACACAATATGTTTAATTCCCCATGAAGCAAAATACACCAAGTCTGAAAGAAACCAGATCTTGGAAGAGATGGAGAATCTTTATAAATCACTCTTATGAGTGCCTTGGATTAAACCTTTAGGATATAAAAAAACTGTATTAATACATATTAAATGCTAAGAGGTGAGGGAGGTGTAAAGCATGAGAAATCAAACATAAATGTTGAATATGCTAAACTACACCACTAAAATATACTTTAATACATCCATAAAATTAATCTCCTACTGTATTGTACAAAAGATTATGCCGTTAGACTGCAAGTCAGAAGTTTAGAATAAGACATTTATCTGTAGTAGAAGCGCAAAAGCAAGATGTTGCATTAAAGGGATGAAATAAAAATGAAAATTCGGTCATCATTTACTCCCCCTCAAATTGTTCCAAACCTGTATAAATTTCTTTGTTCTACAGAAAGGAAGATATTTGGAAGAATGTTTGTAACCAAGCAGATCTCGCCCCCCATTGACAACCATAGTATTTTTCCCCCCCTACTATGGTAGTAAATGGGGGGCGAGATCTGTTTGGTTACAAACATTCTTCCAAATATCTTCCTTTGTGTTCAGCAGAACAAAGATATTTATACAGGTTTGGAACAACTTGAGGGGGAGTAAATGATGACAGAATTTTCATTTTTGGGTGAACTATCCCTTTAAGACTTCTATGTAAATGACCTCTGATATGATTGGCTAACCTCTTTAACCATGTTAAGGTCAGTCTGACATGATCAGGGTGCTAGGGTGTTGCTATTCAGTTGCTAGGGTACTTGGGGTGGTTGCCAAAGTATTTCTTGTTAAGACCCCTGTAAGACATTTAAAAGCAGAGCGACTCATTCACCTTCACATGTACACACACCTACACAGATGCAGTGAGGAATGATGTAAGTTTAGGGAGCGAGGAACATCAGCGCTCAGGTTGGGTAAGCAAATGGCCCCGGCTTGTTAGTCTTTGATGTCCTCTCCGGCTGGTGGGAGTCTGAGGACATGATTGCCTTGAATTCAAGGATTAGTAAATAAAGATTCAGTAAATGAGGATTTAATCACGTAGAGACTTAATCAAAATCTTCTCCAGGTAGATGTTACCTCCTTCCTGCTGCTCATTTGTGACACTCTGAACATCTAAACTTTCATGCACCCCAAAAAAGTGCTAAATGCGAGTTTGCTAGTGCCCAGCTGGTCTGATATGTAGACAGAAGCTCTGATGCTACTTAAACGGCTGTTTGCTTTGAAGGAACATCATGCTCCATCACATCCAGATCCATTATTTTAAGCCAAGACTCTAGTTTTCTTTTCCGCACAGCCCTTTTTCTCTCATTTATGGAACTGGATGTACTGTAGTAGACATCAATGTGAGGCAGAGTGATGGGAAATGCCTGATACGATCAGGAGTACAGAGCGAGAGAGAGAGACTGCTGGCTGTGCTGTACAGGAGATATCAAGGCGAGGAAGAGAATTAGAGACAAAGAGAGGCAGAGAGACAGAGGGTGACCAGAATGAATCCAACAGCAGATAAGAGTGACAAGGCAGGAATTAGATATTGAGCATTGATATTTAGGAAATTGAAGAAGAACAGTAAATAAAACGAAATAAAATAAAATAAATAATCAAGCAAACAAGGAATTGAAATTAACTACACACACACTTTGTTTTTGTGAATTGTGGGGACATTCCATAGGCGTAATGTTTTTTATACTGTACAAACCGTATTTTCTATCACCCTACACCAACCCTAAACCTACCCATCACAGGAAACTGTGCACATTTTTACTTTCTCAAAAGCCTTTTGAAAAATGGGGACATGGGGTAATGTCCTCATAAGTCACGCTCTCCATGTAATACCTATGTCATACCCATGTCATTATACAAATTTGTGTCCTGATGTGTCACAAAACGTCATTTTTAGTCATTTTGTTATATGCTTTTATCATTTTTATTGATTTTTTTTATATTTCTATTTAGCTTTAATTTATATTTTTTTCAATTTTAGTTTTAATAAATTTTGTACTTCAACTTAGACTTATTTCACTTAGTTATCAGGGCAACATTTCTAATTTTCAGTTAAGTTTAGCAGCTGGAGATGTACAATGTCTCCAAAACTTTACAAATGTTCTGTTATTTTATTCCAAAAAATATTTTTGTGCAAATTCGTGATTTTGTGGGTAAAATGTTCCCTCAGTTTCCTGCTCCACCTTCCTGCTCTCCATTTGATCATTTATTGGAGAACCCTCCAAGATGGAAGGACATTATATCAACACCGTACTGTCAAATTTTGGTC
The DNA here is from genome assembly GCF_019924925.1 of Ctenopharyngodon idella. Classification (NCBI taxonomy): domain Eukaryota; kingdom Metazoa; phylum Chordata; class Actinopteri; order Cypriniformes; family Xenocyprididae; genus Ctenopharyngodon; species Ctenopharyngodon idella. The sequence goes on along the minus strand of NC_067243.1, from coordinate 14,763,645 downwards.
CCAGTCTATAAATCCATTTCACAAATAAAAGTTTTGTGGGAAGACGACTTAGAAATGGTTATTTCGGATGAGGACTGGAATCAGTCCTATACAGAATACACAAATCTTCAGTCTGTGCAAGACATATACTTCTGAAGTGCAAAATTGTACACCGTGTACACTGGACAGAGTTGAAACTCTCTAAGCACTTTCAGAATATAGATCCTGCTTGTGATCGCTGTAAATTTACCCCAGCATTTCATGCACATATGTTTTGGTCCTGTATAAAGCTTAGGGGCTTCTGGGCCACTGTTTTTGAGACTGTCTCTGGTTTCTTGGGTAGACTGATTTCATCTTGCCCACTGATTGCCATTTTTGGAATTACTGGTGTGTCATATAATCTTACAAAGATACAATCTGATTGTGTAGCTTTTATCATGCTCTTAGCCAAACGATTAATATTGCAGAAGTGGAAGGATCAGAGGCCTCCAACCCCAACACAATGGATTCCTCTTTTTAATAAAGTTGGAAAAAATTAAACATTCTATAAGAGGCTCATCTAACCAGTTTAATAAAGCTTGGGACCCTTTTAAGCAATATGTCACGGAACATGTTTTATTGTCGAATGTAGACTGAGTCTTTGTTCCAGCATTTTTTTTTTTTTCCCCTTCAATTAAATTTTTATTGTATCATACAGATTGTGCACTTTTATTGTTTGGCTAAGCCACACTTTTGATTACTTATTTATTTGTATATATTTTTTATTGTATTAATTAGATCTTGTGTTGTTTTTTTTTCTTCCTCCTTGTAATACTGTCCTAAAACTCATAAATAAAGCTTTAAAAAAAACAAAACAAAAACAAAACAAAACAAATGTTCTGTTATTGGACGTACCAACGAACATAAGTCTCTCCAAAGACTCTCGGCATCTGAGTCACTGAGGACACTGTGGTTGAATTTCATTTATGAAGGAAATGTATGTGCCGAAGAAATTTGGTAAAGTATTATATATTTGTGCAAATCATTTTACGCTGGACTGCTTCACAAACGAGCGTCAATTCAATGATGGATTTGTACAAAAGATTAACATGACGGCACATGCTAGTTGATGAGTTGAATCAACTCCACAGCAACAACAAATTTATCCACTACCATTTAGAAACATCCAAATGCCTTCTAAAAGTTGTAACTTCTTCCTGAGTCTCTCCATCAGTGTCCAACTCCGGTTTGAACAACGTAAGGCTGAACACCGTTACTGACAATTTACGACATTTTGGCTGCGTGAGATTGTCCAGTTTTGTTGTTGAGTATCCGAAGCACGAGCTGTTAAAGCTCTGCCCTCTTCTGGAAAAGGGGCCGGAAGCAGGTAATTTGCATTTAATGAGCTGCTGCTCCCAGCCCGTTTTCCAAAAGAGGGCGGAGCTTTAACAGCTCGTCCTTCGATTGCTCAACAACAACAAAGCTGGAGAATCTCACGCAGCCAAAATGATGATTGTCAGTAACTGTGTTCAGCCTTACATTGTTTAAACCGGAGTCGGACACTGATGGAAAGACTCAGGAAGAAGTTACAACTTTTAGAATGCAGGGTTTATGTAAATTTTGGGGTTTGTGATGTCACCAACCCGGGAAGAAGCTCGTAGTCCCTACTAGCCATTAGTCCTAAAAAAGCGATTTTTGTAAAAGAAAATATCTCCCTTTGCATTGAACTTTGAGCTTTATAACTTTTCAGATGTTGTTAATGCTCAAACAGCAACATTACACAATAACTAAAGTTAAGTGAAATCATAATCAAGGACCCCTTTAAAGAAAATAAGAATACTTTTTTGTGGTAATCAACATTATGCCACAAATGCTGTTGAACTTATTCATATAATGTAGCCTTTAATGCACATAACCTTTGGCTTTAGCCCTTCAGGGTGTTTCCAAATTGAAAGTCAGAGTCTGAAACTCCTGGGAACCAGAATTTTAGCTTAAAAAACACCCCGTCAAGATAGACAGAAGAAGCCATAATTAAATAGTAATCCCATCTGTTAAAATCAGCATGAAAAAGCCAATGATAGTAGGATTCTCAACCTTTGATACCGCAACAGATGCTCTCTCCTGAGAGGAAGAGACTGGCCAAGAAAAGCAGTCTTCCTCCTCTTTAGTTTCCGCTTCTATCAGTCCGGCTCTATTTGATAGTTATTCAATGTCTCGCTTGTTTGCACCACATCTGCCTCCTGCCACCCCCTCAAAATCAATACTAAGAAACTGTGTCTTATAGACGATTAAAGCGAGTTGCCGACTGCAGATATGTCATCCTTGAAAAGCCAAATCAGTCTTACCCAGCAATACAGTTGCACAATGTTTTCTTGATTAATTGCTTGTCTGAAATTGTCGATAGGCATCATTATTTGCCATTATTACGTTCATCAGCTTTTCACATCAGGAGCCTATTTAAACTGTCTGAAAGACACACTGGGACCTGAATCAAGAAAGAGAGCAGTTCAATCGTTGGCATAACATGGAAAATTCATTGTGATTTTAATATCTGTGTGGTTTTGCTTCTTAAAGACAACATCAAATGGCATTCACAATCCATTTAACTTTTGTAATGTGATGTATTTTTACTGAGCTGCCTGCAGAAATGGCATTTTAGGGAATAAACATGCTCCCATCATGAAGGCTGTTCCAAAATACTAAAGTAGACAAAAAACTGAGGTAACAATGCTTGTATCTTTTGTAGATTGCATTGTAATAAGAAAAAAATGTGTATAAATATGTGTGTTTTCAATGTTTAATCCCAATTAGAGTGTGGAAACATTAGATTAGCTATATGGTAATGTATACTAACAAGTCTCATTTTAGTTACATAAGCAGGGTTTTTATAAAAACCTATTTTTTGCAACGTTATCTTAGCAACATGTTAACATCAAACAAATGTTTTGAAAAATCTGTGGTAAGGCTATATAAGTAGAAAAGAAAACTCATTTCAAAGACAAAGATTAAATTCACTGTTATAAAACCTTTTTTTTTTTATAAAAACATTATTTTTGTCAGCATTAGCCTAGCAACTGCTAATGTCAAACTATTGAAAAATCTTGTGTAAGTCGATTTTGTTACATAACCAGAAAAGGTTTTCATAGGCAAAGAATGTAATTAGCCTACGTTACATAACTGTTCAAGAACCTATTATTTTTTTAATAAAATTCTAGTACTTTTGCAGCATTAGCTTAGCAACATTTTAACATCAGACAATTAAAAAAAATCTGTTGTAAGTCATTTGGCTTCATAAGCAAAAAAGAAAACTCATTTCATAGGCAAAGAATGTACTGTAATTAGCCTACATTACATAACTGTTCAAAAACCTATTATTTTTATAAAAACCTAGGTTAGCATTTTTGCAGCGTTAGCTTAGCATCATGCAAACATACTAATGAAAAATCAGTTGCAAGTCGAGTTTTGGCATCATAAGCAGAAAAAGAAACTTATTTCAGAGGTAAAGAATGTAATTACATTACATAACTGTTCCAAAATCTATTATTTTTATAAAAACCTAGTATTTTTGCAGCGTTAGCTTAGCATCATGCTAACGTCAAACTGCATGGAAGCTCACTAGTTTTTGAAGCATAGTTTGTTTTCATAGCATCAAGCTGTGTAGTTTTGCTCTGTGCCTACTATCATCTCATCAGACCTTTCGTGGAGCAAGTTTTCGTCCACTTCCTGCCTTTCTGAAAGAAGGGGGTCTCAATCTATAACCCCAGCAGTTGGTGTGTCCTCACCACCCATAATGCTCTCCTACCTGTTCGTGGTTTTAATTATGCTAAGTGCTAAGCGCGTCAACCTTCAGCTGCATGCAGAAAGATGTCACTTTTATAAATTGCACCCTCCCTCCTCTGTCACTGGTTCCTGTCACAGTTTTAATTAAACAGAGAGAAAGAGAGACTTACGGCCAGCGAGCAGATTTGATTGGGGTTTGAAGGCCGTAGGGGATCAAGACAAAATTGTCATTTGGCGTGATGAAAAAAGATCAGCATACAGGTATGGGTAAATTCACGCACAACTCTGTTTGCACGACATGAAAACAGTCAGTTCGGATATTAATACGTCATGTGGTTGAGATGTTATTTGAAGAGACATAAGAGCTTATGTGAGCATGTTTAGAACATTAAACAGCACTTCAACCTATTTTTTCCTTTATGTGATGTATTTTTGATACTGGATATTAAAAAGAAAAATGTGGGGTGGAAATTGATTGGATTATATAAAGTGCAAGGTTGGAGCCAAAACAAATGCCTAAATAGCTATTTGGCTGTTGGTTAACATTATCCAATAGTCGGTGTGGCCTCAGTGGAAATTAATTTTCACATAAATTAATAAATAATCATCATCATGCCCCAAATGCTGTTGATTTAGCTTAATGTACCCAGAATATTCCTTTAAATGTATCTAAGAAGAACAAAGCAACAGTAGCTTAAAGACCCCATGATATTTATATTTGACCAACAGATTCAAAGACAGCAGGAAAAATTGATTGAGTTAAAACTCCTGCCCTCATACATAATCAGAAACCATACGACACACGTCACCCCCCAACAGAGACGTCTCTGCATCATTCTCTCCCTAGAGCAGTATTCCTCTTGCCTCCCGCTGTCCAGCCATGATGAGCTCCCAGTGGTGGGGCCAAATAAGATGGCAGAAAACAGAGCACTGAGAAGGCATGTGTGCTTAAATATAACACCGCATGTGCTGGAGTGACAAGAGATAATAGTCTCCACTGACGATTTCTGTTCCTGTCACACTACACTGCAGTCTGGATAACATTCATCACCATTTGCAGTATGCAGACAATAGACTGGATGATGTATAATGCATGTTTTAATAGAGTTATAATCCTCTACTGCCTTTGCAGTAGCATATTATTACTGAGAACGACAAAAGACTAATGAGAGACAAGCGAATCAGAGATTTAAATACTGGTTTACAGACAAGATTTTTAAATTTATTTTTAAGCAAATCTCAATTTTTATAGTGTACATTTATAATGTTGCGATGTCTAAATTCACAATTTTATTTAGTAGTATATAAGTTTATTATCATCCATTTGTCAGGTTATTAGCCATAACATTTTATTTTAAATTTTTTTTCTTTTTTTTTACACAAAATAGTATTGAATTTTAAAATCATCCATTAGTCGAGTTATCAGCCATAACATTTGATTTTTTAAATTTATTTAGACAAAATAGTATTGAATTTTAAAGGGATAGTTCACTCAAAAATGAAAATAATGTCATTAATTACTCACCCTCATGTCGTTCCACACCTGTAAGACCTTCGTTCATCTTCGGAACACAAATTAAGATATTTTTGATGAAATCCGTGAGCTTTCTGACCCCCCATAGACTGCAACGTGATTACCACTTTCAAGGCCCAGAAAGGTAGTAAAGACATTGTTAAAATAGTCCATGTGACTACAGTGGTTCAACCTTAATGTTATGAAGCGACGAAAATACTTTTTGTGCGCAAAAAAAAAAAAAAAAAAAAAAACTTTATTCAACAGTTTCTTCTCTTCCATGTCAGTCTGTACAGTCTGTACGGTGTAAACACAGTGCAGTGCTTCCAGGTTCTACGTCAGAACGCCGAATTATTGGCCGTCTCCTGTGTCGGCAGCACACGCATGCGTCGTGCTGCTCACGTGAACAGCGTCGGAGACTGATACAGAAGAGAAGAAATTGTTGAATAAAGTCGTTTTTTTTTGTTTTGCACACAAAAAGTATTTTCGTCACTTCACAACATTAAGGTTGAACCACTGTAGTCACATGGACTATTTTAATGATGTCTTTACTACCTTTCTGGGCCTTGAAAGTGGTAATTACGTTTCAGTCTATGGGGGGTCAGAAAGCTCACGGATTTCATCAAGAATATCTTAATTTACGGGTTCTTACGGGTGTGGAACAACATGAGGGTGAGTAATTAATGACAAAATTTTCATTTTTGGGTGAATTAACCCTTTAATGTCATCCTTATATCCAGTTATCGGCTACAACATTTGTTTTTTTATTTATTTAGACAAAATAGTAGAACATTTTATTATCATCCATTTGTCTGTTATCAGCCATAATATTTTTATTTTTATCTGGACAAAATAGAAAAATAGAAAACTCTCAAAAGGATAAAAAAAAGTGTTACATGTCCTGTTTCCTAATTATAAGAAATTACCCATTATTTTTACCACAATATCAACAAAATGCATTTCTTAAAATAATATTACATAAAAAAAAATAAAAAAAAATGAAAATGTGAACAAGCAAAAGTTGCCACTTCAATGCTAGGGTGTACTGGGTGGTTGATATAGGTGGCTACTTATTAGGTCAAGTAAAAAAAGCCCTAGATATGGCTCAATTCTCCATGGGATTTTTTTTTGATCGTCCACCAGTCTTAGTAGTAACAGCACACTTCTTCCCAACAATCCTCATGATTTGAGGCATCATTCATGTCCTTAGTGCACGTACATAAACCTAAGTATGAGCAATAGTAACAGAGATGCTTGCCTTAGCTTTAAAAGGATCCAATTTAAAAACTGAACAAGAAAAAAAGTACAAAAGTTTTTGGCAACAAAGCTTTACGAGCAATATCCTGATTTTTCTGTTGTATTTCACACTCTGAGCTGTGAGAAAGTAAATTGACCTTTTCAATAAAATGCGCCACTGCTAACATATAAAGGTCTGCTAACTTTAATGTTTATGCCATTTTATGAAAAACCGCCCACAAACAACTTTATGCAGAGCCTGGAAAGGCCTTAATGCTAATACTTATTAATCCATTTTACAGCGAACCACTTACACCCCGACATTAAGCTTCAGAGGCTTTGCAGTCTGCGTCCTGCTCAATAGCTGTGGTTTATGACGGCACTTCATATCGATTTCTGAGGTGAAACTGGAGATTTAATTACAAAAAAATACATTATGTGTCTTTTTCCAATAACCTCCAATGCGTGCTGGCCGTCAGAACTGCTGCCTTCCATGGCCTTGTGGCGTTAACTATTATTGAGCTTATTACATCAATGTTTCCAGTCCATTCTGTCCACTTCAGAAACACGCTGTGACTGGTTTACAGTTGGAAAGTTTCTAATCAGCGCCGTTCCAGAACTGACCTCCACAAGATGTGCGGAGTCAGGAGCGCAAGGGCCATCTTTCTTCCTCTAAGCTATTAGTCAAAGTCACGTTAGCCCATATTTCACCTTGGCCTCCACCAGCTGGCCTGAACAGCAGTCTTCTTTGGGAAAAAAGAACGGATGAACGAGTGCAAATCAATTAGTTAATTAGTGAGGGAGGTCGGGCTGGATGTATTTGTGTTTGAACGTCAGGTGTGGTTGGGAATAACGCCTGCTAAAGGGGAAAACCGTCACGGGAAAGTGGCAATGTACAGGGAGTAGAGTGAACCAATCTTCTCAGGTCTCTTTTTACTTCATGAAATGATACTTGACATTTTTACTTAACAATAATATAGTAACTGAAGTTTGTTAGAGATGCATTAATTGAAAGATTTGAATTTTCAATGAAAAGAATAAAATTAATAGAAATTAAATCTGAACATCTAAACTACATGATCAAATAAAATACAAATACAAAACATCTAGTCCACAGTGTCAAACAGTAGAATGTGCAAACGTAAAAATGTGCATTTTACACTATGTTGAAAGCTGATATATCACCATGTAAATTTATTACTATTAAACTTAATACTAAACTTACCACATACTGCTATTCCACTATTATATAACCTCTATCAAACCAAGAGAAGGAGCACTTCAGCCCTTTTCAAATGTTTTAGCAAGTCAAAAAAGTAGTAATGCAACATGCCTAAGCATTAGCTTTTCACTCCAAAAACAAGGACCTCAGGCGGTATGCAACTTTAATTTAATCTAAAACCTAATGAAGAGACTTTCTGTCCACAAAGATAATGCACTAATTAAATTCAACGCATGCAAAGTAATAACCATTTGAGATAATTCCATTGCCGAGGAAGACGTTTGGAGTCCCAGCAGATGAAAAATGGCAATAAATAAATTACCCACCATTAAATATGTTTCGCATATTGACTAGAAATTAGGAAGTGAGCAGCGATCAAGACACATACTGCAGTACAGGCATGAATGTTCTTGCCTTCCCTCAACAGGTTACCCTAGCAACAACCTGAGAGTTGAAAAAGATGAATGTGGAGAGGGAAACAGTACAGACACACTCATGCTTGAAAAATAAAACACTAATGATATATTAGAAAGACTTGAGGGGGATTCTTATACTCTCACACACAAATGTATTTAAAACAAGTTTTGTGTGTGTGTGTGTGTGTGTGTGTATATATGAGCAATATCACACTCATAGCCATGCAATATGGCTGTATATCAGCACGGCTGTGATTCGGCCATAGGCACGAGACCGCAGGTAATCACAGCGTGCTGATATACAGCCATATTGCACGGCTATGAGTCTGATATTGCATTTATACAACAGTTTGATGGCACAAGTGTAAATAAATAAGAAACAACAACAGATTGTCTTTAAAAACCCTTATTTGTGAGGAACTACTTCCTTCCACCACAGATTCAAATCTCGAGTTGATAGTTTAACAGTTGAGCCCAAGCCTCTGTTACTAATTCTGAAACGTCACTTTAGAACTAGTAACGAAGGAACGTAGAGTCGCTTCATTGAAACTCACTGTAATATATAGAGTATTATGAGAGAGAGATCGCCTGAGCGAGTGTATTAAGGCTGGAATACACTACACGACTTTTGCCCCGATTTTTCTCCCGATTTACAGTCTGATGTTAAATCAGAGCCAGTCTGCAGATTTGAGCCGACAGATTCCATGGAAAAATTGCATAGTATATGATGGTCACAGACTCCCATTTTTTAGCTTCAGACTTTGATTTCATTCAGTCGGAGAATTTCAAACCATGTTTGTAATTTTGAGCCGATTTTAGAACACATATGCTATCAGTGTATGATATGCGTTGCTAATAAATACAGTACATGGTACAGGCATACGCTGCCCAGACAATGGAAAATCAAGGGTGCAAAGTCACAAAGATCGAGAAAAAAAATGGAGACTACTGTACAAGATCGGGGAAAAAGGAAAAACTTACCATCATCCAGCTCACGAATCACAAGCTTGGCGCTTTACGTGATCATGTTGAGACACTATAATATACAGCCGCTAGATGGAGCCGCGAGCTCGCGCATGACATGCATGAAATAAATGTATGAGAAAACGCAGAATCTGCCGTTTGTTTAGTAATTGTTTGCAGCAGTTTCGTCGCAGTCGGGTTAATACAGCTCACGTCGCTCCCAGGTTGAAAAATATAGAAAAATCACTGAAGAATACTAAGTGGTGCTCCACCATGTAGGAAAATTTACTTCGGTAAGTACTGTACTGTTAGCTTTGTCTTGAGTTGACCACATTCTGAGGTAAATCCGGATTCATTCATTATTAGCTACGTTAGTATCATTATCCAGGGCTGGACATTTACACTTTATCCCGGATAAGTAGCCGGATTAAAATGTCAATAGCTGTGAATGATTGATTATATTACATTAAATGTAAACAGCGACTGATAATGGATTATATTAAAGGTAACAACATAGATCGACAGCATTTACATCTAACTCCTGTTGTAATCTGTTGAGTCCATACTGACTGTGTCTACCCACCCGTGTCCATCTTCTAACTCACTTGGCTCGCATCTTCTACTACTGCGGGTCATCTCATCTCCTTCATTTGTTTCGCCTGTCATCCGTCTCCTGGCAAAGAGGCGCATGATTCTGTTTGTGTTCGGAACGATTTTAAAGTCTGGTAGTGTATGATCCTCAGTCCTGTAGTGTATGATGCCCAGCTTTTCTCTGTTACCATTTACAAAGTCAGCAAGTGTATGATGCCTGCTGTTTAAAAATCCGTTCAGATTTAAAAAGTCGTGTAGTGTATTCCAGCCTTTACCTGCATCTAGCTGATATTTTTCAGGTCAATCTTATATTCATAATCACAAAATCAGTTTGAATGTCCGCTGAGGAAAGCAATCTTTGTCTTTGTCCTTTTAACATTTAAGACATTCCCATGACAGTGCTAGTCAATGCATTTGTCAGTTGCCTCTGGTAAGATGTTGTTTAAAGTAAAAACAGTGTCCTTGTTTCCTTGTTTCAGTCCATTTCAATATAAAAGTCTTTGCGACTGACTCACTCACTCATAAAGACAGTCTTTGCTGCCATCTAATGGCGTATTAATGTAACTTTCACTTAAGTCGAAATCACTAACGGACTCGTTCTCAATACCAAAAAATACGGCATGTTATTTATATATATACTCTCTTAAACCTGCAAGTTGATGAAAACGTAATGCGATGCACTTAACTGCCTCAGATGCAGCCGTTCTAATGACAAACAAAACACATATGCCCAAAATTCTCTGAAATTCGTTGGTCAAAAACCTTCTAACTTCATTTGAGCTTGATTTTGGTAAAATGCTAATAATATAATGACACATGCAAGTGTACGACCATATATAAAGCCACAATTTCAAAACTTTGACAACACAGTGTTGAATTAATTTAAAAAAAATACAACAATTTTCCATTTCTTGACAAGGTTTCTGCCCAACAGTGACTATATAAATCTTCAATGCAGCCTCAGAGCCCCATAATGTCATAAGGACAATGATGGGAACCATCATCTCTGCTGAAATGCATGATCTCTCATTTAGCTTTCCCAATTTTGACTCTCCTCCCAGGCTTGTGCTAAATTTGGAAATGGGTTAACTCTACCTGGGGGGGCCATTGTCACTGCTTCAGGCATCCAAATTACGACTGCAAGTTGGCTAAACGTTCAGCACCACTTGTGGATTTGATTGCGGTCATGATTGCATAATGGAGCAGGTGGATTCTGATTCCCTCATCCACTGTTGGTTCATTTGTTTCCATGGGGATCACCACTGCAAACAACACCATGAGCGTGATGAGCCACTGACATGACGTGTCTTTAGTTTGCAGCCTCACGAGGCAAAGCGTGAATCACTGGTGCCAAAAAATGACACCTGCCACTGGCATTAGCCATAAGCAGAGACCACCTATAGCATAATGAAAGGTTTGTGTCGCTAATAATGGTTTATAAATATAGGGTCTAGACGGGAGGAGAGCATTCTGCATTCTCAAGATGGCTTGAGTGTTGTATAGTTCATCTCTCTCTCTCTCATACACACGGTCTTTTAACTCAGGGCAGGATTGAAAAAAAGGCTCTAAGCTATATTTGAGTGCAGAGAAAAATGTCTTTGGAAGTAAAAGAAACATCAATCTTTATCCGAGTCTCTGGGTAGAGGGAGTGTTTTTTCTGAGATAGCTGTGAGGTAACGACAGAAGAAGAGGGTGCAAGCTCTCACAGACAGAAAGTCTGTTGATGCACAAGAAAGACTCAATAACAAGCGTGACTCAACGGCTGTACCTCTGAGATTAAAACCTTTTTTCTCAGATGCTGTATGTCTGATGAAGGTCAAGTGACCCAAATGTCACAGTTTCATTAATCACAAGCCACACCAGTGCACAGGGTTTTATTCTTTAGGGTTTCACAAGGCCAATAGTTCAGATTTTTGCTCAGCCTGCCAAATGTTTCACTGTCCCCACTACAAAAAACAAAACAAAACAAAAATTTGTGTATATATATATATATATATATATATATATATGCTAACAGGCTGATATCTAGCTAGTTAGCTAGATTGCAAAAGGGCAAACATTTTATATTTAGTACAAGTTTTTAAAATATTACAACATTTTCCATGTTTTATAGCGGTTGTACCGAATGACCTGATGTTTCGGGACATGCGTATGAGCAAGTGAAAACATGAATTTTTCAAATAGTTAAGAGAGAGTTAGTTACTTTGATTCACAACCATGTGGTCCTTTGCAGGTGTCTGAGTGATGTCACATCCTGTCACATGATATTGACCGCATGACTTGATCCAAAATGGTCCCTTTATATTGGTTACTCCGAATGACATCAATGAAATAAATTTTTCCAGACATTCTTTCTCAAAACAAAGCAACTATTTTAATCTCAAATGAAATGGCTGTATTGGCCTTTGGATGGTTAAACCGAATGACCTTTTGACACTTCAAAATCGTTAAAATACCTTTATATGTAATAAAATATAATTAAAACCTTTTTGGAATCAATAAAAGAGATCTAGTTGTACTACCTTACATACTTTGGATGTCATATCTTTGTGTTTTATTATTATTAAGGCCTTTGGACAAAACAAATGACCCGTCACGTCATATATATTATCAACATGCATATATTATGCATATATTATTTTTATATGCATTAGAAAAATAATTCATATTACTTTTCTCTTTTCTAATGCATATAAAATGTTGTTAAAATAAATAAATAAATAATAAAATAATAATTTATATATATATATATATATATAATTATTATTTTTAACTACATTTTTATTTGCATTAGAAAAATAATATGAACATAATTTCATTCATTATATTCATTCATTATTTTTTACATAATTTACTTTTTATAATTATTTTATTTTTATATAATAGAATATAAACTATATATTAATGTGTAAAATAATAAAAATAATTTGAATTCTAAGTTACATTTTATTTTATTTTTTTAACAAAATGAAAAAAATAAAAGAAAATATTTAAAATAATTTACAATAATAACTGCAATAATATATTGATATTCTACCTAATTATAATTAAATATACTTCATAACTTACTGTAACATAAAATCCAGTGCAAACGAGTGCAAACATTACAAAGCAATATTGATTTGTTTTATTCTTCCAAGAGGGTTTTTCAACAAAATGTTAGCCAGTGGGTTAACTTTACATTATTGACATATTAAATTGGCATAATTCACAGCAAAAACATTCAATACACCACAAATAAAGGAGTAAAAACACTCACAAATGGTTACATTTGTAAGAGCAGGTCTGTCTTCTCTCACACTGGTCCTGGACCATCTGACCACATTTACTGTTGAGCCCTGTTCTTCTTTCTTTGCATTATTCTCAGGGCTTATGAAAATATGAATTGTCTCTAAACGTCCCAAATTTTCCAAACCAAAAGGTCTGAAAAGCACGGAAATGAATTTCGGAATTCATTAAAATCCCCACTATCTCTTGGCCTTAACCTCTATTGTGAATGTCTAAGACCAGACAGTAATTCCCCTAAAGAATATCTTTCTTATTAGAAGCTTAGCATGTTGACACATTGTCTTAATCTGCCATGGCCAGCTCCCCCGTCTCCCTCGCACTCATTACCATGACTCCTCTAAAGCGCTGACCTCCCAAGTGTGACAGGGAATTTAATACCAGCCGCCATTGGGGAAATGAATTGTAACACTCCTGATACTGATAATAAAGTGAACAGTAGGTGAGCACGGGACCGCAAATGCCTAGACCGGAGTGAATCAGTGTGACCTGACTGTAATGAGTGTTCTCTAACTGCTGAGGGACAGAAATATGTTGCTGCCATGGCGACGCCTGCACCGTGCATTGTGATGACACAGCTGTTTGTGTTCCGAAGAAAACGTGACTCGTGCGATTCGAGAAATAGTTTCACCAATAGCAAAGCAATGACTTGGCAAGCAAGGATGACAACCCAGGCATTTCTGTGTTTGTGTTTTTCACATGAGCTTTGATATGCAAACTATATAGAATAACAAAAACGTGAAAATCATGAAATAACCTAGGGGCATTTTCTGCAACTTAAAAAAAAAAAGAATTTTTCAATCTATAGATCTTTTCAATTTAATTTAAAAATAAAAACTGAACAATTTTATTTAACTTTTATGAATTAAAATCACATTTAATCTCATTTTAATCTAACTTAAATTAATTTTAAAAAACGAATTAAGAATATTTAAGAATATAATAAAATAAATATGAAAAAATTAAATATCAAAATCAAGCAAACACAATAAAATAGATTTGGCTTTGGTTATTTTATTGATATGTTAGATATTATATTATTCGATAAAAAATAACTGTCAGGTATTAAAATTCTTTACTATTTTGTCAACATAAACAAAATACTAAATATAATATAATATAATACAATATAATATAATATAATTCTGGTATTAAAATTCTATATTATTTGGTCTACATAAAAAATTAAACTAAAAACCACAATAATATAATATAATTATATAATATAATATAAATGGCTGATATTAAAATCCTATATTATTTGGTCTACATAAAAAATAAAACACTAAAAACTACAATAATATAATATAATATAATATAATATAATTTAATATAAAATAAATGGCCGATATTAAAATCCTACATTATTTGGTCTACATAAAAAAAATGAAACACTAAAAACTACAATAATATAATATAATATAATATAATATAATATAATATAATATAAATGGCTGATATTAAAATCCTATATTATTTGGTCTACATAAAAAAAATGAAACACTAAAAACTAAAACAATAATATAATATAATATAATATAATATAATATAATACATTTTTAAATATATTATTAAAAATGATTACATGTAAAATATATGCATCAAAGCAGAGAAAAAAGTAAGAATAGTAAGCTAGTTCGATACACCTTGACATCTGTAAGACAAATTTCCCATCTGCTACATCCAGATCTTCCAGCCTTATTATGTCCTGAATATGTCAAGGGACTAACATCTCCCACTGATGTGGGCAGAGCACAGTTCACGTAAGAGATGAGGGGAACGTACAATGCCAGTGGTAATTCATTTTATAGGATGGATCCTATTGGCGGTGAGTGCCAGGGAAGCCTCTTTGATGTCTGTCCAACAACTCGAAAGGGGAAAGAGATATCTGCTCCAATCACAGGCAAAATAACCAACAGGCATGATGACAGACCACTAACAGTTTGCAACTATAGATATATTTACATGAGTGTAGCTGATGTAGTTTTCTGTTGAGAATAAAAATTATATAATAATCACATTAAATAGGGCACTGCAGAAGTCTCTGTATTGTTAACTGCAGCTCTTAGATTGTCTCCACAGCAACATGTGGTTTTAGATAATTATTCCGTAAACATATAAGTTGGTTGAAATTAAAACCGATAGCATTTGGTTGATATAGACTTGGTTGATGTAGAACTATAATAATATCATATCATATATCATATCATATATAAAAACAAATGACAGATATAAAAATTCTACACTATTTTCTCTACATGAATAAAAAAAAAAAAAAAAAACTATAATAATGTAATCTCATATCATTAATATAATATAATATATTACCTACGGCTGTGATTCAGCCGTAGGTAATCACAGTGTGCTGATATACAGCCATATTGCACGGCTACGAGTGTGATATTGCGTTTATACAACAGTTCGACGGCACGAGTGTGTAAATAAATAAAAAACAACAACGGATTGTCTTTAAAAACCCTCTTTTGTGAGAAACTACTTCCTTCCGCCACAGATTCAAATCTCAAGTTGACAGTTTAACAGTTGAGCCCAAGCCTCTGTTACTAATTCTGAAACGTCACTTTAGAGCTAGTAACGAGGCAACATTGAGTCGCTTCATTGAAACTCGCTTTAATATTTACAGTATTATGAGAGAGAGAGAGATCGCCTGAGTGAGTGCATTACCTGCATCTAGCTGATATTCTTCAGGTCAATCATCACAAAATCAGTTTGAATGTCCACTGAGGAAAGCGATATCTTTGTCTTTGTCCTTTTAACATTTAAGACATTCCCATGATTCGAGAACCAGAATGAATTTCTTTATATAAATTAAAATATAAAACAGTAAAAACTACAACTGCTGGAGGTTGAGTTGTTAAACTGTTCATTACTAGTAGACATTCCTTGACTTTTTTCCTTTTCTCTCAATTAATATGATTAAAACTGATAAGAATAATAGACTGCATGCATTGTATATTCAACAAAGATAACTACCAAATCCAACGTAAAAGTAACAAATGGAATAACTCATCTTTTACAAGTGAACTCAAATCTTTTACTGCTATGGATGATGGACAGTTGACCTCAGATTTAATTGGTGAGGTTGTATGGATGGGGAGAAAATGAGTTTCAGAGTTTCCTGGATGAATAACGGGCGCTTGCCTTGAGCTTCTGCAAATTAAACATCTGTGAGCGATTCCTCCACTGATAATTTCATTTTCTGGCCAAAAGGGGAAGGTTCATCTTGCAGTTCAGACTAAAAGAAGAAAAATTACAATAACGGTGATCAACTTTCTAAATATTTATAAGATCTCGCTGCATGAGAAAGTAGTTTCATGTTATTTAAAGAAATTTCTAACCGTTTAATTTCCCTAAAAAAGGTCATTTCTTACCGCTCTCTGCTGTGACAGTCTCCATTTGAAGTCTGATTCACAAGCACAAATAGCCTCACAGATTATGGCACTGGTGAAGCAATGATGAGGTAAATCATCAAAAAACTTGAGGGCAATAAATGATACCGATCTTTATGCGACAATATCAAGCTTCTCTGGGCCGGGCAATACATACAGCACAAGAATGATATTAAACCTCATGCTGAGGACAATCCTGCAGGCTTGTGAAGTGGCCATCCAGGACGTAAAGCAGGACAAAATGATGTTATCTATAAATGTAATATAGCCTATAGCTCAATGGGCCATTATTCTGCTACAGTTCAGGAAAAACAGGTAACTTCTGGAAATAAATCTGGTAATATTCTTGATATTCTTGGTTTAACTGGACAAAACTGAAAACAAAAATTTGCTGCATTTTTAAAAGTTGTTTCAGATTATCATCATCATCAACAGATTATTAAAAAAAGGTAAGATTTCATCCATAATAGGTTATTATTATTACTTTTATTGTTATTATTATTTTACCATGAATACTAGGGGTGTAACGATACACAAAAACTGACGTTTCAGTACGTACCTTAGTTTTGAAGTCACGGTTCGGTACAGCAGGGGGAGAAAACTAAACAAAATTGCTTTTTTTAATTAAACAGTAGTTTACTGACCATATTGTGCCTCTGTCTTTAAAGGAATTCAACTAAAATTAAAAGTTTCTTAAGGATAAAAAAAAAGATCTCTGCTAATGCTTTAAACTATACAGGGAGCCCTTACTTGCACATCACTATAATATGAAAGGTTCAGAGCCCAAACTATTAGCCTAAATTTAGTTATTTTTTGATAAAATAATTAACACATAACAAATTGTTTGCAAACTTGTAAACTGCACATAAGGCAGTTTTTGCATTAACTTGCATTAACTAAATCTAATTATAAAATTAGGTTTTTACTCCAATTCGTTGTTGAAATATAATCATTTACACAGTGGCTGTCATTTTCATGACAGATTTATTTAAACATACATTAAATAATCAAGACACCACTAACTAGTTAATTAAAATATAATGAATATATAGGCTAATATAGTGCATATATTTAGCGAGAGTTCATTTCTCTGGCGAACTAACAAGCTGTGGACTCGCCTGAGGTAAATGCTACCTGACAGTGTTTACGTTTTACAAGCTGTTTTATTGACATCTTTTTTCGCCGTTGAAACACTGACTGAGCGATTACACAAGATATTATACGTTTCAGTATGTTGTACTGTGTCTTTCAACATACCGTCAGATGTTCATTCATGTTTATTCTGTAGTATTAAAGAGGAAGACATGATCATGTTCACTCGCTCTCCACGCTGAAATGAGGCACCAGTGATCTGTCACGCCACATTATAGAGCGTCAAAACGCCATTTTTTGTTTAAATTTCGTGATAAAATGGACAGAATTTGAAAGATGACACTTTGTTTCTTATTGAAAGTAACAAAACGCAGAGCTTATTGCGATTCTTGGTGGTTAATGGTGGTTAGGCTACAACACTGTAGATCCAATATGGGCCAGGGCGGGGCGGGGCATGTTCAGTACGCCATGAGAGTATCGCAATTCATACCGTGGGTGGTGTATCATGGTTTTTCGTTTCGGTTTGAATATGTTACACCCCTAATGAATACAATTAATAATTTTGATACAGTGATAAATAAAAAATTGCAGTATTTTTAAAAGTAGTTTCAAATTATTATAATTATTATTATTATTTAACATTAATACAATTACTACTACTACTACTAATAATAATAATAAATTAAATATTTTTTAGATTATTTTGAAAGCTGCAAAGAGGATGCATAAATCTATAAATAGATTATAATATTAGTAATTTTACAGCTTCACGGAGAAGGATTAATGCAACTCTGGTCTGATTTAGTGCTTGGCAGTTCTATCAAATGTCCCAAACCT
The DNA here is from genome assembly GCF_019924925.1 of Ctenopharyngodon idella. Classification (NCBI taxonomy): domain Eukaryota; kingdom Metazoa; phylum Chordata; class Actinopteri; order Cypriniformes; family Xenocyprididae; genus Ctenopharyngodon; species Ctenopharyngodon idella. Next base: position 14,745,345 of record NC_067243.1, on the reverse strand, counting down.
CCATTACACTGGCCAGGGACCATCCTCATTGTCCTTTTTTCATAGGTTTCAGATGTTTCACATATTTCTCTGAACTCTGAAAAAACAAAAACAACAGGTTTCTGGTCACTGAAAAGACCCCCAAACCTGACCCGCCTTCAGCACTCTTATATAACAATGAAGCTGCCACCATCATGGCTTCCTGAAACCACATTAACAACTAAGTAGGTTGCCTATGAACACAGAAGCATGCTGGTCCTAAAAACCTCTCAGAAGCCTCAGTTCACCTCATACTCTGAACTGAATGCAAAATTCTCAGAATGAGGGTTCGGCCCATGAAAACTCTCTGAGGACGCATGAATTAAACTGGTTTCCATGTAGATGGCTAATTACACTCAACCCAGTCCTGCCCCGATGAGATCCCATTTTCTGCCCAGCACACTTCAAAGTGCTCAGAAAAGAGTGGGAAAATTGACACAGCATGCTGAAAATCAATGGACATTTATCTGCTCTTTTTGTCCACCACCAATGCTCCTAGTCAGAACAACTATTTTTATTTCCCAAGCATCCTTTGTGACCTGTGGTTATTTGTAAAATGTTTGGACATTTTCAAAAGGACAAAATGTTTAGCGCTCTCAATTTTGTGCCACCGTTTCCTCTTAGTAACAGGTGCATAACCCACACTTATGAACAAATAATGCCGTGGAAGAGCTTCCAGGAAGTGGTAATGTACAAATGGCATTTCATAAAATCATCAAGTTTGTCCCTGTTTACACTGAAAGCATGACAAAACGTTTTCTGTGTGCATAAAACACCCTGACAGAACCATTTCCCCATCGACTGCTGTCTGAAGATGAGGAATGTTCTCTAAATAAGATATTACTCTGTGGGCTGAGAGATCTCCTTAGACAACGTTTGAAATGAGTCCCAATTACATCTGCATCTGATCCAAACAGACAGAGGAAAACAAAACTCTTGCAATTGCATAAACACATTCAGATTCAACCGCACTCAGAAATGTCAGATGCGAAGCTTGGAGACTTACTTCAAATTTAGATTGATTTGTCCCAATTTAGATGGTCATGTGATCTAGTTAGGGATGCACCTATACTAGTATCGGTATCGGGCCCGATACCAAGCTCATGTACTTGTACTCGTAAAAATACCCCCGATACTGACAGAATTTTCCGTGCACAGAGACGCCGGCGGCAGCAGCAGAAACAATGTCAGCCTCAGAGGTGTGGAAATACTTCAGAATTAATGATGACAACACACACATTGCGAATTGCATGCTTTCAGTCACAATTCGTTATCGATTAGTGAAGGCGGGATAGGCGGAATCGCGCTGAATGACACAGACCAGAAGCGCTCTCTCTCTCGTGCGCGATCCCAGTTCTCCTTGCGCCTAAATAGTCAAATTCACACATAGTTGTCAAAATGTCCATCGTGTGGAGTATCTCACGTAAATACAGTCGGTTAAGGCTTAAGTGGACGTAAACATTTGGGTGAAAACAGGATATGTGTCAGTATCCATGGATTCGGTCTTAAAGGGACCGTAGCCTATATTTGTCATTAATGTTAATAAAACAACAAAAGATGTTAAATAAATGTATACATGGTAAATAAACCTGTATCTGAAAAACAAGTTTATTTAATTTGTATCTCTATAGTATTTGTTGTGTTGTTTGTAATTTGTTTGTAAATTTCTTTTTATATAACAACAATTATATATATTGGTAATTACGCCCTTTGAAGGTTATTGGACACTGTGAAATTTTGTTTGTTTGTGACAAGCACATAAAAATTATTACTTTTTTCATTAGAGTAATAATAAAGAAGCTGTCCTGCATTCATTAGTCTCACTGTGTTGTGCTTGGAAAACTGCAACATCAAAAAAAAAAAAAAAAGAGAGAGAGAGAGAGAGAAATTAATAAATGTATAGGCATCAGCATCTGTATCGGCGAGTACTGGAAAAAAAGTATCGGTACTCGTACTCGGTCCTTAAAAAATGGTATCGGTGCATCCCTTAAAAAGGGATAGTTCACTCAAAAATAAAAATTCTGCCATCATAGACTCACTTTCTTGTTAAACACAAAAGCAGTCATTTTGCAGTCTTTATGCAGCTTTTTTTTCTGCATGTACAAAAACAAAACAACAAAAAAGCACCATAGAAGTATCAAAAGTAGGCCATGTGAATTCTGAAGGCTAAAATCTAATTTGTTGTAACAGAGTTCAACATTTACACTGAATAATGACCTAAATTTGACTTCAGAAGACATGAAATATAGCGCATAGAGTCTAAACTGCTTTTACGGTTATTGTATGTATGGTGTTTTTTTTGGACACATGAGCTCACATAAAAATTTTATATTATGGGGCTGAGTAAATAATGATAAAATTGTCATTTTTTGTTCAACTATTCCTTTAAAATACGGGAATTGTTTAATATATTGATATAAAAGGGAAGAATCTGATTTAAAAACCAGATATATACACATATTGTTATATTGGCCTTGAATAAATTCTAAAGCAATCAAATTCAGGAGTATTAGTATTCAACGCTAGTTTCCCCCCTCAGAATAGTTTAGCAAAGGATGAACATCATGTTCCCAGCACAGTGAATTCCCAGCAGGGGAAGAGTGCCATCTTTGGGTAATGACAGAATGAATCTGCCTTACCATACTCTCAACATTGTTCACAATACAGGGATTTACACAAAACTAAATAAACAGTATATCGATTTAACGCTGAAATGTTTATTTTTATGTAAAAAAAAAAAAACACAAAAAAACTTTATCCTGTTCCAGCTTAATGCAGAGACAACTATAAATGAGTTATTAAAAGGTAGATTTCCCTGAAAAACTAATTTTGTTTGAAAATTCCAACCAGCCTGACATAGCAACAGTCAAGCCAATGATGTGAGTTTGGGGGCGGAGCTATTTGCTTGTTTGACCAATGACAAATGAAGGGAGTGTTCTAAAAACCTTTTGAAAACAGTCGTTAGTTTTGCTTCATTTGGTACTGCTAGAGGCACAAAAAAAATGACACAAAAAGCTAAGACTTTTTAAAATGTATTAATGTAGTAGAAGTTAATGAATTGTATGAAAGTTTCTGCTTCATTAATTCAATGTTAAACTCTCTGATCAGAATTCAACAGAGTAATGATTTAAATGTGATAAACATCCTGTGGTGGCATTATAATCATACAAAAGTCGCTCGGTTTCGCAGCATCAAAACCTCATATGAACAGCTAAAGGCGCTGAACCATCTACTGGCCTATCAAACGTATAAAAGCCAAAGAACACAGCAGGGTGAGTGTTTGATCGAGAAGTTGGACGAAATAAATACTTTCTTTCCCCCCCGGTGCTTCAAAATACAGACCATACATAAAAGTAAAGAGGAGTTACCTAACCAGAGTCTAGATGATAGCCTCCGCAGGGTCCGTGTCAAAAGGCTCTTGGTGTTGAGCACCGCATTAAAGTATATCAGACGATTGCGTCCATGCCAATTACTTGCGATGACAGAAACCCTTAAAAGGCCTTTTGACAGAGTGGGCTCATTATCCAGAGGAGGATTCCTCTTGAGTTAGTGTACTTAGAGCAGCTGGGTTTAAGGTCAAGGAGATCTGTGGCAGATTAGAGATGGACCAAAATGGTCCAATTAGCAATTTTGAGCGCTACAGATGTCTTCGTCTGGATGGAGAACATCTCAGTGGCAATTTTCTGAAAGAATGTGATATTTTTCGTCAGGGATTTGGAAACCTGAGTGGATTTGAGGACTCAACATGACATCCGTGGAACAGCAGAGGTCTGCAGGCTCAACCGATTGACATCAACATGATGTTCTGTCACAAAAAAACATCACATCTGACAAATTTCAGCTAATAGATAGACATTTTAGGCCATTTTCAAGGATTTCACCAGAGCTGAGTTGCAAAAATGAAGCTTAACACTAGAAATGAACTGAAATGCAATTTTGGTTGATATAAGCCAATAATTCTTTTGATAATACAGCCAATAACTGATAAAAGGCCAATATTAAAATATCATTTTAATACAAAATAGTTTTTTTAATCAGTCATTTTATATGTTAAGTGAATTTAGGCATTATAACTAAAACTGTGTAAAACAGATTTTCATTTTGAGGCTGAAGATTATATTGAATACTGAATAATATAATATTAAAATTCGGGCTGATACAGATAATTATTGAAATGGATGATAACAGACAGTACCAATAATAAAAATATAACTCTTTTTGGTCTAAATAAATTAAGAACAATACACTAAAAGCTAAAATTGTTTTAAACGCTACAAGTTAATTTTGGCATACCAAAATTATAACGTACAGTATAATATTTGATTTGCTAAAGATTATACATTTACACTAAGTGAAAATAGCAGTATTTTCTTTGCACTAAGTGTAAACAGTTGTTAGATGCTATATATAGTAAATATATAGTGTATATGATTATATTTATTAATATCATAAATGGATGCTGCCTTATTGGGACATTACTTATCCTACCCCTACCCGTTAAACACTTTATTCCCAATATTAAATACTCGTTAAGCAGAAAGTATACTTAGTTTTTTACATATATATCATATCATACACTTCATTTGACTTGTACGCGTACACAGACATTCGACACATGCGCAGTTTTGAGCAATCTCTCGGCACGAGTGACAACCCATGTAAACATCTTTGTATTCTTTCATGCTAAAGTTGTACAAATGATGGTACCTCTTCGCACAATCTCTCATCTATGTAGGCCTCCATTGTCGCTGTTCCGGTGTGTTCTGTTTATGCAGTTTTTCTTCGACTACCTTGTGGACCAGCTACCAGGGCACAGTTGCCACCTTGTGGATAAACTAATTACTGCAAAATAAATTAAATGCGCATGCCATGTGCATACAAAGTACGCACAGTTACAAAAATCCGGTGTCATGACAAATCGGGTCCTCCCTCGAAATCGGGTCTCCCCAAACTGTCAGTTAATGATTATCCTAAGTATATACGAATGATATTCATTTAAAATATGCATAGCTTACTATATAATGCGTACGAAAACACATTAGTGCATAATAAAAACAACTGAAAGCAACTTCTCACACATGGTTAACTGTTAATTAATAAATAGCCTATTAAGTGAATAATTGAACATCATTAATTTGTTTTATTTATAACTTAATTATTTGGACATTTAACACTTAATTGAACACATAATTACATTAAAGATGATTGAGAATATAGGGTAAGCGTAAATGTATTTATAAACTAAGCTAACAGGCTAATCGCTTATCTGTATGCTATGCTAGTATATAAGCTAACTAATACAGACATAAATGGTCATTATAACGTACTGTAGTTAAAACAGTATTTATCATAACATGATTTTGTAGGAACCTATTAAAAGCAATTTGAACCAATGGGATCACACATTGTACGCTGACCTAGTGATGGGGAGTCGACTCCAAAAGAGTCGATTCCTCGACTCTGAATAGCCCCAGATTCGGGATCGACTCCAGCACAGGAATCGACTCTCGGTGTCGACTCTGTTGCTGTGTCCGAAATCGCTCACTTGTTTACTGATTCTCCTATTTAGTGCATGGCAGTTGAGTGCACTAGAAGCAAGGAGTGAACGAAATGAAGCGAGTAATTCGGACACTGACGAATCGCGTCAGAGAGCTGTTGCAGAAACGTTGTAGCTTACTTTAGAAATAGATAACAGTCAAATTGACACGCTGATTCATAACACTCCGAATCTTCCTGAAGCAGTGTTTTGAAATTGGCCATCACTAAATAAGTCGTTATTTTGTTTTTTGTTTTTTGGCGCACCAAAAATATTCTCGTCGCTTTATAATATTAATATTGAACCACTGTACTCACATGAACTGATTTAAATATGTTTTTAGTACATTAATGGATCTTGAGAGAGGAAATGTCATTGCTCCCTATGTAGGCCTCACTGAGCCATTGGATTTAAACAAAAATATCTTAATTTGTGTTCCGAAGATCAACGAAGGTCTTACGGGTGTAAAACGGCACGAGGGTGAGTAATTAATGACAGAATTTTCATTTTTGGGTGAACTAACCCTTTAAGACAATGATCATGTGTGTTAGCGCCATCACGCGACCATTATAATGAGATGAATAAAGAATTCTTCTTCTTTCTCGTTAATTTAATTCTGACATAATATTCGACCTCATGTTTTTCGTGACTTCTCTCTGTAAAATTAGGTATCAGCAGTTAGCTACTCATCAAGTCATCGCTAAATTGGACTGATTTGGACAGTCACGCTAAACGCGTGTTGTTTGAGGGGATTTTAAGGCTTCGTGCCGGGGAAAAATGAATTAATTAAGTATGTAAGCACTGCCATTTTGCTTATTTATGACCCTGTTTTGATGTATAGTAAATAGAGTCGAGGAGTCGGGAGACGGAGTCGACTCCATAAAACCTGGAATCGAACACCCCTACGCTGACCCTTGCGTACAAGTAAAAAGTGAAGTATACTTTGGCCTTTAGGCACTTTCTTCCAATTTTCAAATATTTTTTAATTTTTTTATTTAAAATAAACACCTCTCCGAGCTGATAAGGGAAAAGGGAGAAGAATAAGCTCGAAAAAGGCAGATTCGAACTCGGGTCGGTCGCTTAAAAAGCTAACGCCACCCATCTTACTCTCCACACCACTGCTCATGTTATCAGCGGGATTTATTTCCTAATGTTTTTCTGGCTCGATCAGACATTGGTGGGTGGAGTTAGTGTAAACAGCCTCTGCCAACAAGGCGGGCTATTTGCACTTGGTGTAAATAGACACTAAATAAAAATTAAATATCTCTAAAATTGGCTGTTAAATGATATATCCTGCATCTGTAACAGTACCGATATATAGCATCAAAGCACAACAACGCACAATACAATAAAATAAAAATAAAAAAGTGTTGAACACTGCATTAGCCAGCTACTATAAACAACAGAAAATTTTTTCAGTCACTTGGTTTCTGCAGTGTCGCGCTGGGTCGTTCCGCCCACAGTGAAATGTCACATAATGGCTCACATGTTTAGGACAAAATACGGCTACTCACAGAACTGACACAACGTCCCCTCGCTGTACTTGGTAGTTCCTCACACTCCAGCGGTTGAGCAGCACAACATCAGGTGACGACTCTCCATCTGGGTTTAAGGATGGCTGGGAAAGATTCAAACCACATGATATTAAAGAGTCTACATGGTTCGTAAACTCTAGTCTCTAGAAGAGTTGTGACAGATTAGAAACTTTTAAGTTCTATCATTTTTTTCTTTTTGGTCTGTGATTTATTGCTTTAATCCTCCATTCCACACAAACTTCCAAAACTCTAAGAATAAATTCAGTGGCAGCGACTTTGCTTTAATTTTGTTCTGGAAAAGAACCGCTCTGTTCTTCATTCTGCCTTTCGACTGAAGGATAAAAATAACGTCTATAAGTAAACTTCAAAACAGAATTTGTTTTTCTCTTAAATCTTTTGTGGTGGTATATCAAACAACTTGTGTGTGACGAACCTTCTCATGCATGCAAGTCAACGACTGACTTGATACACGGGCCTCCAATGAATCATTAGGGGAGATCTCGATGAGCCATTTCACGCTTGCTGGGATAATTGACAGAAATATCTCTTATCTGTCCTTCTAAAATAAATATCCCGACGAGCATTCCTGCCTAGAGAATTTATCTGTCACAGCTGGGCGCTCTATCTTTTTTATTCAGACACATTTTCTCGTTCTGTATTGGTGTCAGCTTTCAGCATTGTCCATGGAGCGACTTATTTGGATTCAAAGGCCGTGAATGGGCAGGGAAAAGCCATTAGCAAAATTATAACACTATGAACCGAGATAGAAAACCAGCTTCCAAAAGGAAAACAAAAACAACAACATTGTTTTGGTTAGTTAGTGTTCATTAGGTACATAATGAAGCATTACTTCTGTTTGGTGAGGAAATGAGCATGGCGTATTCAGATGGTTTTCTCTCATTATTAGAGGTGTCTGTCATTGTGGTCTTAGAGCTATTAGTGCAATGTTTAGGACATTTAGTTGGATTGAGCCCTAATGCAAAGTCCTAATATAAGAAAAAGGTTATTAATGTTTGAATAGAGAAGCTTTTTAAAGTAAAGTTCTCTTACTATTTCTTAGGGCTGGGTAATATATTGAATAGTCATAATATATTTGGTTATTTTTATGGTATTATAAAACTCAAGCAACTGTGAATATGGTCATGATTTTAATGTGCTTTTTATTGGCTATTAAGCTCCCTAAGCTGTCACTTTAACAAAACTTCCTCAAAAATAAGCATAGATGTTTTAATAGTGCAATAGAATATTTTTTAAAACGCTCTGGTCCTCTTCGGTTAAAAATGACTGAAAAATTTTACGTTTTGAGATTTTAAATTTTTTTGCTTCATCGGAATGGGCTGACACTTGGTAACTTTTGTCGCATTAGCTATGTGAACACCCAAAAAATAAAAAAATTAACATGATATGTTAAAGGGCCGAAAAAATAGTCACACTTGGCTCCTTCGTGGTCAAAAATGACCGACATAGGAAATGAATGGGAATCTTTTGGTGGTACAAACTACAATTCAGCCACTGTGCAGAAAAAAATTAAGGGGTGACACTCTAAAATATCAAGAAAACATAACATAAACATAAGATTTATGATTTATTAAGCTGTGAACATACCTGTTCATTTTTGTTACATTTTTAATTAATTTTGATGTTATGTGTAACAAAATGTCCTCCTCTGTGTTCAGGTTTGACTGTAGTAAAATTAATGCAAAAACTGACACTTCAAATCAACAACAACAAAAAAACCTTGACAAAAAGTAGTCTTTGAAAATGTCTAAGTAGAAATCCAAATCCACAACTTAATAAAAATAAGTATTTATATGTCTAAAAACCACTAGAGAATTTATATGCCACTTTATATAGAACTATATAGGAATCTAGTGGTTACACTATGGCATCTCATAAGTTTTTCTTTTTTTACTACCACCAGATGGCACTAATCTACCTTCAAATTTTTTTTTAAATGCCTTGTCTCTATTTTAACATGGAATACTGTGTCAACTGAAAAAATTATTAAAAAATATATTAGAAAAAAATTGTGTATTATTTTCAATGGGGGAAAATAGGTAATAAAAATTTTATAAATATTGCATAGTATCATAAAATACCCTCAAAAATTGTAATAATAATCAAAAAATATTTTTGAACAAAAATATATTACATTGGTTTTCCTGAAGAAAAAAAAAAAGTTACATTTCAAGGTTTCGGTCACTTTTGACTGGGTTAAAAGTGGGTTAAAACACTGTACATAAATATTTATGAGTATTCTTACACTGCTGTATTTTAAATGGAAATTATTAAATATAATTCTGTTATATTACTGTATTTTACAGTAAATTGAAAACAAAAATGTCAGGACATATACTGAGATATATATTAAATACTAAGATTTATCAATGTCCAAAATTAAGTATATTAAGTTAATAAAGTCCTATATAAATTATTAAATAGAAATAGTGTAGATGGGGAAAGAAAACTACTATGGTGACAAATGGCCTCAAGGACTCAAACCCGCGTAGCCAAAGAGAGCACCACGGCTCAAAGTGCCAAAAAAAAACACAAACTGCTGCTTGAAGTTGTTTTATAAGAAAAATGCACATCTTTTGCTAACTTTCAGCAAAGCTAGAATAAACCAGATTCATCAAAACAACATTGTTACCAAGAATAGTTTAATAAAGTGGATAAAGGACATCTCACCTGCATCGAGGCACCTTCTACGCGTGCCACATAGGCAAGACGATCTAAAACAGTCACTGTCACGGGGACAGCTACAAAGAAGCCACTAACAAACGCTCTGAAGTATCTTCGCCCAAATCCTGTCTGTGCCATTGCCTGAAGAGAGAGAGAAAATAAAAAGAGAAAATGACCTTGGCTTGTTCAAAGAGTCTGGTAACATCTTATGAAGACATAACAAAAATTCAACAAAACACGGATGTTTTTGTTGTTTAACTATTGTGAAAAAGACTCTCCACAGGAAAAAGGCATGTTTCAAGGATATGTTGGATGACTAAACTCACAAAGAGAACAAAAGTACCAAAAGCAGAACAGATAACTACGCTTAAGTGTGAACCATCTTGTTTTGAATCAAATTGCAAGGTACTAGTGAGGTCAAAAAGAAGAAAAAACTCATAAAGCAACCATTTAAATAATGAGTTTAGTAATTGCACCTATCTGTAGCCATCTGTAGACCGTATTCGCAATGACAAAACTCTGTAGACTCAAAGCATTAGGGCAGAAAACCCACTGAGGCATTGAAATTGAATCTGACAAGAGCACGCTTGCTCTAATACCATTAATTGATAGTGTGTGATGCTTGATTTGGAGGTACACGGCAAGCAATTATGCCCCTCATTCATTTTACAGAGTTCACCATAGTAACAAAAAGATGAAGAGCAGCTTGTACTATTTTCCCCAAAAAGCCCTCAAGGTCTCCCGCAGCAACTTTGCAGACTCACTGGTAAGCACTTGAAGAAAGTCTTGAAGCCATTTGCTCACAGGAGGGCATTCAAGAGGCTCAAAAATCAGAGACTACAACAACTTAGCAGAGAATCTAGGAGATGTGAGGGTGAAAAAAAAATGCTGAGCGAATCACAACGCAGTGCAGGCAGGATTTGTCAGGGTTGCACTGCTGTGAGCCAGATCCGGCTCAAACAGGGAAAATTACAAAAACCTCTTTTGTGGTGGCAAAAAAGACACCTTCCTGACTCTCTGCTGCGTATGTAGGCTAGCCGAGGCAGCAACGCTATCAATATAATACAAACACTGACTACTTAAAATTTCCATGAAACAGCATTCGCAAACCAACTTAAAAAGTTACATCTAAAGGAAATCTGGATACTCAGGACATTCATTGTTTTTATTTTTAAATACTTTTGTTAGTATTATTTTAAATACATGATCAATACTTGGAAAATACATGTAATTTATTTAACCTGTCCTCAGCATGAGGTTACAATGTAAAATTGCCAAACAAAGTGTTTAAAAATGCAACAAATTCAAAAATACACATTTAAATTGAAAGGCAGAGAGTTGTAATATATCAAACAATACAAAAAGTAAATCTTTAATTATGTTTTCCATAAAAAATGCCTATCAAAGTTGTGTCCTCACTTTGCGTCAACCGTCAGGATTTTTTATAATTCTGAATAAATCAGGCAATGTCATGGTCATCTTCAACTCTAATGACCCCTTTCCTTTTTCCTGCTCATTGTGGATCTCACAGTAGGACACATAGTCCTGGAGGTTTTATATTTTTTTATATTTTATACAATGTTGAAGTCTCTGCGGTCACGACTTCAACACGTCAACTCCGTCATCCCGGTGTAATAGTTTCTGTAAATTGTGGGATCAATCTTGGCATGTTTGATATGTTTATTAAGCCATCTACAACTGAGAAAGAAAACAAAATTGCTCCACTGTACAACATGTGGTTAAGGAGGAAAAATATTCAGTTTTGTCAACTCTATCAGACGTCAACTCCGTCAGGTTTTATGTCTGATGATTGACAAGTGCTCTCAAAATGTCTATATAATGTGAATTATTATGTTGTTGTTTTTTTGTTTGTTTCTTTGCATAGGAGGAATTCATTTAATGTTGTTTCATGATTCTGTTTACATATACTGTATATTTGGCCCCAGCTGGACCTTTGTCAACACCATCAGTATTTGTCAGCTCCGTCCGTTTTTGTCAACACCATCAGTATTTGTCAACTCCGCCAGTTTGTCAACACTGTCTGTATTTGTCAGCTCCGCCAGTATTTGTCAACTCCGCCAGTTTGTCAACACCGTCGGTATTTGTCAACTCCGCCAGTTTGTCAACACCGTCAGTATTTGTCAACTCTGTCAGTATTTGTTAACTCCGCCAGTTTGTCAACTCCGCCAGTATTTGTCAACTCCGTCAGTTTGTCAACTCCGCCAGTATTTGTCAACTCCGCCAGTATTTGTCAACTCCGCCAGTTTGTCAACTCCGCCAGTTTGTCAACTCCACCAGTATTTGTCAACTCCACCAGTATTTGTCAACTCCACCAGTTTTTGTCAGCTGTCAGTATTTGTCAACTCACTGTTGTTGGATGGACTTCCACAGTATGGAAAAATGGGTGCCATCAACTGTTTGGTTACCGACATTCTTCAAAATATCTTCTTTTGTGTTCAGCAGAAGAAAGAAATTCATACAGGTTTGGAACAACTTGATGACAGGAATTTTCATTTTTGGGTGAACTATCCCTTTAAGAAAGTAAAGAGGGTAAATTTTGATTTCAAGTCTTCATCTACCAGATTCTCTGATGTGTCTTACCCTGTGCTGGAACTTCTCGTAATGTTAAGTATTCATTCGCTTAGTTCGTGAAGAGATGCATCTAGCACAAGAGTGCGACTAATGAACTATTATGACAACGAGTGGCTAAATTATCCATGGTGTTCTGGGCAGACCTGCCAAGTGCCAGCTGTCAGGTTGCTCTAACAAATAATCCCTCACCAGCACATACAGTGAGAGACTGCCAATCACCCCGGAGCCACACAACACATGACAGCCTTTAAAAAAAAAAAAAAAAAAAAAAAAAAAAAAAAAGGACTTCTATTTTTACTTGTCCCTCCACTAAGCCACAATCCTATATTTTTTAATTCAGGCTACAGACAGTCAGAGAGCGACACAATGGTGCAATGCCCAGGCCGAGGCTTTACATAGATGGTTGGCACTTGGATCTCAAAGGTGCGTAAAGTGGAGCATCTAATAGTTTATTCTTAAAAACGGGCAGATGGAAGAATCTAGGACTGGTGCGCGGTGATCAAAAGAAAGCGTCGAGTTCATTTTTCATCAAAGGCTCTTTCACTTTCAGAATCGAGAACATTTTCCACCATTTTCCATGTGCTACAGGACAGAAATAAAACCGTGAGCGATAAAAGCCAAGGTTGGCACAGCAGGTGTGCAATATAGATGGATTTTTTGTAGCCGAGCCCAATTAAAGATGTGTTTCTAGAGTTGAAAGCAAATGCCTCTGTAATATTAGGTGACCGTTCCACACAGCTGCGAAACGGTGGTGGTCTCATGCCAGCAGAATCAATTTATCATACGCTTCCCGTTTATAACTTCTAACCCATTTATCCTGCAAGTAATACTGTCAAATATGCCACCTGCCTAATGTAAAACTGTAGCCTGGTACCTTTGTTTATGCATACCTGAGCGTAACCATTTTAATTGCACTAGTCATCAAATATGTCGAAAAAAGCTTAGTGAACTCGCTGCTTTAGGGTAATTTGAAACTGCAATGACAGATTTCCACTCTTGACAAGGCAATTTTCGGTTTCCTTGATGCATGGGCCTATTTTAACAGTGCATTTCACAACACGGTGCTGACAGGCCGAAATCTGATTACATTATCTCAATGTCTGCACCTGTAAGTATGATTTCAGCTGGAATGCTTGACCATTAGTCTGCATCACAGCAGCGGTGAGATTAATGATGTGCTGCAGACAGCTGTAGACAAGCAGACAAAAAGAATGAGACTGACTCACAATATCCTACTGGTAACACTTTTTAAAAGTTTATAATATGCAGCAAAACATTGATTGATTTTAAGGTTCACATGCATCTTAAAAGCCTTTGCATTATGCTGAAATTAGTTTTATAGGTAAATACATGTACACTATATTGCCAAAAGTATTGGGACACCCCTCCAAATCATTGAATTCAGGTGTTCCAATCACTTCCATGGCCACAGGTGTATAAAATCAAGCACCTAGGCATGCAGACTGCTTCTACAAACATTTGTGAAAGAATGGGGTCGCTCTCAGGAGCTCAGTGAATTCAAGCGTGGTACCGTGATAGGTTGCCACCTGTGCAATAAGTCCATTCGTGAAATTTCCTCACTACTAAATATTCCACGGTCAACTGCTAGTGGTATCATAACAAAGTGGAAGCAATTGGGAACAACAGCAACTCAGCCACGAAGTGGTAGGCCACGTAAAATCACAGAGCGGGGTCAGCGCATGCTGAGGCACACAGTGCGCAGAAGTCGCCAACTTTCTGCAGAGTCAATAGCTACAGACCTCCAAACTTCGTGTGGCCTTCAGATTAGCTCAAGAACAGTGTGTAGAGAGCTTCACGGAATGGGTTTCCATGGCCGAGCAGCTGCATCCAAGCCTTACATCACCAAGTGCAATGCAAAGCGTCGGATGCAGTGGTGTAAAGCACGCCGCCACTGGACTCTAGAGCAGTGGAGACGTGTTCTCTGGAGTGACGAATCACACTTCTCTGTCTGGCAATCCGATGGACGAGTCTAAGTTTGGTGGTTGCCAGGAGAACGGTACTTGCCTGACTGCATTGTGCCAAGTATAATGTTTGGTGGAGGGGGGATTATGGTGTGGGGTTATTTTTCAGAGGTTGGGCTTGGCCCCTTAGTTCCAGTGAAAGGAACTCTTAATGCTTCAAGACATTTTGAATAATTTCATGCTCCCAACTTTGTGGGAACAGTTTGTGGATGGCCCTTTCCTGTTCCAACATGACTGCGCACCAGTGCACAAAGCAAGGTCCATAAAGACATGGATGAGCGAGTATGGTGAGGAACTTGACTGGCCTGCACAGAGTCCTGACCTCAACCTGATAGAACACCTTTGGGATGAATTAGAGCGGAGACTGTGAGCCAGGCCTTCTCGCCAACATCACTGCCTGACCTCACAAATGCGCTTCTAGAAGAATAGTCAAAAATCCCCAGAAACACACTCCTAAACCTTGTGGAAAGCCTTCCCAGAAGAGTTGAAGCTGTTATAGCTGCAAAGGGTGGGCCAACTCCATATGAAACCCTACGGATTAAGAATGGGATGTCATTAAAGTTTATGTGCACATAAAGGCAGGCGTCCCAGAACTTTTGGCAATATAGTGTATAAACAGTGCCTACATCTGATTTTTAATTTTGAAAGAAGTCTCTTCTGCTCACCAAGGCTGCATTTATTTAATCAAAAATAAAGTAAAAACATAATATTGCAAAATATTACTACAAATTATCGGAAATGTTTTTTATTTGAATATATTTTAAAATGTAATTTATTCCTGTGATGGTAAAGCTGAATTTTCAGCATCATTACTCCAGTCTTCAGTGTCACATGATCCTTCAGAAATCATTCTAATATGCTGATTTGCTGCTCAAGAAACATTATTATTATCATCAATGTTGCAAACAGTTGTGCTGCTTAGTATTTTTGTGGAAATGTTGATACTTTTTTTTCAGGATTCTTTGATGAACAGAAAGTTCAATGAACAGCATTTATTTGCATTTATTAAAAGTAGCATTTATTAAATAAACAAATGTTAAGCAGCAAAAACTGTTTTCAACATTTATAATAATAATAGTTTTTTTTCTTTATATATATATATATAAAATATATTAATTTTGTATAACATTTATTCAATAATTTCAAAAATAATTTTAATATATATAATTAAAATATATTTTAATTTAATGAATATTTTCATTTAGTAAAGAAATGTATATGCAGTGTAGTTAAATAGTTTTTATAATAATTTTAATAATTTTTTATAATAATAATAATAATAATAATAATTATATATATATATATATATATATATATATATATATATATATATATATATATATATATATATATATATATATTATACCATTTTATAACTCAAAACCAATATGAAGTGACGTTTAGAAATTCAAAATAATCTTATTCATTAGGGCAGCTACACAGGGCAGCTTTTTGTTAATTAATTAACCTAGAAACTAAATCCAGCATTCATATGGGAGAATGGCCTCTTTTTATATCAGTATCTTCACGTGTTGGCAATATATGAGATATATATTGTAAAAATTAAAAGATACTGATCTTTACTCCTGAACTAAGTGACTGTGATGAGCAGTAAACAAGCAATGGCTGTGTCTCAAAACATTATGAGCTGCCTACCTACGAGGAATAAACACAGTTGGGACAATTAACATATCATAGGCTGGTTTTAAAGTCACCATTAAATTAAAATTGATGATTTTTTAAATGTAATATTACATTGTTAATTATAAATGATTTATCTGTGCACATCATTTATCAAAACAACTTCCCCTCCGTCTTGCGGTGACATCTCTTCTCTTCTCTGATGATGTTTACTGACGTGAGGGCCGCACAATTTGACACTCACATAAGATTGACCAATTGCAAACCACAACCACCCAATCAATTAACAATGGACAAATAGGTTACAATCGGGTATACAGTACAATAGGGACGTTACAATAGAGAAGAAAAGACTATCACAACTTCATTTCATGCTTTAAACGCAATAACTTAGTTAGGAATGGATTACTAACACACTGCTTACTGTGCAGCATACACTGCATACTGTCTACTACTTTTAAAAAAAATAGTATGAAACAGTACACATATACAACAACAAACAATTTAAATGTTATTATAGGCTACTGTATCACCATCACATGACCTTTTTACAAAGCATGTGCGTTTATTTATCAAGTGGCAGTTATCATTCCGGATATAAAAACAATTATTTTGCAAACTAATTTTGTATAAAAAATTCTTAACTTACAGCTGTCTCTTTAAATTAAATGTTTAAATTGTGCCTGATAAAAGGTTCTTTTGTGATTCTGGAAATGGAAGGTCATGGTCGATTCAAGTGCACCGCATTGTGGGATACAGTATTCTGTGTAGTTAGTACACTGCACATTAGTAGTAGTTCAGTTATTCTAACTAGTATACAAGAATTACAGGTTTTGGGACACAGCCTGTGAGCTCTGACATATCGCCTGTTCAAACAACACTACAACATTAGCAATTGTCGTCGTCTTATCTTACATCTCTCGTGTTTCATTTTGTTGTGTACTACTAAGTTAAAAACCGCGACACTAACTCACACTGCATGAGAAAATCCACTAGTAGTTTAGCGTGTATGGCGACCACGTTGGATTGACAGGACATGCCGCTACTACTATAAGCAAGAGCAAACAATTGGCGTATGATAACATTTAAAATGGATGGATACAATTAAAAAACATAAGCAAATGTGAAGCAATCCTTCAGCACTGGTAAGGTCTGAATGCCGAGTAACAATGGTTTCAGACGTGTGTCAACACACTCACCTAATGTCTTATGTATGTGCTGTACGTCGCTCCGTTCATTACGACACCACGCTCGCTGCTTCCCGGGTCCTAAAGCCCTCCAAATCTGATTCATATATTAGCGTGCGCTGACAAGGGCTGCATCCGAAAACCTAGGCAGCTGACTTGTTGCCTCGCTGCCTTATCAGGCGATGACTTGTAAAGCAGCAGTTTAATGATCTACAGCAAAATAGCTCGAGCTTTGGTGAGAACTAAACATATTTAATTACCACAGCAGTAATTTCTCGCTAGAAATGATATAAAAAGTGGAAAATGTTAGTCAAAAGTGTACATTTACACACAAACTGACCAGCAAACTCAACTTTCGGACGCCATCTTTATTTTTCTAGCTCAACTGTCACAGAATGGAAAGCACAGGATTGTGGGATATCAAAGGCAGCGAAGGATACATCTATGCTGCCTTCAAAAATCGATCAGATGAAGGTATCTCAGGAGACAGGAAGTGAAGCTCAGACGTTCTTGTTGATGCCTTCTTACCTTGAAATGTGTCCTCCGAAGGCAGCATTTTCCAGTTTTCGGACGCAGCGAAGAAGATGAGAGAAAAAAGAGCCCTCACAAAAAGTACTATTATTATGTTCATATTTAATTTTAGCAAACGAAAACGAGGATATGAGGTAGACGACTGATCATAAAGTTAAGTCACGTGTAATTTTTACAATGTATTTTACAAAGTCCCTAGAGATTTATTTGAAGTTATACAACAATTAGGCTATATCAGTGAAGTACGGAGCCCCAAAGGGACTTCAATAATAAGTCGATGCTTTTGCGTTCTCTCGCAAATGTTTAGCGTTCCCCCGAGAAACTTTGCGTTCGATACGCCTGACCATACTACTGTAGGCTACATGGCTACAAAACATTACTTTGGTAATATTTCAGGGAAAAAAATGATAATACTGTTTTTATTGTAGCTAATGTGTGGAATTTTGGTCATTTAAAATTCATTGAAACTTCCAACAAGGTAGCCTAGTTTCCACCAAGTTAATAAATAAATGGGAACTCTGTCAAACAGTTAAAGAAGCCGTGGTTAATGTTTGTAAGGTTGCTTGCGGTCTTCGTGGATCTCAAGAGAAGCAATAATATATAAAAACTCACACTTTACATCAATCAACTTTTATTTGTTTGATGGTTAATATTCAACATTTACAAATAAAAACTTTAGTTGCAACATTCAAAGCTATGAACTGGTTACATTTTCATATAAACACCTTTTGTACAAAATCTGTAACACAGGCTATATGGAATACTTTCATCCCATTGTATGATATAAAGTACAACTTTACAAGTTCAAAAAATTGAACAGAAAGAGTATAATTCATAAAAAGGAGAGTGAAAGGAGAGAACAGGAGAGGAGAAATACAAGCGCAACTAGAGTTGAAGTCCTACGACTTGACCATTGGCAATCCATCGAAATTACAAAACATGATTGCCTAAAATGAGCAACTCTCGTAGCATGGGAGTATGAGAACATTGCCGCAAAGCCATTAATAAAATAGTGTACAAATGAATCGGTGCCCATCTTTAAGTATTTTGTCATCATTCAAACATTGGTTTGATTCTTCGCACTTCAGACGTTTTAGGTTGCCAAAAAATACTTTGTATCTATCTACAAAAATGCAAAGAAATCACAGGGGACATTTTTGCTGTGAACAGTTTTTATAAAATTCAGACCATTTCAACTGTCCATACGCGATTTATAAAGTAAACAGCCGAGATTCGCGTTTTGAAGTTGCATTTACACATCAAATTATCCATTATTTATTAAAAGAATTGTGGGCTTTCAAGCTGGCAGTGAAAAAGCTGTTTGTTACTATCAATTTTACATCAAAATGTGGCAACTTTTCTCTTTTCGTTGAAATATAACTTCTTAAATGTCTAAAATCGGCCGTTTCAATGAACATTTGCTGGCTTTGTTAGCAAAATGAATGTTTTGATGTTTTGAGTCCAGGTAAAAATTACACATAAAATGATTTCTTTTAATGATTTAAAGACATTTTTAATGGAAAAAAATATAAAAGGTAAACCCAATATAAAAGAAATTCAATTCCACACAGCATTTCCTAAACTTTGTGTTTATCAACTAAGTCCAAATAAGAGTCCAAATTGAATTTCTGACCTTAATGAGAAAAGTTTTGTCAGATTTAACATTTAAAGGAGAAAGAAAAACAGATTTTGATCCACCCAATATTGTTCGGAAGTGACTGCGGCAACAACACAACCTGATTTGGGATCAGGCTGCTGGGAAAAGTCATCTCAGAACTAGATGATGTTTGTTTCTATCACTCTCTGCAAACTACAGTGGTTATATTGCTTTGTACTGCTCATGCCCCATGCAGTCTTGATCTACGCCTCTGCACACGGTTTAAGAAGCACATTGTTGAGCACTAGCGGTCACGCTAACTTCAGTTAAGCTTTCCTAACTACTCTCACTGACAAAGAAGTTAATACTGTTTGCATCTTTGGCACAAAACTCGGAGACCACACAATTTCATCACATGGCACATTTAAACGGTCAGGCAGTTTCGGTAGATACGAGGCTACATTAGAAAAAAAAACAAACACTAAGAAATATGTAGCACCTTTTAGCCATTCCGGAAAGTACAAAGCAGTTAAAACGGGATGCAGGTCTAGCTGCACACCTCGGTTTGTGTAAGACCGAAAAAAAAAGAAAAAAGACTGCCGTAGTGTGGAAAGAAAAGCTGTACAACACTGATTTTGTACTTCTATCAAAAATACCTTGCTAGCAATATGTTTCAGAGCACTCTAAATGGGATATGGACCTGCCAGATCTTCAGATTTTGCTGTAAATTACATGCCATTTCAAAGCGTACATAATCTCTTCATGGCTTTTCCAGTACGTTATCATTTCCAGCTGTAACTGCATATCAGAAGGACTATGCCGAGATGTCCAGTTCAGTTCATCGGTGAAGAACGTTTCTGAGCTGCACCTCAGACTTCCACAAAATAGTCAATAAACCACCAAATATGCAGCTGAAAAATAAAATTAAGATGATCTACTTAATATCAATGAATTAAAAAAAGGGAAAACATTCATCATAGGCTCATTCCGATTTACTTTCATTTCGATTTTATAATACAAATCGCTAAATTAAAAAACAAAACATATGGAGGACTAAGAGTGAGATATAATAGTAAATAAATCTTTAGTAAAAATGTCAATAAATCATGAAATTTGTGTATATGTCAATGAATACACTTAAGTCCAATGGATTTAGTTATGTAATAAAATTATTTAATAAATTAATTCTCTTATTTATTGATACAATAAATGTATTATTATTGGTAAATAAATACAATTATATAACAACATATATATAGTTATCCAATTTTATTTTAAATTACATTTTGCATTGATGTATTAACATTTATTTATTTATTGACACTTCTTTAAAAGATTTATTTCTTTATTTATGAATAGTATAAATAAAGCATGAAATGTGTCAATAAATAAATTAATTAATTATTTTTTGCATTGGATACATTTATTAACATATTTTTGTATGTATTGACATAGACCTATTTATTCATTGACACTCTTATTTAATAGATTTGAAAGATTTATTTATGAATATGCCACTCCCAATCCTTCACATAAATGCACCTCCTTGCATTTGAAAACATTCCCAATTATGATACATAACCTACAGTAATTTTACAGCAAACAACTGCAAAAAAAAAGTCCCAGTTTCCAGTTACCTGCAGACACGCTACAGCTGAGAGACCTTCCTAGGGGTGGGCCGGTGGCGGGGTTCTGAATTAATTCGCTGTGTGCGGTTCAGTTGGGGTTTCGCGTTCAGGCTGGGGTTGTCAGTACTGGGCGGCACTGATAGACTGTGAGGCAGTGGCGTCGCTCGCCGGGGATTGTTCCGTTCGTAGACGCTGTAGGGCGGAGGAGTCTTGCTGCCCCGGCGAATGGGCATGTCTGTGGGAATGGCGGGGGGCAGAGGAGGGTCGGGCGGCGGGAGGTCGATCCCACACGTTTCAGAGACGCTGCAGCGGCTGAGGGACGAGATACCGCTGCTGTAGCTGCCGGAGCGGGCAGGGGAGTGAGATGCCAGACTCCCCATTGGTAAGCCATCGGTCGGAGAGGGTGTGAGGGGCGGAACCATTGACTGCAGAGCAAAATCAAGCACAAAATTCATTAACCCTTTCACACGCAAGTTTAAAATATTCTATCTGAGCCCCCGGCGTGAGTTTTTTAAGGCGACCGTTATTTTAGAATGTATTACCTTATTTTTTTCATGTGACACACCGCAGCGACAATAGAGTGCAACAGTCGGGTTCCGGAATTAAAAACTCCATTCATTTTCTCCATAGGAAAATTGATTTTGAATGTAACTTATAAACCTTTAAAAACAGACCACTGTGAGCTACAAGGTTGTTAATACATGGTATTTGCTTCTGCTAAAGCCGTCAGCCTGCATTATTTCAGCTAATTTTTACAATAATCTTGTTGAACAGCAGAATGAAAAACTGGTGTAAAACTACATTACCCATTATGCTGTACAGAAAATTACACCAGTCAGAGAGTCGGAAAAGCAACATGTGCCAAAACAGCTCTATAGCCTATCGCAGTTCAAAACGCTAACGCTACGTCCTACGCCTTCCGTTTTCAACTTACAAAAAAGCTTAACTGACACAACGTCATGGAAGGCGGTCTGGCGGAAGCTAGATATTTTACTTTATAACTTGTTAAATATCGATATTTTTTTACACAAACGCATCGCTTCACTTTAGAAGGCATTTATTTACCCCCTGGAGCCGTGTGGAGTACATTTATGATGGATGGATGCACTTCATCCATCATACTCTTTGGTCCCGTTCACTGCCATTATAAAGCTTGGACGCATCAGGATATTTATTAATATAACTCCGGTTGTGTTCATCAGAAGGAAGAAAGTCATATACACCTAGGATGGCTTGAGGGTGAGTAAAGCTTGGAGTAATTTTCATTTGAAAGTGAACTAATCCTTTAAGTACACAGTCTTGTACCTTTGTCTTTTTGTTCAATTTAAAAAACTTTTTTGCTTCAAATCAAAGTTGGTAGTGTTGTGATTCACCTCATAGCTGATTAGCTTGGCTCATGGCTTTTATTTCTTTAATGAAGACTTTGTTAAATCCCTATAGGAAAAATGAATGGAAAAAATACTTCTGGAACCAGCGCCGCTAAAAAAGGGGGTGGCACTAATGCACTCTATATCGCTGTATATATCGCATTATGTTTGTATTCAAGATATTCATATTTATTCAAAATAAAAATTAGAACATTTTAGTATTGTAGTTTTACAGTTGTACTATAAAATATATATATTTTTAAATTAAATCCTCTATTATTATTATTATACAGTACAACAGTTACAATATTACAATATATTTCTTATATTTATTCTGATTTAGTCAAAAACTGTGGGAATGTGCCTTTGCAAACTTAAGTGGAGAGATATTTTGTGTAAACTCTAACTTTATGGTTTAAGTTAGTTCTTGTAAAGAGTAAACACAAGTATGAACACCCTAATTAAAAAGAAAAAAGAAAAAGTAATTTTCCAGCTTTTTAAATAATTTTTCAAAAATCACCCCACTCATTCTAGAATGACTAATTCTTTCTAAATATAGCTATTCAGGTCATCTGGTGAACGTTCCTGTATTTCATTATATCACAATATACAGTATATCGCAGAAAGAAAAAAATACTGCAACGTAATTTTTTCCAATTATGTGCGGCCCCATCATAGAGTGAATTAAGCATAAAAGAATCACCTTCTGAGGGGAGCGGGCGGATGGCATGGGAGACAGTGACCTCACGTTCTTGCATAGAGATCCTATTCAACACACACACAGGAACAAAAGAACATGTCATTGAGCTGTAAATAACCGATTCAAGTGTAACGGGTGTTCTATCTCACAGCAGAAAGCTGCAATACCTGTCTCAGGTGTGGGGAGATTGGCTTCACACCGTGGTAATGGTGAATCCACTGGTATTTGGAACGGAATCATCCTCTGCAAAAGATATAAAAGATATAAATCTCAGTGAATCCGCTACACCTTCTATACTCTCTTTCTCTCTGGACGTTTACTGAACACTGTGAGCTGGACTTCATGAAAGACTACATGAAAGAAAAATGGACTTTAATAATAAATGTAACAGATTCAACAGTGCACATTACTCTAAAGATTTTTTTAAAATTTAATGAATTTAAGTATTTATTTATTCTTATTCATTTTTTATACTTAATATTTATAGTTTAAATAATTATACTATTTTTAAAAAATTCAAAATAAATTATATATAATTTAAAAATATATACATTTATATTATTTTTATTATATAATGCATATTATTAATGACTATTTTCAAAAAAATATTTTTAATACTTAATATTTATAGTTTAAATTATTATTTAGACTATTTACACCAAATCTAAATAAATTATATATAATAATACATGACATAATATAATATACTTTTATATTATTTTTCTATTATACAATGCATATAGTAATTCGTAATTATTATTTTTCAAAAAAATATTTTTAATACTTAATATTTATAGTTTAAATTATTATTTAGAGTATTTACAATTTTTTTTAATAAATTATATATAATATATGACAATATAATATACATTTATATTATTTTTACATTATATAATGCATATAATTAATTACTATTTACAAGAAATAATTTTTACTAAATATTTATAGTTTAAATTATTATTTAGACTATTTGCAAAAAAAATATGACATAATATGACAATATACTTTTATATTATTTTTCTATTATATAATGCATATAATTATTAATTACTATTTTCAAAAAATTATTTTTAATACTTAATATTTATATTTTAAATTATTATTTAGACTATTTACACAAAATCTAAATAAATTATACATAATACATGACATAATATAATATACTTTTATATTATTTTTCTATTATATAATGCATATAGTAATTAGTAATTATTATTTTCAATAAATATTTGTAATACTTAATATTTATATTATTTAAATTATTTAGACTATTTACAAAAATATATATATGACAATATACATTTATATTATTTTTACATTATATATTGCATATCGTAATTATTTTTTTTCAATATTTATTTAAATTAAATTTTTCTTATTTTCTTTTCTACTGATGAAATGTGAACAGAAAAAGTAATATATTTAATACATAATAATATATATATTTTTAAATATTATATATAAAATATACACACATAAAAAAAAATATAAATATATATTATATATATATATATATATATATATATATATATATATATATATATATATATAAAATTTAAAAATAAATATTATAAAAATTTTAAAGAATATATGAGTCATCCAAATCTCCACCACAATACTTGAATATCATGTGTGGCTGCTGGGATGTTGTGGATGCTAAGTTGTTCTGGGTGGTTACTTACAGACTCAAATCAAGGGTCCACCCTTAAATTTTTTAAATATTATGGTCTCTAGATATGGCTTGGGTCCATCTTTCAATGTAAGTTTATGAGAATTTAAAATAATAATCACAACAATCAAATCCTGATGGATAAAAATGAAGCCCCGCACTACATGATTTCCCACTGAATATTGTGTTTCGCTTGTAATTGTTAAATGTGTCTTTAAACAGTGCAGGTACAACTGCACTGACCTGTGTGGGGTCCAGCGGGCTGGGGAAAATGCCGCTGCACAGTCTGTCCCGCGGAGAGAGGCAGGCGTTCTCTCTGGAGTGCTTGTGCTTGTCAGACGGCAGTGGTGAAGCTAATGAAGAGGAATAAAGACACGTAGTGCACCCGTTGAAAGGATACGAAATAACAGAGGAAATGAGGCAATGCTGCAAAATGATGCCAATTATGTTGCGAGGCATGGTAAGTACTGCTTGCTTTCGAGTGCCGGATTGCTTATAGTCTATTGAATTCACTCACCTCTATTGCTGGAGGGTGCAGAGCTGTTCACATTGTGTGAGCCAGAGTGATTTGAGCTGAGACTTGAGGTAGATGGACTGGGCTAGAAAAAAGGCAACAGACACATAATGTGATTTAGTATAATTGTGATTTAAATAATAAAAATTATCATATAAATATAAATTATCGATGGAAATAACATAAAGGTTATTACTATATAGCCTTATTATCTATAAGTAATTGTATACATTCATATTAGTATTAATAAGCAATATTTTATATATTTATACACCAGGTTCTCGAATCTGATTGGCTGAGAGGTCTTTCCAGCCATGCGATATTCTACCAGTATCACCACGTGAACCCGTTTCACCGTTTCAATCAAGCCGCTTGTAGCTTTCTCACAGTGAGCGTCAATGGTGGAGGAGTGAACCCACTATAATTTTACAAATACTACTGTTGTTGTGTCACAGAATTTAGTTTTAGGAGTTTTTAGGCAAGAATGTAGTTGTTCAAACTTCAAATATTCAGTTTAATTATAGAGATAGTTTTGGCTGAGGGCAAAGTTTCATAACTTTATATATTTTTATATAATTTTAATGCTGTATCAGCATTAAAAAAAAAAAAAAAACTTTTACAATGGCTATTGTGTATTAAATATTATTGCTCAATAAATAATATTTTATATATATAATAGTACTAGTGTTGTCTAAAGTACCGACTTCGATACCAAGTACCAAGTCAGTACTGAAATTTTAAAAATGTGACGCTTTGAGCGCTGTTGAGCAGATTCTTAAACACCTCTGATTGGCCATTGTGTTCACGTGCTCAACAGATATGTCTGTGATTGGCTACAATGATCAACACTTCAAAAACATGTTGTAAATAGACATCAATGACGCTCTTCACTAGACGCTTACACAGATACACACGGGAGCGTTTGAAAGCAGCTGTCTATCAGCGGACTTGCTTTCAAATTCAAACACTTCCGTGTATTTTCAAACGCTCCCGTTCGTTAATCATTGTAGCCAATCACAGACATATCTGCTGAGCGCGTGAACACAATGGCCAATCAGAGGTGTTTACAAATCCACCCAACAGCGCTCAAAGCGTCACACTTGGTATCGAAGTTGGTACTTTTGACAACAATAAATAGTAGTATTTAGTGATAGAATTTGGTATTGAGAAAGTGATGTTAGTGATGGTGACTTCAGTGCAGGTTACATTGTTACACCATTAGATGGCGACAAGAGACTGTCTTTATGGGTCAGTAGCAAAGACTTTTATATTGAAAGGGACTAAAACAAGGTTGTAAACAAGGACATTATTTTTACTTTCAACAACACATTGTAAGACACAACCAAATTGACCAGCGTTGTCATGGGAAAAAAACATTGAAAGGATACTACGACAAAGATATCACTTTCCTCAGCGTATTATGAATATGAGATTGACCTGAAAAATGAATGTTGTATCTGTTTTAAGTATGTCTTTAGTAGCTTTCTGGGCATCGAAAGTGTTAATTGTCTTGCTGGCAATGGAGGCCTCACTGAGCCATCGGATTTTATCAAAAATATCTTAATTTGTGTTCCGAAGATGAATGAAGGTCTTACAGGTGTGAAACGACATGAGGGTGAGTAATTAATGACAGAATTTTCATTTTTGGGTGAACTAACCCTTTAACGCTCCTGGCATTTAAAAAACATGCCGCTCCCATTGAAAACAATTGGAAAAGTACGCTAGCTGCTGGAAAAAATGCTTTGGTGGACACACGGCCTTAGTAACAGAGGCTTGGGCTCATCTGTTGAATCTGTGGCGGAAGGAAGTAGTTCTACACACAAGAGGGTTTTTTTTAAGACACCCTGTTTTTTTTTCTTATTTATTTACACACTTGTGCTGTGGAACTGTCGTATAAACATGTAGTGTTGTAGTCGTGCGATATGGCTCTATATACCTACGGCACTCGGCTGAATCACAACCGTGCTGATATAGAGCCATATCGCACTCCTACTCGTGTGATATTGCTCATATATATGTCATCTTAAAATTGTAATACCCATATTATAACTCACTTGCATGTTGAAGACCTCATCCGAGCTCTCTGATTGGCCGGTGATGTTGCTCACTTCGTTTGAGGCCTGTGATGACAGTGAAGATGAGGAGTATCGGTTGACGGCTGGATAGCTGAGAGGACTGAAAGGGAATTGAAAGACACAAGAGAAAGACTCAGGATAAATTTAGCAAACGTGTGGGTGTGTTCTCGTTGCCAATCTGTCAACCCTGATGCAAAACATAAGCATTCCTAAATAGCATCTACTTGGCTGTGATTTGAATTGAGTTCAACTTCTCAAACTTTTACAAAACTTTTTTATCTCTGAACTTAAAGCATTTTATCTCGTGTCACAAAAATCCACAGAAGAAGTCTCAACATGCGGATAAGATGACACAAACCTGCGTCTCGCCACGATTCGGCCTCCCTCTGGGCTGATGGCATTAGGTACGGGAGTCCTACATGTGCGCGGACTGCCATTGGCAAAATGCAGTGGACTAACTCGCACATAAGCGGGAAACTCTTGTGGCTGGATGACAAAATATAAACTGTTTTAGCACTTGGTTTATTGGTTGAAATGAATACCACCATTTCTTAAAGGTGAAGTGTGTAATTACAGCGCCTCTAGTGGCACTAAGCAAATTAACTTTTCAAACAGGCTTCTCTCTTCATCTGCTATTGGTCAGTTAAAATCAATAGCCCCGCCCCTAATCCATGCCATTGGTTGAGCC